>NC_051180.1:33242750-33586500 GCF_013339695.2 Rhipicephalus sanguineus
TTCTGTTGTAGCATAAATAGAACCAGATATCAGGCTAGCATTATAGTGCAAATTTGTTTTTGGTTATGTTCATTTCAAGCAAAGAAAAACTATACTTTTGACGTTGCCCGCGGAAAGCGGCACGTCGAACGACTCGTCGAACGTGGCAGTGCCTTCAGCAGAGTGATCATATGCAGTAGTACACAGCAAATTGAATTTAAATGAATACACGCTTATTACGCAGGTCGTCAATTTCATCCAAACCTCAATGTATCTTGCTCTTAGCGACTTGTCGACGCAACTAGCAAAAAGCAAGTGATGTACACAATTGTGCACAAATTGTCTCAAAAGGTTCAAGAATTTGGGATGAGAGTGCTCGCCTCGGCAGTGCTGAACTTCCAGAACGACCTTGGCAATCTTGTCAGCGACATCGCCACCATTGCAGCGAAGAGTATAGCGTCCATTTTCTTCAACAGTGCAATAATAGGAACCATTTGTGTTTTTGTGGACGTCTCTGAAGTACTCGGTGCATACGTCAACAGGGTCTGGACCTGCGGATTTGAAGTGTACGGTCCGTACATCACACGTGTGCAAATTCTTTCAACGGCAGGGCAGGCCTGCGCGGAACAAGCAGCACAGTCACAACGAAATCTGGAGGAGTGGCCTTTCGAGAGCCCGAAGTATACTCTGTTGGGGCGACCTCTGCAAGCATAGTTATAAGGTACGCACTACGCTATAAATTAACAAATTTGCGAAGTATGAAAGTAATCATTATGAAATTATTCATCATTCTGCGGAGAACCGATGTACCCGCTCCACATATGCAAAGAATTATGTGCGCATTGCTGATGCTGTGGCTGATGACAAAAAAAAAAAATACGGCTAACCCCTTTGTAATGGGTAGGAAGCGTTAAACCACCCCCTCGTTGCGCAATTCGCGTTGTGTGACGCCTGGTTGTTATTTTAATCTTCTGCGACGCTATATTACATGTTACCGTGATTCCTTGCCCGACATGACTTCTGTATAGGGTCTTTTTGCGAAGGAGACTGAAGCACCGGCGTGGCTATATGGTAGAATTCTCGACTGCCACGGGAATAGCCCGGTTTTTAAACCCACTCGGTCCTAGATATTTCTTCTTCATTTTACGCGAAAGCGGTTACGGACACCGGCGGCGGCGGACAACTACGCCACCGCCGCTGGTTGCTCTGATCTCATACCAGCTTTCACTGTAAAAAAAGTTAGACTGTAGCCACGTGATTAGCCACGGAGGGTAATAACAGTACCGTACAAGTTAAAGAGTGTTAATGTGAACGCGCTTCATTTCTGACGCCGTTTTTTTGTATCTGCTAAGCGACACGCAGTAACGCTTATTCTCAGGGCGAATAATTATTTGATGGCGACGTTGAAAAGATGGAGCCGTTTAGTGACCACACTTTCAAACAGATCAATTAATAATCACATGAAACAATAATAAGCATCATATGTGTAGCGTCCAATGTCTAATTGCTTTCTAATTTATCCCTTCCACCACATACGCGAACAATAGTGTTCCGAAAAAAAAAAGAGCGCTCAAAGTACTCCTCCTAAGTACGTAGCTTCCTGTGCTTCTTGTACAATATTTGTGCGAATTTATTTCGAAACTTTTCTCCGGGATAAAACGGCGACTCGTTAGAAGTAAAGCGCCAGCATTTCAGCTCTTCAGCACGACAAGTAGTAATATGCGCTAAGATTTCATCTAAAGCCGCATAGGTGAGCGTACGGGCAGGGAGGGGGGGCGCAAAAGGGGGGGGGGGGGCGCCCTCTATTCACTTAAACGGGCGTGCCGAGTCTGCCTCATACCTTTACTCAGTCGGAACTTTAACGTCACTTTTTAATGTGCAGGGTTGTGACTCCTTTATTTAATTTGGCATGGTGATTTCAGCTACTCAAGAGCGTGAAGACCAATGCCTTACCTGAAACGCTTCCTTTGACGATACGTAAGGACGGTGGGAAGAAGCATCCGCTACTACTGGCTCTTATTTCGCAAAGGTGAATCCTTCGAAGCACATATCGATTAGGTTCCTCCAAAAACGTCAGCTTCACAGTCGCAATCTCCCTATGTAGAAGAGATAAAAAAATACACGCAAGAACATTTTTCAGGGGTCCTTGTTGATCTCAAAAAGTACAAACGTCGACATTTTTCGAAAACATAAAAGAAGAAAAGAAGCAAGAAACAAGAAACGTGAAGCTGTTGCCAGGGCCCTTTTAGTGGACCGTACAATTTCTTTGTCTTACCCACATTCGTGCACTGCAGTCTTCGTGAGCAATTTCCCGTATAAGTTTTTCATCTGAACAAAGAAAAGCACAGATTGTGGTTACGCAGAGCTTACAGCAAACCCGAATCAATATTTCCAAAGTTCTTCAATCGTACAGAAATTTCCCGAAGAACTCGCAGAAAATAGGCAATTTTTTCATTCCTATTACTTGTTGAACTGATGAGTCACTTTTGTTTTTAACATGTTGACTATGTCATGGATCCGCTGTCGCGCATGTGCGGCTTTGCCAATTATGGACACGTTTATCAACCTTTTTTTCTGGAGTGATTACACGGCCGGCCGTCAGCCCAGCAGTCACACGGTTATCACGCCTATCCCTGTATTATACTGAGCACTCAACGAACCTTAACGTAAAAAAAGTTAGTGAACATGCGAAGAGCTGACTCCTTGAGTGGCATTTAGCTGGCTAACACAGTGCTTGTGACATTACTAACGATATAAGGACTTAAGCTGTCGAAAAGCTCAGGAGATAGTCAGGTTTGAAAATATATTTTTTCCACGAAAGTATTTAAAATAATCAGCTGCCGCTGCCCCAGAATGTTCTTGAATGACCTCGCGAATGAAATTAAGCTTTCAAGTTTCAAGTACATTTAGTACGGTCCCTGTTGCTGTAGTAACACTTCAAAAAGCCTCTTGCTTGTTCACTGTTTGTTCACTGTTTAGATTTTTCTGTGTATTAGCATAGGAGGTCCCGCCTGCGGTTTGTAACCTTGGGACCTCCTCCTGCATATTTATCTGCAATGTATTACCTTTTTGACGTGACTAATAAAGATTGATTGATTGATTGATTGATTGATTGATTGATTGATTGATTGATTGATTGATTGATTGATTGATTGATTGATTGATTGATTGATTGATTGATTGATTGATTGAAAAGCAGCACTTACAGCTTCATGTGCATTCGCCAACCATGCTGTGTCGTTGCAATGTGCCAACGTTCCTTCTTGTTCTGGTTCTTCTGGGTGGACTTTGAACTGAATGGTGTATTTGAATTCGTTCGCTGAAAAAAAGAAGTGCAGCAGTTTTTGCCTTTCTAGAAATAGATACAGGGAAGTAGACGCAAGTAGATGTTAGCTCTTCATAGGGTCACCGGCTACAACTAAGAGCAATATGAACGGAGGAACACTCTGGGCAGAACCCATCGCTACAAAATTGCTCACAAGTTCCACCGAGTAGGCCACAGGTCAATACAAATCTACAAGTAGACATTTTGAGTAAGCAAGCAAGCGTACCAAAGTCTGACTCGTGGTAAGCTTATCACGCTATGCATTACATCATACTGTAGGAGTATGCAGTCAACATACAAGGACGCACCTTCAAGCGATTTCTATATTTACAGGCACTCCATATAAAAAGAAGAAACGTGGTACATACATTTGTATGTATCAACAGGTGTACGAGAGCAGCATGAAAATGCAACGCTCTTCAGAATAATGTAAAATTTTAAACTCATTTATATTTATTTAGCGAGTTAAGTGTATAATTTGTGCTGGCTGTATGCGTGCTATTTCTGCGAGTGATTGCATCGGCAACTCGGTTGTGCCAGAGATTTTACGTTTTCCCGGAAAAAGTGTCGCCTAAAAAGCTTCGAAAGTAAAAAATGACAGCACATGGCTTTCCGTAGCTTCAAGAGCACGTGTAAGTTCGGCACCAAACAAACAAACAAAAAAAAATGCGGGCAGCTTGCACTAAGTCGCTCGCGCGAAGCTTGGCACAGCCGCTCGTACTCCCCGTCGACTGACACGTCTAGCTTCGAGATGCGCGGCTTTCTCCTCGAGAGTACGCACGTTCTTAGGACGCACCATGACTCTGGACACGATCGGGCGCAGCCAGGCTATCACTATATAGAGCGGAGGATTTGCACTATAGAGGTTGCGCGCGATGTCTCCGTCGGTGGGCGTGGCTCAGCTACTGTGCGTGCGCGGCTTGGCCAGGTGGTCGCTAGACAACGCGATGCTTGCTTCCTCTTTCTATCTTTTTTCTCTCTCTACTTCTTTCTCCCTCTTTCGTTGATCTATCATTCTCCCTTTTTCTTTCTGCATTTCTTTCCCTCTATTTCTCTCTTTCTCACTGTTTCTGTGCTAAGCATTACTCTCTCCCTCCTCCTTTACCCCTCCTCACCATCAGATCTCTCCTCCTCATGCTCACTTTCCTTTCCCACCCCCTTGCTACACCATAGTATACAAGGCTATGCTAAGCTCTGCTAGCGTGCCTGGATAGTCGAGCTTACTTGAAGTGTTCTTGTGTGTAACCTTTCTAGAGGACCGACGTTTTTTTATGCCATGGGGATCCAACTGCTTAATCTGTAACCAACCGGAAACAATTGACCGCGTTTTTCTACACTGTTGGGAGGGGGTATAATTTTCGGACGTTTTACAGAGGACAAAAAAGAATTTCTGTTAGACCCTCATGGAATCAGACACTTAGCAAAAGACAATGAGAACGGATTACCATTTGACCTAATCATGATGATTGGCTTGCACAGTATGTGGCACGCAAGAATGGCTGAATTTTACTGTGACCTGGATAGAAGACCAGCAAGACAGTATTTTAAAGAAAGTATGGCCCGGTTTATCGTGGTGAAAAACAACAACAAAAGAACAAAAGAATGTGACCCTTCATGGTTGGAGAGGGTATAGGACCCCTGCTTACTATGAAGGAATATTAAGTCGCAATGTTGTTCATGCAGTGATTGACGGCATGCAGATGTGTGCTTGCATGTTTGTTGTCGTGTAACATATTTATGTTGTCCCCATTTGTGTGACGTACAACGGGAAATGAAGAAAAAAAGGATAGTCGAGGGGTTAGGACGTTCGGCTTCGGATTGCGGGTATGCGGGTTCGAATCCTACCTCGTGCAGAATTTTTTTCGGCAAGAATTTTTCTTTCCTTCCTTCCTTCTTTCTTTCTTTCTTTCTTTCTTTCTTTCTTTCTTTCTTTCTTTCATACTTGTAGTGCGCTTCCGGAAGACACGGACCAAGAAACAAGGAAAACAACACAAGATGAGATGACCGCGTTTTCTTTCTCGCACCCATCAGGGTCATTACAGGCCACGCAATAGCGGTGAGTAGTCGTATTTGCCCAAATTCTGCGGCCCATACCCGTTCACGATGATGACAGTTTTCGGGAACAACCACATATTTTACGCCGAGCTAGAAGAGCTTCGCTGTTAAAAATTCTTGCTTTTCCCGATTCCCGCGGCAGCAATCTGGATGGTGTGCGTCCAGATTACTGAGAGATCAGGCGCCATACAATATCGCTGGCTTCGATATTGTACATCAAAAATGAGCAAACTGTAGCAAAACTTTCTGGCAGACTAGTTGGTTCGTATCAGACTATGACGGCGCGCTTTTTGCGTGCACGAAATCTGCACGGAATTGTTCAGTCATCTTTGTTTTTTTTTATATTGAGAGCGGCTACGCTTACTGCGCGCTATGTGCACTGAAAAAGCCGCCGCTCAATTATGTCAGACCGGAACTACCCGTAATGAGGAAGTGACGCAACTTGAATCAAAACACGTAGAAGCACAATCTGGTGAGCGCAAACAGGTCTTCTTAAATACACACATGAACCACTTGTTCTTTGTGTGCAATTTGTGGTGCTTAGGGAGAGTCTATTCGCAGCTCAGCAGCTCGGGATCACGTGACCTTGCCTGAAAGTCACGTGTGACGTCACTCTTCATGTACAACGCATAAAAAAGATTCAGTTTAATCAAATTCACAGTGTATTCAAGAGAGACCTGACGTCATCATTATCCAGGGCATAGGGAAGACTCCTACGTTATCCATAGTTCACTATAACGCCTAGTATATTCTAGAACTTCATTTACACTCGGTCGAAAGGTGCGGTGATTCGAGGTAGTGTAGCGTAGGACGGCTAATAAAGTATCAGTGGCAGTAATAGATTTTCTGCTCAGTTAAACTACGTTTGTCGGCTTCAGCGTTAAAATGTGCTACTTTTATTGCACCAAGCATATCTGCAAACAATTTCCAATATCAAATATAGTTGCACCCACCTGGTATGCAACGCCTGGAAGTAGAATTCCACTGGAGTGGAGGAAGACAGCGACACGTTTCCTTGCCAGCCCGCACAATACACGAGCTCAGTGGTGTGCGGCATTCAGTTTGTTTTTCGATGGTGCATTTATCTGAAATTGCACACAATTGGTTACGAAACATCAATGATTACTAAAGATGGTATTTGTCTTACGGAATTGCACTGGTTAGCAGAGAAGCTATCGCATTCATGCTTGAGATGGTGGTATATGACGCAGTATTCATTTACGCAGTTGTATACGTTGTGATGTATTGAATTCAATGTATCCATCGATAAGAAGTCATAGCATGTTTCTAAACTGAATGAGTTTCATATAAAGCACTGTCAAATATGTGTGTTATTTCAGCTCATGAAGACATTTTCCTCATCGGGCTGTCAAGTTCTCTTGCGTTGTACATGTAACCAGAATATATCCTAGCAGGCTAAGCCGCTTCTAGGGTCCACGTATTCGATAACATAAGCTTTCGACATGTCGGCTTACTATAAAACAATTATTTAAATATTCCTCGATCTGATTCCACAATGCTTTGGATTTCTAAGAAATTTTCCTGGCTTCCCGGATACATAAGCTAATTTTACACTCACTAAAACAATTAGAAGTCGCCTCTTCATTTTATAAAAGTACTAGAGGCGTAGGTGCCTAAGGAAGGAAACATATATCCTTGATGCTACATACAGGTCAGCCCGTGTAGATCATTCCTTAAATGTTAGAGACTATAGCTGTCGTATTAACATATATAAGCATTCTTTTTCTGCCTAGAACCTTCCATGATTGGAATAGTCTCCAGGAGGAGGTTGTCTTGTCGTCACCCAATACCTTCGACGGTGCCCTTGCTGAATTTTTGTTTCACTAGGTGTCGCATGACATTCATGCAGCATTCAAACCTTGTCTATCCGTCCGTGAATTGTTCTTTCATTTTTAATAGATATGTCGCAATGTACTCTTCTTGGTTTCTATCATATCTTTTCAGAGTGCTATAGCACGTTAGAGTGTAGATGACACGTTATCTTTAGTCTTAACATCCTTGTTGTTCTTTTTGTTGTATTATACTACTTGCAATGCTTTATTTTTTTCCCTTCGATAACACCCATCGGGTGCTGTCGGCATTTGAATGAATGAATGAATGAATGAATGTGGCGTCGGCTTCTTTATTTTCCCAAGTAATATTTTTTTCTGGCAATGGCCTTATCAAACACAAGGTCGGAGAGCAGAAGGTGGCACACTCAAACATTATAAACATCAGCACTAAATGAATGTTCACGCAACAGAAGAATTCGCATAACCTAAATGGTCACCAAACATTTTTTTTTAATGGCAATTCGCTATAGCTGAATGAACCCTGCTTGTTATTACTCTGCCTCATATAAGTCAATCTGTTTTACGTAACGTGACGGAACGCTATGAAGTTGTGGCCTGACCAGAAACATTTAATCCTCTTAAGAGTTCTCTCTAAAGATTTGATTTGGAGCAGCGATTTTTGACAGTTACAAAGAAAACTTGACATTAATGAAAGCTATCAGACAATCAAGCCAAGGAAAGATATGGGACGTTATTTGTAGTAACTGTGATATAAAATGAGAAGAAATTAAAGTGAACAAAAAAATAACTTTCCGCCGGCAGGGTCCGAACCTGCAACCTTAGAATAACGCGCCTGATGCTCTACCGATTGAGCTGCGGCAGCGGTCATTCTCCCGTCCATTTTATCGGGCATAACTTATATGCCCGTATACAGAT
The DNA here is from genome assembly GCF_013339695.2 of Rhipicephalus sanguineus. Lineage (NCBI taxonomy): Eukaryota > Metazoa > Arthropoda > Arachnida > Ixodida > Ixodidae > Rhipicephalus > Rhipicephalus sanguineus. Next base: position 33,250,839 of record NC_051180.1, read on the forward strand.
AGAGTATAAAGATATATAGAGTATAAATTTCCGGATGGATTACTTAACCGCGAGTAAACAAGAACACGCACAATGAGACGAACATATACGTTTCTAGACGTACCGGAGCACCTGTCTGCAAGCTCGATTGAGTCATCCGGGCACTTGCACTGCGCTTCTGCTCCCAGAAGAACGCATTGGCGCCCTCTTTCCGCACATTTGCTGATTTCTTCCGGGGTGCAGTTTCTGTCAGCTGAAATTTAGTAAGAGATAGTTTAAACAGCTATAACGTAATGTTTTCCGGTGGGTCTCACATCAAGGATCAGAACTTAGTTACGACAAAACGTCACGCCTTTAATGCACGAAGTAAGTGCACTTCCCGAATTTCATTTCAGTAAATTTCCTTTCGATCCTCGAGCTATAGTTGAAGCTAGACATATATAGACAGAATTTCCTGTCTGGTTAAGCTAATTTGAACGCGTCCAATTAATAATCGGTTTCACTTTCCCGTCGTTTCGAAACAAACTCGGTTCATTCTTTAGTGGGGAAGTGGCTGATGGTTTAAAGGTTTCTCCATATCAGTGGTCACTCCCCCAATTAAGAAATAAGGTGGTTCAAAAACGCCAGGAAAATATACTTTTTTTTGTTTCAGCCATTCGAATATCTAAATCCTCCTTTTTGTAAAAAATTGAATTGAAATTGAAATTGAATCGAAAGTTATATTGTACGTAGCAATGCTTGTATGCCTACTTTTAATGAACGAACGTACGCTCGACAAGAGCGTACGTTCGTGCATTCGCGAGGAGCACTTTGAAGAGAATACTTACGAAGACAAGATGATCCACTGAGTAGTTGAGACCGTTGAGGACATACGCACTCGAACTCGGCTTCACCATCAGGTTCTTTCACTCGTCCCCCGCTATCAACGCAAATGCGCTTACGAATTGCTGCAAGACAAGCGCAACACGTGATATATGGGCTGTATTGGCAGTTGTGTCGATCGAGGCAAATGGCGTAAACTCTTGAACTATTACAATAATGAATTCAGTGCAAAGTCTGGTTCGCAACTTCCCAGTGGTCATAATGGAATTTTAACCGCACACGCATGCTTCTGTTTTCTTTTTCTAAATTTACCGCACAAGATATACCTATTCTATTATAGGATGATTCCACGTAAGATCGAACAAACGATGGCTGGTCGACCTCTTAAATTTATTTCAAAATTTTATATAATATTGCCTGATGAGTGAAAAGAAGAGATCCGCAATTTGTTTTGCCGCCAAAAAATTCTCGAAGCACAGGAAATCAATAACGACGAAAAGGTGGAGTGGAGCGCTCAACCGCTCTGCTGTTTTGGCCAACTTTCGTTATAAATTGCACAAAATATATTAAAGTTAGGTATCTGAAATTTATTTACCTAACTAATGCATGTTTTTACTTCTGCTCAGGTATTTTTAGTGTTTGTGTGTAGTGTAGATCGCTTTATAAAAAACGTTAAAAATAGCCCAATCGGCAAAATTTTCTTTACTTTGAAGGTCTTTATCTCAAAATCTCCTTGTAGCAGAGCTACAAAAATTCCGCATTACGTTCTTCGCATGCTTATCTACCAAACTGCCAAATCTTGTATTTATATAACTTTTTAGTAAAGAGATATGATCGGGCTAAGTTCAAGAAAACACCGAACAATGGAAACTTCTGACGACAATAAAAAAAAAGCCCATTTTTTAAATTTCTTAAACATTGTCCACTTATTCTCCTCCACATCAGCTTTCACAATAATTAAAAACATGTTGCATAATGTCGTTGCACTAATAGTTACGGCCCCTCCAATGAGACCCTTAGGCAAGGATGGGCAATTCCGACTTCTTGCCCAGCAAGTGTATAAAATGCAGGCAGGATTGAATTTCTTTTTATTAAAAGGCCAGCACGTACCTAAAAAGGTGTCGCCGGTACTGAAGACGTTAATTTTGAAAATATTTGGTCACTGCAGCGGCCACGAGCGCGGGGCTACCGATCAGGCGCGTGCGCACCCGAGATGCTCGTTGTAAGAGACGGCGCAGTGAGAGCTCGTTTTCGCGTCCTCAGACCGATTGAGTTCGAAACAGCAACACCTACCGCCATGTTGGCTTGTAACCCCAGCTACTGGTGGTTGAACAATTAAAGGCATATGCCATAAATGCGAAGTAGAATAAACATACATGTTTATGCGGCGCAGTACGTACCTAACAAACGCAGATGTCTCAAGGTTATCAACTTTTAGGCGATTACACGTAGAACTATGTATTGCTGCGCAAGCAAGTGACTTGCTTACACCCTGCTGCAACCAGTTTGTGTGATAAGGCCATGGCTGCTACGCAGGTCCAATGCATTGGCTGGGGGAAGAGACCAGTTACGATCACGCGATCAAACGTGGCCACGCCCGCGCGCCGCTGCGGAAAATCGGCTATACAGATGGCTGAAGGATATCCGCCATTTTCTTGATAGTCTATTGTACTTATTATGCCATTAATTGAATATACTCGAAGCTACCTAAAGATGATAGGTGTAATTTCAAGAGGCAGGAAGACAGCAGAGAGGAACGGAGACCGAACAGTGGTTGCCGATATATACTAGTCGATGTTAAGAGGAAAAAATGGACCTAGGCAGGTCTCACCGTGTGAAGGACAGATAATAGATGGCCATTTAGAATGTCGGAAGGGATGCCAATTACTGGGAAGCACAGTCGAGAACGGCAAAGGGTACAGGTACAACGACGAAATTAACAAATTTAAAGGCATAAAATAGAATCGGCGCGCGCAGGACACGGAGAGTTGGAGATCATTGGATCACTGGAAGAGGCCTTCGTCCTGAAGTGGACATAAGCCATGCCGATGATGATGAAAATGACTTATACCTTGCGGTACACATGTGCCTATAATAAAGCTTTAGAAATGAAAGCGCAACATTTTAAGAGTGCGTCCAGGTCTCATGTTTCAACATTAGATTCCATTTGTAGAGAGAGCAGCATGCTATATATCGTAAATAATTATAAGCGTGTTCGATTAAACTAGTTAAGCTCAAGCCACGGCACGTTTAATGTGGCGGAGTCATGAGCTCTTACCTTGAGGGTCAGCGCCGTCTTCAAGTATGCACTTAGCTTCACGGTATCCGTCCCCGTCCTCGCACGTTGAGTGAAGACATTGGTTGTGCAAGCAAGAGTGCAAATCTGTACGTGCAGAGAAAGAAGTACGATAGGGCAGTGTCCTGTGCAACAGCTTTCCCTTAACAAAAAAAAAAGGTAGAAATAGACCTCATATAGGCCTGTACGGAATCTCACAAAAATGAATGCAGAACAGGACCGCAGCTCACCTGCTTTACACGTATACGTGTAAGAAAAATCTCACATAATTAAACTTCACAAACGCTGTTAGACGCTTTATCTTACGACAGTACCACTCGAGATTTGTCCTTATTTTATGGTCGTCGCCTGTGCATAATCAATAACAAGTGTGGCTACTGCCCAAAATCAATGGTGCCACAGCAAGCGCTGGTTTGCAGCGCGAACGTGGCTTTGTCTTCGCGCCGCAGAGAAAGGGAAGGAAACGTCAAATCGTATGCAGTTCTACGTACTAAAACCACGATGTGATTAGGACGCAAGCCGTGGTGGACTAATTTTGACGACTTGGAGTTTTCTGACGTGCACCTAAATCTAAGTACACAACTGTTCTTGCATTTCGGCCCCATCCATATACCGCCGCAGTGGCAGGGAATCCAGCCCAGGTCCTCGAGGTTAGCAGCGCGATGATTGCGTATACAAAGACGAGGACAACAGCAGGCACTGCAGCGACAACGTAGAGGTGCGCGCGTGGCTTTCTTTCTTTCTTTCTTTCTTTCTTTCTTTCTTTCTTTCTTTCTTTCTTTCTTTATTTCTTTCTTTCTTTCTTTCTTTCTTTCTTTCTTTCTTTCTTTCTTCCTTTCTTTCTTTCTTTCTTTCTTTCTTTCTTTCTTTCTTTCTTTCTTTCTTTCTTTCTTTCTTTCTTTCTTTCTTTCTTTCTTTCTTTCTTAATGCTGGTCTATGCGTCTCAGTGTTTGCTTCCCCAATGTCCCTATCAGAAGACGGATGCAGTACACTGTACACTCAATGCTCCGTACACTAAATATTTTGACAATACGAGGGTGCGTTTAGCAGGTGCCTTTGTTTTCTAAGCCAAACGCACTGCACAATTTTCTGCAGGGACCTTCCATGTTTTAAACATTGTCGGGATGACTACAAATCGAGCGTCCGGATATTGTTGGTATCGCGATGCAGCAAGACTAGTTCTGTTCAAGTAACTTTCTGCAAATTATACTGCTCGGTAATATGCACTGATTAAAAATCAACCAACTGTGAAGGTAAAAACAAACTCATTCATTCATTCATTCATTCATTCATTCATTCATTCATTCATTCATTCATTCATTCATTCATTCATTCATTCATTCATTCATCTACTACGTCATCTTCTTGGCCATTATTGCATGAAGGTAAAAGGGTGACAAAAGGATTGACATCGGTAGGACAAAATGGCACCCGAACATGCCTAAGCAAACGTCTGAACAAACAGACGTTTGTCACTTAGCTCAATAGTTATCGAGAACTTTTAAAAAGCTATCGTTATTCTTACAAAAACTCGCATCTCGCAAACATGCAAAAAAAAAAAAACGTATTTGTGGGAACTCTGGCAGCACTCGTTGCGACACTTCCTTAATATTTAAACACTTTTCGCGTGGTCATTTCTGTGCTATATATAGTATTTAATCAACACGTACAAATTTCCATTGGTGCAATAGTCATGACCAACAAGTTAGTGAAAATATTTTAAATCCAAATATTTTGGTTTGTGTATCAAGGCCAATAAAATAAGTGTACAAAGATTTACAAAAAATAGTAACCGACGCCTAAACTAAAGGTCACGAATTCATACTTACGATAGCACCGCCGAGCGGTGGCATTGAAATATTGTTGTTGTCCAGTGTCGCACTTGCACGTAAAGGACGTGGCGTTCGCATTGGGCAAGCATTTGGAGGTGTTGCAGAAATTTCCCACAGATGTACAGATACCTTCACCTGTAAAATAACACAAATGTATGAGTGGAAGAATTATTCTGCGTGAAAAACATTTGGCTCCAGTAACGTATCCTCGTGGTTCTCGACAGCAGAGCATAACTGCTACATATATTACCGCGTGTTTGGAATGCCATGAGGCATAACGTCCTTTTTAAAATATTGAATTGGAAATCGTTGATCGTCTTAACTTCACTCCCTTCCTTCAGTAAAAGCAGCATCTGGTGATCACTTCCGAACTCTTCACCGGAATTCACCTTGTTCCGCTAATGAAAGTTATCTAATGTAATTAAGCACGAAAAGCAAAATTCAACGGAGCATATAATGCAATAAATTAAGTAATATACGTATACATTATAACTCTGTGTTACACAAGGTTCACACTTCAGCAGCAGGAGAAGCATGCAGAATACCCGCCGCGGTGGTCTAGTGGTTATGGTGCTCGACTGGTGACCCTAAGGTCGCGGGATCGAATCCAGGCCGCGGTGGCCGCATTGCGACGGAGGCAAAATGCTAGGTCCGTGTGCTTGTGTTTAGGCGCACGTTAAAGAACCCCGGGTGGTCGAAATTTCATGAGCCCTCCACTACTGCCTCTCTCATAATCATATCGTAGTTTTGGGACGTAAAACCCCAACAATTATTATGAAATACGCCGAAAGTGAGAGTGGAAGTATCTTCTGATTTGCAATTAAATTGAACTGAACTAAACTGATTTGAATTCACAGAGCGCGCAAAACGCAGTGTCGCGCCCTCCGGAATCGACCAAACGATCAGCATCTCATTACGTGGCTGCAAAGGCGCGCCGCCAATGTTCTTGGCGCACTTACTACGGCACTTGCATGTATTGAATGAAACGGGGCACTGACGCAAGCGACGCAGGGAATTAAAAGGAACACGCTTCACGCGTCGAACCGCTGTTCAAGATAACTTGAATGAATTGCCTTGAATTATTCATTTTCCTGAGAGCCAGTTCCGGCGGACCAATACACGACTTACCGCAGAAGAAAGTGAAGTTTACGCAACGTGATCCGACCTGCGATATTTAGGAACAAAGTAATTTCCAATAGCCAGTGCCGAAGTCGTGGGACGTGCGAACCAGGAATCACGTGCTTTCCGATTATCCAGCCGCAATAGATGTGTGGTGCATGGCCACGGTTGCTTTCGAAGCTGGAACTCGCGCCTAATTTTTTAACGAACGCTATTACTTGCTCGCAGTGGGTGGTGAACAAGTATTTATTAACCTAAAACTAAAATTTCGAGACAATACTGACTTGTAGCAGCAACTGCTCATGCAAACGAACACCAACGCTGTCGTGGTCGCGAAAGGGCCCACGTACAGCGTCTGAAGTCACATTATGTCAGTCTCCAGGCTGGTTCCTTTTCAGACCGTAGTGATTACACATCACCATGCCTCTGCTGAGCACATCTCCTGGTTTCGTAGCCATCGTGTTAGAAACGCTGCATGCTGTTTCCGTGCCATGCCTTAGCTTACCGCACACAATTAATTCTGTTCCTTGGACATTATTTCTCAGCAAGCAGCTTCAATATTCCATTCAAAGTGCAATGAGGGGAAATATGTTTAACAAAACAATAACGCGATTGAGGCGTGAATGACGGGTGATCACGCTCATGTAAAGAGCGCAGATCTGACAAGACGTGACCGCCCTTACTTGAACCTTTTAAATTTAATTTTTAATTTCGTAAAACCACTGAAATGATTTAACGTCGAATCAGTAATTCAACATGTTAGGAACGAGTACAGGAACGAAGCAACTAAATAAATGAAAAAATTGCGGAGGCCTGTGTAGGTGTTTAACTTTGATGATGTGCGACCGTCAAGGGCGCATAGTTTATGGTCTTGGTATTTGTTATCGCTTAGGAATGCACCTGCAAGCCCCTTTCGCTGAGCTCGCCTTACTTCGTGTCCGGTGGTGCTTGGAAAGCAAATAGAAGCTACGTGCCGGATCAAGTTGCCATTCGTCGCAAAGAAAGAATGCGTGACTAGGTGCGTGGAGGAGGGCATGTCACAATACGTCAACGCTATGTACAGCGCTTGCCCCGTATTCGTATTATATGTAAATGCATGAAAATGCGTGCACTTCGTATTATATGTAAATGCATGAAACGGCTGATAATTAGAACGTTTTTAGCACATATGCTCACCCTTTTCATACGCGTCTAACAGGGGCGTAGCCAAGGGGGGGGGGGAGTTGGGGGTTTCAACCCCCCCCCCGAAATTTTTCAGTTTTGCTTGCGCATATATACACGCACACATACAAACGCACGCACGAACATACATAAAGTATGGTTGAACCCCCCCCCCCAAAAAAAAAAATTTCTGGCTACGCCCCTGGCGTCTAAACTATGCCGTCAGGTATATGACGAAATGGGAGGCAAGGAATCACCGATGCCGGTTAAGACTCCTCTCTACGAAATGCTAAAAGTCAAGCCAATTGACCTCAACTGTTGACGGTCACGCGCATTCCCAGACCATGTAGCTCAGTTGGTTGTTGTTTGACAGCTATATAAGCTTCTGAGTAGATAAGGTCGTACATTAACCTTTTTTACAGCGAAAGCTGTTATGAGATCATTTCACCGGCCGTTTTTGGCGCCGTAGTTGTCCGCCGCCGCCGCCGCCGCCGGTGTCCGTAACCAGTATCGCTCGAAATAAGAAAAAAAATGAAATAAGAAAAAAATTCCAGGATGGAACGAGGTTCGAACCTGGGCCCTCTGCGTGGGAGCCCAGTATTCAACCTCTGAGCCATGCCGGTGCTTGAAACTGCTTTGCAAAAAGGTCCTATACAGGCTTCATGTCGGGAAGGAACCACATTAGCATATGCAATATAGCGTGGTAGAAGAGTAAAATAAGCACCAAGCGTCGCACAACGCGAATTCTGTAACCAGGCGTCACACAATGCGAATTGCGCAACGAGTAGGTTGTTGAATGCTTCCAACCCATTACGAAGGGCTCTGCCATAATTCTTCATCTTCATCAGGCACATCATCAACAAAGTGCGCATAATGCCTGCATGCGTTTAGCAGGTACCAACGCTCTCCGTAGAATGACGAAAAATGGCACAGTGCCTGCTGCCCTACTTCTCAAAAATTACAATGATTTATAGCGTAGTGGGTTCCTCGCAAGTGCACTTGTATTGGTTGCCAAGGAAGCCCATAAGCGCATGATCCACTTTCTCGGGGTCTCAGTAAAATTCGTCGCCTCCCCCCCCCCAGTCTCTCTCCCACGTCAACGTATGTTATACAGCATGACGGGAGAGGGGAAAAGCGACCGGGCGTCACCCAATGCAAATTACGTAACTGGTGGGCCGTTTACAGATTCCAACCCATTACAAAGGGCTGAGCCATAATTCTTCATCGTCATCAGTCGTCGCGTCAACAGAGTATACATAATGCCTTACAGACGTGTAGCTGGTGCCTCGCTTCTCCGCAGAATGAAGAATAATTGCTTAGTAGGTGCTTCCCAACTTCACAAAAATTGTGATTTATGGCATAGTGGGTACCTTTCTAGTGTACTTGTATCGTAGCCCTAAGCGGGCTCTAGAAACGCCGCTCTTCCAGCTTTCGCTGTGACTGTGCTGCGGTTTCAGCGCAGGCCTGGCGTTTTCTTTTGTTTTTGTTTCATTTTTGTGCAAGTAATCGTAGTTTTGTTGTTTTTAGTTGTTTCTTCTACCGTGTACCCTTATACCATGGCCACCGAAATGAACGTTGTTTTCAATCAATCAATCAATCAATCAATCAATCAATCAATCAATCAATCAATCAATCAATCAATCAATCAATCAATCAATCAATCAATCTTGTAGGCGTGAATATCGCTACTAGACGGTCGCGATTGCATCGAGACGAGTGTATGCATTTGTGTGCGCATGAGCGAACAACGTGAACGTACTTCAATGGGAATTTTTTTTTTTTTACCGAATCGCAAAACGCACTGTATATCAACATTCATCAACAGCGCATGCGTTGGTCGGAACTTTGGCAGAGCACAACAATAATAGCGAAATGAGACCACGAGGGTGTCTCAAAAATAGTAAGGTAGTGACAGAGGTTGCAGTATCTCTTCCAATGCTGATAATACTTTTGAACAGTATCAAGAGCGCTGTTTTTTTTTTTTTTCGCCAGTCATCTATGTAGAACTTCTGTCACCCATCAAGCCGAAACCGCTTTGTTCTTTGGTTAGCTAGGTGTCGTCTTCGTGGCTTTCTGCGGGTGCTGTTGTGACCGGCCTTTGGAGGCACCAGAGACTCCGGAGGAAGAGGCTGGAGGAAGGCAAACTTAACAGAGGTTTTATTTACATGGCCGAGCAGTTTGTTTCTACATGACGATTTCGTCCTACAGGACGAGGATTTCCTGTCTACATGACGACGATTGCGCGTCGAATGAGCCCGCGGGGGCTCGTTTTAAAGGGTCTCTTTCCCCAGATCCCTAGATGGGGGAATTTCTGCAAGTTGGGACGGTCCAATCGCGTCCCACACAACACTAATGAGGGTGCCACCCGCACTCGCCCAGGTCAGCGTCGTCGACTGGGGTGTGGTCCCCGCCATGTGAAGGCCGTAGGGAGAAGGGTCTCACCCGCTCGGACCGCCGGGCGCAACAAAAGGTCTGCACTCCGAAGCACCTGGCTGGTTGTCATCCGCGCGGACGCCGCTGTCTCGTCAAGGTAGATTTGGCGACAGGAAACCATTACGGTCGTCTCGCCGTACCCGGATGGGCCGAGCTGCACGGCGCCTCACGTCCCATCTCGGGAGGACTATTTCACGCGCTTAAACCATTGTCAAGGCAAGCAGCGCTTCGGCGCCCGGTTCGAAGAACACGGGACGCCGCTTTCTTTTCGGCGCAGGGGCCGATCGTAACAGTGCCTCATGGCATAAATCTGTTTCTCTTTGGAAATAGTGCAACACAGATACCGTAGCTCGTATATACGGATGAATCTGTTATTCTCTCTGTCTTTAACATATAGAGTAAACTGAGTGAAGGAGAGCTAACAACGTTTAACGAAGTTCTCTGTATTTCTATCGGTGTGTGTTTTAGTTATTAGTTGTAGACTGAGAACGCTGAATCAGAGAACGGAAGAACAGCGTAAACAGAGTAGAATAACGACGCGGGTAGCGTCATTCTACAGGTGACTTCAGTCGACCATAGGCACAAAAAAAACAATAAAAAAAGAAACATAGGGGCATTAATGTAGCGTTTCGAGCGTGTTGGTATGACAATGATGCAGCTTTTAGTGTATACCAAATGACCAGGACGCAGACAGTATTGTTACAGTGTCTGTACAGGCTGTCCAGGCCTGGCCTACCTAAAATTCTTGTGTGCAAAAAGAAACATCAGGACATATCGTTGAACGTGCTGAGGCAGACATCGATAACCTTCCGCTAAAATGTCATATGGGATGAAGCAGAAGCTGTCTCAATTGAGTGTTTGAAAGAACGGTGCCATAACATTAAAGAAAAGCGTGACGGATATGTAAATGCCCACTGCAGACATTGTTGCGACGATGTTAGGTTAGCTTAGGTACCACGGGCGTCCCTGATTTTGAAGTTTGTTGCATTGTTCACACTGGCAGGAGTCAGTGTCAATAGCAGATAGGAGCAGGAATGATCGACAGTCTCCAGGATAAACGTTTCTCGAAACCTTCAGTCACACTTCCCTTTAAAGAGTTATCCTATCTGGGAAAAGATCAGATGATGCTTGCATGCCACGCACTTGTGGTGATTGCTGCAGCTCGTGGTACCCATACAGGGTAATTCCTCGACTAGAAGTAATGATTGTCGAAAATCCACGCCTGTGGGTGCCACGTCTCTCCGTGTCCCATTCATGTCGTGCGCTAAAAGCTACATCGTAGGGGCATGAACGAAGGAGGAGAATTCGGAGGGCCCGCTTCTTTGTTTGATAAAACCTCAACGAAAAACAACATATAATGTAGCCAGGGAAGGTATAAGGGAGGTTGGTTGTACCGTTTTAAGTGTATTGTAGTAATTATGATATAGATGTGAAGGAAGTAAAGTGGACGAAAAGACAACTTGCCGCCGGCAGAGAGGGACCGTACATGCAACCTTCGGGTAACGCGCCCACTTTACATCAACGGTGTTAGAACAAATACGCCAGGCGACTATGCCGCAGCTTACATGCTTAATAACTGTCGGGGTTTAACGTCCCAAAACCACCACATTATTATGAGGGACGGCATAGCGGAGGGCTCCGGAAATTTTGACCACCTGGTGTTCTTTAACGTGCACCTAAATGTAACTACATGAGCTTCTAGCATCTCGCCCCCATCGAAATGCGGCCGCCGCGGCCGTGGTTCCCGACGCTATAAAAATGTCACCTCAGTAACTTAGATCTCTTCATGTGCTTAAATAAAACGTTTCGTACTTTGACCTGCACTTGTTGGGAGAGAACGGTATAATGTTCTTCATATTTTATTTCATGTTTTTTTTTCTGCTCCGCTATCCATCCACTGACAGGAAAGGGGCTCGGGAAAACCCCACTCCCCGTGACTCGCCCCGGCACATTCAATCCATTGAGAGCTGTCGAAGGCGTCCGCATCCTTCCGCGAAAACCACCTAGAGAAGCGATAGCCAAGCGAAGGACTGACACTCTTCATCTAGTGATGTCATGAAGCGAGTACGCGTACGGCGCAGCGAAACGTAAGAAGTTCCTGCTCCGAAGCTTGAAAGAATAAAACGAACAGCAGCGACCTGGCAGCAGAATACGACAACGTGTTTTGCATACTTTATGGACGGCGCGAAAGAAAGACAAAAACAGAACACAGGCAGCACGACAAATACACACAAGAAGAAAACAGCAAGTGCGAAAAAATAATAAACAAAAAGAATAGCACGGTTCGTCCCGCGCTCTTTTTGTGTCTCCTTTCTTTTTTCGCGCTGTCCGTTAAGCATGCGAGCTACAGGTAATGAAAGTTTGCGGATGACGAGGCGAAAGATTGGACGGGCGACTGCTATGACCGCAACCTCAAATTTTCCGCTGATACACCATCGCTTCCAGGGGCGTAGCCAAGGGGGGGGGGGTTGGGGGGGGTTCAAACCCCCCCCCCCGAAATTTTTCAGTTTTGCTTGCGTATATATACACGCACACATACAAACGCACGCACGAACATACATAAAATATGGTTGAACCCCCCCCCCCCCCGAAAAAAATTTCTGGCTACGCCCCTGATCGCTTCTGATAAGTACGTTCGTATTTTGGAAACACACACCTAACCAGTCTCAGGGGAGTGGGCACGTATGATAAGTTGAGGTGTGCACCTCCGCACAAAATTACACACTTGTTGTTTCCTTTCTTTCTGTTAATCCATTACACCCCTGTACCTGCTAATAACCCTACGTCTTACGTTACAAGAGAACTAAGTGACAATGACGCATTACAAAATTTCATCGTACGGTGGTATTATAATCGAGTAATAATATTTGTAGTGCCGAAAAAAAAAGTCGACGTTTTCTAAGCAAAAACAGACACCTTGAAATGATTATAAGAATCAAGCCGGATTTTCATGAATATATCACACCTAGAGATAAGGGCGCCTGCCTACAATAGTTTATCGCAATTCGTGTTGAACGCGCGTTACTTTTCGTATAAGTAAACGTTTACTCAGCGGCGCAAGTCCTGACTGGCCTGTTCCTATGCACGGCTGTGTAAGATTGCGTTCGATGCTTGTCGTAGAGACGCGATCATTGCATATGGCTTTCTGTCTCGGAATTCTAGGCCCTGTATGCACAATACGTAGCTCCCTTTTAAGAGCACTGCACCTCTTGCAACCACTGGCCATTGCACCTGTTGTAACTATGCCTCAGGGTGAAGTCCGAGATAAATCTTGTACGACGACTGTTGGTCTTTCAGATAAAGCTTTTGCAAGTATAGAGATTCGGGATTGAACGCTACAATAACGAGAGTATGCCTAAGCAGTGATGCGCGCAACAAGATGTGACATTAATAAAGAATAGGTAAGATAGAAATAGAATAAGTGAAAGAGCAGAGTGGTTGACCTGGACTGACTCATGCTCTCTATGCCGAGCATTGTAGGAGTGGCGGCTACGATTCCTACGATTCTCGAAGGTAACCGGGGTGAGCGACCGTTCGTGCTGCAGCGCCGAGAATCGTCACTGCGTCGGCGTCATCAGCCTTCGGCTTTCTCTCCGATGCTAGTATGCAAATTGGCGAAAAACAAGCAACGCTCATAGTAGTAACAACACATCCATGACCCACCTGTCTCTTTCACGGCAGCGGAACCACTCACCACCACGACGCCGATGCCGAAATACGCGAGAAGTGTGGCAGGACACACTCTTCGGTTCTGCTGTTTAGGTTGTCCACGATGCATGCCGGATCAAGTATTCCGTATAGGCAAGCATACACGATGCTCAGGGCCTTTGCGCTAGCGCCAGCGTCCGAGGCACACAAAGACGCTATGCACAGCCGGAGATCCAACTGGCATAAGCGCGCCAGACAGATTCCAGGCGCGGCGGGGAAATAAGATATTTCGAAACGCGGTCGCCTCGGAGAGTCTTCACGGGGCGCCGTAAAGAGATGATATATCAACGGCTATTCTTCGCGACGCGCGTGCGGCGCTCAAGTGGCGAGGTGTGCGACTGGGAGCAGCAGCCGGCAATTGAACGACGCTGGCGTAACGGAGAGAGGTGAGAGAGAGGGAGAGAGAGAGAAGGGGAAAGGGCACAAGAGACCATAAAAGGGAGAAGAGAACGCGTACGACTGTACGAGTCGCGTGCGGTGTGAATCGGCGTCCGTGTGGCGGATCCCTCAGTCACTGTTGGCCCACGAAAGATGAGGAAAACGAGAGATAAGGATAATGTTGCTTCTTGAATGCGGGCCTTTGACTATACTCAATTTTTTCTAAGGAAAGTGAACGTTTCCTGCTCTGCCCCATGGACGCTAACTACTTTACACTGTAGAAAGTATGTCTGCGACATTTTTTTTTTACAGTGAATCTGGTCAAGCTATCGTTAGATTGTGTTCCGTCGTGCAGAACTCCTCGGGTGGGTATTCGCCACAGGAATTGGGCAAGCCCCACTACCGTGTACAGCAGGTGCGAGCGTTAAACGAAATCGAACACGTGAGAAAGGGAGAGAGAAAGAGATAGAAAATGTAGAGAAAGAAAGGAAGAAAGCGATAGAATGAAAGAGGAAGAAAAAAAGCAGCGAAATAAAGGGAATAAAGACATAGAAAGATATAAAGACATAGAAAGAAATAGACACGAAAAAGAGGTAGAAAAACAGAGAGCAAGACAGAAAGAGAAAGAAGGAGAAACAAAGAAAGATAGAGAAATAAGCAGAGAGAGAGAGAGAGAGAAAGGGAAGAAAGAAAAAATAAACATAGAAAGGGCGAGAGAGAAAGAAAAAGAAACGAATAGAAAGAAACAGATACAAGAAACAGAGACAAAGAGAAAGAAAGAAAAAATATAGAGAGAAACAAAGAAGGCCTTTCATGCTTGGCACCACTGGTGGGAAGGTGCCATAATTTTAAATGCGAAGCATTTCTTAGCGAACTTCTGCGACTTTGAGCGTATCTATCTATCTATCTAGCCGCCTACGACTTTGTGCTCTCCTGGCCGTTTCGTTAATCGGACGTATACCAAAATTGGTGTGTCATAACATGGCCTTATTACGAACATAGATGACAGGTCATATCATGAAAAACATGACACGCATGTCATGAACAGCATGATTTACATTCCACGGCCTTTGGGCTCCCTGGCCGTTCCGTTAATCGGATGTATACCAAAATTGGTGTGTCATAACATGGCCTTATCGCGAACATAAATGACAGGTCATATCATGAAAATCATGACACGCATGTCATGAACAGCATGATTTACATTCCACGGCCTTTGGGCTCTTGCGGCCGTTCCGTTAATTTCATATATACCAAAATTGGTACGGCGGGACAAAAGTTCATGACGAACCTAATGACAGGTCCTAACATGCAAATCACGACGCGCATGTCATGTGCAGCATGATTAACATGACATGGTCTCGGGGCGCTCGCGGCCTTTTAAATGAAGGGATACATACGAAAGCTGGTATGACGAGACATTTCTGTATGACGAACATAACTGACACGTGGTAGCATGAAAATCATGACATGCAAGTCATGTACGACCTGATTTACATGCCACGCTCATGATGCGCTAGCGACAGTTTCAGATTGATATACACCAAAATTGGTATTGCGTGATGTGACTGTATGAAGAGCATGAATGACAGTTGGTGAGCTGGAAACCATGACATGCATGTCATGTGTGTCATGATTTAATTGCCTTGCTCATGATGCATTCGCGGCCGCTTCGCTAGCTCGATGTACACCAAAATTGTTATTGCGCGAAGCGACTGTACGACGACGGTAAATGAGACGTGGTAACATGAAAATCATGACATGCATGACATGCACGACATGATTTGCATGTCATGCTCATGACGCACTCGTGCCGTTTCGCTTGCTTGACACACCAAAATTGGTATTGCGCGACGCGACTGCATGACGAACGTAAATGAGAGGTGGTAACATGGAAATCATGACATGAAGGTTATGTATGTCATGATTTACATGCCGCGCTCATTGTGCATTCCGGGCCGTTTCGCTAGCTTGGTATACACCAAAATTGGTATTGCGCGACGCCACTGTATGACGAACGTAAATGAAAGGTGGTAACATGATAATCATGACATGCATGAAATGTACGTCATGGCTTACATGCCATGCTCATGGCGCACTCGTGGCCGTTTCGCTTGATTGATATGCACCAAAATTAGTATTGCGCAATGTGACTGTATGAAGAACATGAATAACAGGTGGTAACATGAAAACTATGACATGCATGCCATGTATGTCATGACTTACATGCCACGCTCATGGTGCATTCGCGGACGTTTCGATAGCTTGATATACACCAAAACTGGTATTGCGCGATGTGACTGTATGATGAACATTAGTGACAGGTGGTAACATGAAAAACCACAATATTCATGTCATGTATGGCATGATCTACATGCTCTACTCATGGTGCACTCGCGGCCATTTCGCTCCTTTGATATACACCAAAATTGGTATTGCGCGATGTGACTGTATGACGAACATAAATGAGAGGTCTTAACATGCGAATCATGTTATGCATGTCATGTACGGTATGATTTACATGCCACTATCATGGTGCGCTTCCGGCCGTTTTGTTAACGTGATGTATACCAAAATTGGCATGACACGAGTGCGTGATGAACATAAACGACAGGTCATGCATTCATGTACCAGAATATGCGTTTCACTGGCATGGTGTACCCACGATTGTGCATGCATGCGTGCATGGCAAACATACGATATATGGTGGACTAGATGGCATGGCATGAATGATTTCATTTGGCTCAAAGACAAACAAGGCGATGTATGCCGCTCTTTGCTGGCTGCTTCGCATTACATCGATTCCCACATTGCGTGGGATCTGCCGATTTTTTTTTCAATGCTGTTATACTTGCGCTCGCTTTTAACCTCGCCTTACTGCGCTCGAGTAGGAAATGGCATTGCTACGTGAGAAGTGTGCACTGCTAAACCGGAGGGAATGCGCAATTTAGGCCAACCGTATATACAAAGGTTATGTATAGGCTCGTGTTTTTCTTTAATCGCAGTGGTTACGGTGCTCGGCTGCTGAACCGGAAGTCACGGGTTCGATCCCGGCCGCGACCGTCGCATTTCGATGGAGGTGAAATGTTAGATGCCCGTTGAAGAACCCCAGGTGGTCGAAATTTGCGGAGCCCTACACCACGACGTGCCTCGCAGTCATATCGTGGCTTTGACTCGTAAACCCTAGCAAGTATTATTATCGCTCTGAGCACGAACTTCAGATTTACTAAAAAGAGTTGCTATATAATGTTACTGTGATGAGCTTAGAGCCGCTGAACATCAAATGTCACCATCGCGCCACACCTCTCGCGTCTTTAGCTTCTGGTTTTGATTCCGTTCTGATTCCGTTGATGGTTATCTTTTGATGGTTCTGATTACGTTGCACCAGACATCAGACAGAAATTGAGGGAAACACGGATGCTTGAATTGATCACAAATCGCGCAACACAGTATTCCCGTCAAGCTAACGTTTCAACAAGGAGACGAACATTCAATTCGACGAACATTGCTCGCTCGACGGCTTTTCCGTTCTCCTTTCACTACAATTATATGCAAGGACGATCTGCGATGCGTAGAACCTCGCTCGACGCCCCCCCCCCCCCCTTACCCCTACTGTATCTCGCAACTGTATGATGATACGTAAAATGTTGACTTCAGAAATAAGGCAGCGACTTTGTTTCCGTGACATAGTTAAGATGTATTGCACGCAAAGGAGGGCGACAAGACGTCGCGGGAGATATGGACTCATCGGATTGCACGCGCGACGGATCATTTTACACTCGGGCTGCGAGCGGTTTGCCGCTGGCCAAAGCGCGCCGTCACGTCGCCAACACTGTTGGCGCCCATAGGCAAGCAACGAATTCTCGCGTACGGAAATAAATCAGTTTTTTCAAGGAATGTTTACAGTCCCCTCTGGAAAGTGGTGGAGGTCTCCGGTATAATGGATTCAAACGTGTATCGCAATCAAACCAAGTGCCTCCCCCCTCTGTAATGTGCAAACCCTGAGGATAAAAAAAAATAATTGAAATAAAGTAAAGAAAGCACCTGAAGTCGCTAGCGAGCATCTTTTTTATCGGTAACGCTGCCGAAGGAGGAACCTTTAGTCTTTTTTTTTCGTTCATGCTTATTTCCCAACCGTCCAGTCATTTTTTTCTTTTTTCTGCCCCAACCAACGTAGCGTCTCTGTTAAAGTGTTCAAAAGAATCGTCCCAAGCTATACGTTAGCACATCGTAGCAATGCCTATTCTTTTTTGCGTTACATAAGAAATGCTCACGCTAAAATCGTCAGTACGAGTCATTGCATACGATAGAAAACGTGGCAATCGTGTGTCGGTGACAGTATGCCTTTCCGGTCGTACGCCTGCCGGTATGCAAATAAAAAAGTCAAAACGAACAATCTAGCAGTCGCCGTTTGTCGACGTTCAGTGGAGGTGGCTCGCTGCCAACTTCTTGCGATGCGAGCGCGCGTCGGTTCACGGCGTCGAATTGTTTTCTTTTTGGCTTCTAGAGATGCACGTCTCGTGGCTAACACTGCGATGGTATTGCGCTATTTGCTTATCAGCAGTCGGATCAAAGTGAACGCGTGTTCGTCCACCACGACCATACTGGACAAACTGCGCAATCCGCCGCACCGGCTTTGTTCTTGTACCGGCGAAAAATGCGCGAAAAAGAGGATGCCCAGTCACGCCCGCCTGCGTCATCAGTTCGCCGCAAGGTGCCCCAATTTCCGTACAATGTCTATGCAATGTGTAGCGTATATAACACCAAAGCTGCTTTCGACACCGCGGAAGCGAGAGCAGTGAACGGAGTTGTGGCGGAAGTCATCCGGTATCTTTATTACATAATGAATTCTAGAAGGGTGGCTGCTCGGAATACGTTGTGGATGTTTCGTGCTAACTTACTTCATTATATGCGTTTGTCATCTCTCTCTCTTTACTGGCATATTGAAAGCACTGGCCAACACTAGATGATGATGAGTCTTGGTGTTGTCGGGGCATTTCATTACTTTAGTGCACCGCGTGACATGACATGAGATTTTGTGAATGTCATAAACGACAAGATAACGTGGTAGTGTCACGGAGGCACATTCATTAATATGTACCACCAGAATGCGCACAGAAGGACGTGCGTGTATGAGAAACATGAATTATGGAAAGCATGCGCTATTGTGTGCGGCCCTTTAATGCTTCGCTCTCTCTATACAGCGTTTTTTTTTAGTGGGAAAGAGCCTCTGCCTTGCATATCGAGACTTCGTGGATGTCGGAAACATGATGCTTTAAATGGACTCAGTATAGGGCACAGCAACGCAACGACAAATGCACACATTGGGAATGACTCTGCAGGATATGAGTGGCAATGCATGGCTTTTTTTTTTAGTACATTTGGTATGTCTAGTACATATCTCGTCCCACCCGAAATTTGTCGTTAGAAATGATATTTCTGCATTTGACTGTAAGTAAGTATAGTTGTGCTCGGTTGACAATTGGCTTGACGCGTGCCGGAAATTTGGTCGGGGCGTTATGGACATTGCCTTGGCCCACTCCCATGTTGACCAACGTCTAAAACCACTCCCCATATTGACTTGGGCCACGCCAAAAAATTCTGTGGCCCATTCCAAAAACTAACTTTGCCCAAATGGAGAATTCAGTTTACTCACGTTCGAAACCGACTTGGCCCACTCTCAGACATGAACATGGCCCACCCCCAAAATGTGGGTGTCCAACTACCCATGTTGACTGAGTAATTCGAAAGCCGATTAAGTTGACCCACGTCCAAAACCAACCTGCCCAACTCCAATATATACTTTCCCAGATGTTCTCATTTGCTTTCTTCTACAATCTTATCTTCTACAATCTCTGTAGCCCACATCACGAAATTGGAGAATTTTCACTGAAGCCCAAAACCAGCTCCATTACTCCGGTAATTTACTGCCACCAATGCGTCCGCTTCTCGCGTCTCTCGCTTCTGGTTTTGTTTGTTGCGTCCCGTTGTACCAAAACAGGCAAAATTATGAGGAACATGGAGGCTTGAAGTGATCACAAATCGCGCAACGTGGTAGTCCCCTCGGGCTAATGTTTGAACATGGAGACAAACATTCGATTCGACCAACATTCCTCGCACGACGGATCCCGTTTCCCTTACACTGCGACTCTGTGCATGGACGATCAGCGATGCGTAAAAAAAGACCCCCCCTCCCCCTTCACCCTCCCCTGTCACCACGTCTGGCAACTGTAAGGTGATACGCAAAAATGTTTACTTCAGAAAATAAGCGAGCGACTTCGTTTCCGTAACACCGTTAAAACGTATTGCATGCGAAGAAGAAGGACAAGACGTCGCGTGAGATATGGAGAAAGAAAGCGCAAAAGACAGAGCACAGGAAAAGGGAACCACAAACAGCAGCGCTGCTGGACTCGTAGGACCGCACTGATTATGTTACACTCGGACTGATAGCGGTTTGCCCCCGGTCAAAGCACGCCGTCGTGTCGCCGACATTGTTGGCGCCTATCGGCGCCCAAAAAGTTCTCGCGTACGGGAATAAATCGCTGTTATTTTTGCAAGACGTTTCTCCAGTCCTAACTGGTTGTGGCGAAGGCCTCCGCGTAATGGATTCAAACGTGCATAGCAGTCAAAGCATCAAATGCACCTGAAGTCGCGAGCGAGCAGCTTCCTTCTCGGTAACGTTATCGAAGGAGGAAGCTCGGTTTTTATTTTTTCCTTCATGCTTCTTTCCCACCCTTCCCACCTTTTGTTTTTTCTGCCCCAATGAATGTAGCGCCTATCCTAAAGTGTTAAAAGCAATGGTTCCAGGATACATTATAGCGTATCGCAGGAACGCCGATGGTTTTTTGCATCACATAAGAAAGGCTCAAACGTAAATCTTTAGTACGAGTCTTTGCATACGTATGGAAAAAGCGGCAGTCGTGTGTCGGTGACAGTACGCTTCGCCCGTCGTGCGCGCTCTCGGTATGCAAATAAAAAAGTACAAAAGAAAAATCTTGCACTC
This sequence comes from Rhipicephalus sanguineus, assembly GCF_013339695.2. Lineage (NCBI taxonomy): Eukaryota > Metazoa > Arthropoda > Arachnida > Ixodida > Ixodidae > Rhipicephalus > Rhipicephalus sanguineus. The sequence continues at coordinate 33,271,570 of NC_051180.1, forward strand.
GTCGTCCGTCGGCATTCTGTGGAAGTGGCTCGCTGCCAACTTCTTGCGATGCGAGCGCGTGTCGGTTCTCGACACCGCTCAATGGGAGCTTCCGAGCACGGCACTTTCGTCATGTTTGTTGAGCCACAGCCGATGGATGAAACATTTTTTGCATTCAGCGGCTGTGGTTGAGGTCTGTGCCGGCTTACATTTAAACTGGCGATCGTTGGAGCGGTTAATCTCATACCATCTTATAAACCTGGCCAACACCATTTCTGAGAAATCACTTTGAAAACACACGACAGGCGACATACAACGCGCCTTATGGCTCAAGCTACACCACGAAGCGAACGCAAAGCATTTAACACACAATCCGTTATGGCTCGAGTTAAACCGCGAAGAGAAAGAAGAGAAAAACGAAAAAGGCAGAGCTAATAAACCTGACGCGAAGCCGGAGCACTCACTTCGGGTTTCAACGAACGCGGTCAAGACTGCTGCGCTGATAGCAAACTGCATCATCGTGTAAGTCCGTTTCTTTCTTTTTCGCTTCGAGCGATGCACGTCTCGTCGCTAACACGGCGACGGGGCGCCCGCTATTTGCTTATCAGAGTCGGTATGGGTAAAAACAGCAGCCAAATGAGTGTACTGAGACCATAAGTTATGGAAAGTAGAGCCTTGGCTTGCTTCAATAGTAGGCGGAAGCCACCTCTGAGTGATGACATATCATAGATGGTGACAGATGGCATGTGTGTTGGGCATGTCCTTTTGCACTAAACTTGAGTGCTGTAGTGTCACGCTCACAGGACAAACCTGGAAATACCTGGTTTCTGTTTCTGTTGGGAAATGGAAGAACAACAGGACATCAAAAAGGCCCGAATGGATTGCCTACATTGACTTACATGATTGATTATGTGTGTACGCCTTTGTGCATACAGATGTACTTGAACTATCTTAGACTATTTTAAACAAAGGAATTGACTGGACCCTATTCAATGGCAGAAAAGGAACTCTGCTACAAACAAGGTGGACGTAGCGACAGAGTCCACATTGAAAATAAACTAAAGGCCATGTCCACAGTAGGATACACAGCAGTTCCCAGTCATCATGTAAGGTGGCTACGCATAGGCTAATATCAATATTATTTGCAGCACCAAGGAAACAAACTTCAATCTACATGGATGTTCTAATACTGAAATTTGACATATAATCTTTCGTTGAGTGAATGATACAAATTACATTCAAAGCCAATGTCAGAGTACTTTCGCAGACTCAAAGGGCCCATTTTGTGTACACAGATGCATGCAGTGAATGGTCCTGTTGTATATAGACTAATATCACAACTTTGCAGGTCCTTTCGGCTTTCCTTTACGATAGTCATGCACGTACAATACTGATTCCGTTTTTGAGCAATATACGAGAGATAGATCCGCTTCAGGTGCACAATTGAAGATGCTGCTTGATATCGTTCTTGATTCGCGAACCACATAGTGAGCAACAGTGTTTCGCTTTCTGACAGTTTGCGACCTTCATGCATTTCGAAGAAAAGGTCCGAGCAAGAGGCTCTTCCGATGCGCCTTTCACAGATCTATAAGGGCTCGTTAGGAGCGGTGCTTTGTTTCTAACAGCACAAGACAAGATTGGGAACATCGAAATAAACTCACCCAGTCGTGCATGGTTCACGGGGCAGTGCCCGCAGCAGGAGCACCAGGCAACTTGATGTGGCACGCCTGGTTCCCCTGGCTGGCGGCTGTACGCGAGCTATCTGATGTACTCACACTCACATCGCACTGACACACTTTGCACTCACACGTGCCATCATAAATGCACGCTCCTCTCTGAATGCCTTTGACGTCGGTCGAGGTGTACATCCCACGCAGCAGGGCCTGATCGGCACTGCCGAAACGTTGAGGCACGCCAAGACGATCGCGGGACCGAATTCTCAACGAAAACAGAGAGACCACGCAAGGAGCGGGCGCAAAAGAGACGGACACCGCTCGACGCGCATGGGAGAGAGAACTGTAGGGAGGATAAGTCAGCAGCATGAACAGGGAGAGAACGCGATCAAAGGTGAAAATTTCCTTCGCACGTTGAGTTTGTAGACGTCGCGGGCGTTGTTTGGGTGATAATTTTGCGTATTCACGAGTAAACAGAAACAAAAGCACGTGTACAATACGAACTTGTATACTTTAAACAAAAACGGTGCGAGACGAACGAGGCAGCAGAGGCGACTGAAGTAACTCGGCACGGCCGCTGCGTTTCCAACGCACGTGCTTTGCACGAAATCAGATACGATTGCCAAGGTCAGGGAGGCGCTGGCTGTATTGGCTGTATCTCGAGTTCACCGGCCGCATCCGGCGCCAACACAGGAAACACTACACGACATCAACGTGGACTTCGAGCCTTGAGTACGCTCGCTCGGCGCTCTCTCGCTTCTCGCCGCGGCGCCGATCTCAATTTCCCGCGTAAAACAACGGGCCCTGTATAAGCATTGCGTCCGCTCGAGAAATTTTCGCGTCAATATACCCCGGGCTCCATATAAGCGTAGCGTCCGCTCGCGGCCGCATATAGCGGGCCCAGCCCGTCACCACAGAATTTGTCACGCTTAATGGCGATTGAAGGGCCGCTTATATGGAGTACCTTGTGGTGGAATAAAAATGGGCCGCTTATGTGCCGGCCGTTATAGGGGACTTGAATAAGAGTGTATATACGCTGGATTGTCGCCGATGATGATGAAAACATTTATTGGTCAAAAAGAGTCTGGGAGCCATAGAATGGCCTCGCTACATGGTCGGCGTCCGTGGTCCGGGACATTGCATCACAAGGCCCCATCTCGCACCTGCCTCACCAGAGCCCGTTAAGAATCCAGGAGGGCAGTCTTCCAGGCCTCTCGGGAAGGTGTAAAAAGTGCGAGGTGTGATTTTTTTGTACATGCCCGTAAGGTGTGGAAGATATCAGAGGTCTCCCCACTGTGTGGGCACCGCCCATCCATGCTCGGATCGAAGTGTTTCATAATTGCAGGACAGAACAGAGCACTGCAGACACCTTGAAGTTTGCTCCTCCGCCTTACTCAGCCACTTTGCAGGAGCCGCTCCGCTGCCGCAACCGTTTCGTTGTGGACCTCTTGCTATGGTTCATTTTTGGGGAGGGCCTTGAACTTCGCCGTTTAGTGCTGCTTCTTGGGTTTCCGATGATTGTTGTAACTCTCGATGTTCTGGAGGGAACAAAGACAACGTATATTAAGCTAGCTGACAACGCGGTGGAAAAAAACGCATATAGAATATGTAACTGCACAATTAATAAACTGCTTACAACGTCCCGGTATCATGTGTTTTTGAAATGCCATTTTATATGGATCGTTGAAGACGAAACGTCTCCGTGTTGCGTATTACTCGGGCGGTATTTCACATTAGAGTATAACAAGGCTACGCAAGCAGTCCTCATAAGTGAAGATTTCGCGACGATTTTGATCACAAGATCGATTACTTTGCTGATCGATATTAGTTTCTGCGGTAAGAATCACGGAACTTGAGCGTTTAATTCACTTGCCTTGAAACTTCACAGAATCTGACGGTAGATCATCCCGGGAGGCACTGAAATTGAAGAACCACAATGGTTACCAAATGGCGAGGCCTGACGTAAGGCGCTGGGTACAGCACGTAAAAATCCCTCCAACAGTTTTAACATATTTTCACGAAATGCCTGCCTGCGATCTAGCAACTCATCTAAAGCAACCAACGGGCCATATAAGTCAAGCGACGTCTGTTAGTTCACAGTATTTCTTTAAAACAAACGAACGTGTGGAAGCTAATACGTCCACTCCAGTTTTTTTTTTATTTGCCATCTAATATGCTCAAGGAGAGAAACAGTACAGAGCCAGAAAATGCGCCGCTCTTTTCGACACACTTTGCAAAGCACGAAGTTTAGATTTCACATCGAATCTTTGAGAATGGACATATTATTCGTTTAGAACAGAAAGTTGGGCGAGTTTATACTGATCCATGAAGGTACTTGGAAGCGCGACACACACAAAATACACAAGAGCTAGGCAAAACGAGAGCTCACTTCAAAATAAAGTTTATTTACAGAAAGTGGCCAGGTTTTATCGTACACCAACGGGCAACAGCAACAGGGAAACGCATGCGTGACACAACAAACAACTGATGAACAAGTATCACCTCAAAGATAAAAACCATAGCAAAAAAAAAAGAAACAAAAGCTACCAAAACTAAGGTGAAACAACTGTGTTGAAAAGACCCAGGTCATGCCAAGCGTGTGCGTGGCTGCCGCGGATCTATACCCAGCGCCAAAGACTTATCGAGATAAGCCACTTCACTATTTAGTAGGTTAATAGTCGGCTGGCTGACGCCCGTGGCAGCATTTCTTATTATATGTGTATTTTGCGTGTGTTGTGCTTCCAAGTACCTTCATGGATATTATTCATTAATGAGGCATAAGGCTCGAGTTAGACCGTGGTGGCTGTGCGTGTAGCACCGTCACTTACACCACGAGAAAGAGCGAGTGCTTTGACGGAATGATGTTGCAAACGAACTAGACATTTGTTCTTTAAAGGGACCCTAAAGGCCAAAGTTAATTTGACGTTGATTGTTGATAGCGTTCCAGAAACCTCGTACTGCTTGTTTCGTTCCAACGAAATGCTTATTTTGAATGAAAATTACGTTTCAGTGGTGTACACAGCGTTAGCGAACTTGAAATCGTGCGTCTGCAAAGGTATCCTGACGTAGCGTTTGCCTCGCCCAACGTTTCCCGATTTGACTGCCCGGCAGCCGACGCTGTGGTTTCTGCTCTGAAGGGCACATCACACAACATCACACTGACACATCATTTTGTCGAAGTTTCCGTTAGAGCGACTTTCATGAGCATGCAAGTCACGCGCTGCAGTCACACGAAACTCCCCATGTGACGCCACCGCGCGGGCGGAGCGCAGCCCTGCGAAAACGGAACTTTTGCACAACCCGCGCCGTTCTCCACTGTAATGTAAAGTTCTTTTTTCCATGAATCAAAAAACGCACAAGCAGCATTTTATTACGTCTTGCAGTACTCGGAATTTCCTTTTTTAATCATAAGTAGTTTGAATACTAGTGACAATTTGTACTCGGGACTCTTGACGTCATCGGGCTTGTTCCAAAACATCCCACTGGTGGCGCATATAGCGTCTTACATTTACGTTAATTTCTTCATTTACCCTATTATCAATCGCACTGCTATTGATAATATTGGCGTCTTAGACGTTCTCAAACAGTGACTCTGACAAAAAATTTTAATTTGCCTTTAGTGTTTTTCAAATGGACGCTATGAATTGAAAAGGCCGCGTGGGCAATACACACAGGACAACTGGTAAAAAACGAACGTCGAGGATCAGTAATTAGTGAAATGATTTTGCTCACCGGTAGAAAGCATAAAGTTTGAGGGAGAACCAGACCAACAAATATGTCAGTATTATTGCATGGGAACCAAGCCCTATGATTTTGATCACTGTATGCCACTTTGAAGAACCTCCTTTGTCCGGAAATTCCGAGCCTGAAAAATGGGAGAATCATCCGTAGTCTGCTTAGAATGATTGTACATTATGTCTTGCATGCTAAATCTTTATGGTATGAATAGCTCGTCTCTATAACACCAACATATATCAGTGCATAAGATACGATATATCTAGTTTATTGCTTATTTGTAGCTAATCGACAGAAAACTTTCTCTCCAAAAGACTGTCGTATGTGCGAAGAGTTAGCTGCCATGCACCGACAAGACTAGTAAACACTGGCGAAGAGTAGCCAACGCTGCACCAAAACTAGCCAATATTAAGCCAGCGCAAGCCAACATTAGGCGAGCTCTGGCAACAACTAGCCTACACAAAGCTAGTACTCGTACTGTAATCTTCGTACTGTACAGGTGCTTTACTTGCCGCATCAGCTTGCTATGTTGTTTTGCAAAATAATCATTTGTTATATTCCGTAGTTATTATAGCTCTATTTGGCAGTTTTTACAACCTACTTCAGACGTGCCTCTACCGAAATTTTCCCACAGTAAACTTCTTTTTCTTCTGATCTCGAGTCATGCTCCTGCAACCTCAGTTTACTCACATAGAAAGCACAACGTTAATGTCTAGCCTCGTGGCTATTTGCGTGGAACCATAAAATAAGAGGCACCGCCACTTGACTCCCATCAAGACCCAAGTTGTCAAGCTTCGGTGTTGTAAACCACTGATTGCTATACAAACCGTACGATGTACCAAAGACAAGAATTTGGCAAAGTATGGGCAAGTTGATGATAGATGTTTAAAGCTTAGTGACTGTTTTGACCAACACAGACGAAGCGCTCTCTTTTGTTCACCTTCATCTATGTTTCTCAAACATTAAAGAAGTTGGGATCAAAACGCTCGCCTTGGCAGTACTGAACTTCCAGAACGCCCCCTACAATCCTGGCAATGGCATCGCCACCATTGCAGCGAAGAGTATAGCTTCCATTTCCTTCGTCAGTGCAATAATAGGAACCGTCGGTGTCCTTGTGGACGTATGGGAAGTAGACGGCGCAGATGTCAACAGGAACAGGACCTGCGGATATGAAGAGCACGGTCCCTATATCTCACGTGTAGAAATTCTTGCACTTAACTAGATCAAAAGAGCAAGTAAGGCAACTGCAGAGAGAGTTTAGCTACTTTTAGCTACTGCTAAGGTAATTATGCAAACTTTAATTTCCGTGCAATGTGAACTGTGAATAACAGAGAGCTGAGCTAGTTGGTAAGTGTTCGTTCTAAAAACACAGGGCCTGTATAATGGTGTATAAGGTCCCTTTCAGCTGCGGCCGCTTCTACGTAGGACAAACGGGCCGATGCATTAACCAGAGATTGTTGGAACATAAGAGATCGCTAACAGGAGGCTCACCTTCTAATCTATCTTTACATTGTCGAGATTGTAAGTGCACACCAAACTTCGATGAATGCGCAGTGTTGTACCGTCATAGAAATGAAGAAACGCGCCTGATGAATGAAGCATGGCATATCAAGAATAGTGGTAGCGCATGCGTGAGCCAACCGTCGATTAACTTGCATAAAGATGAAATCAAATGCCTTAACAGTGATATTCCACGCAGACCGCCACGCGTGCCGGATTGATAGGTTCGCCTGTTGCATGGGCATGCGCAGATAAGTTTTCGTGCCTTCTTTCTTTTCAGCCGTTGTGCGTCTCTTCAGTTGTTAGTCGGCGTTTGTGGTGTCCTGACTTCTTCCTTGTGTCCGTGTTTGCACGCCCTGTCTTTTTAGAATGTAAACTGTGACTCGTTAAATGTAAAGTCCCAGCATCCCAGATCTTTCAGACGAAAAGAGGTATGCGCAGATACTTTATGTGAAGTGGAATAGCATTTCCAACTGTACTTCATTTTTGGGCGAAATAGTGCTAAGATTGCCCACGTATGCTTGACTGTGGCACAAAATGCATTTCGTGGAACGAAGGATAGAAAAGAGAAGTTTAGCGCTTTCAGCTTCACTTTCGCGCTTGGCTTTCTTCTATTTCGTCCCCCTTTTCCCGAAATGTATTTTGCGCCACAGTCAATAATACATAGGGCATCGCATTTGTCACGACGAGAAATACAATTTGGTGCAATTGGCTGATATCGCTGCTGTCAAATGCGTCATCATTTCTATGCCAACTCAACGAGAAAACTGTTCGGATTAAGGCAATCATTGCTATAAAGAAATAAGTCTATAAAACAAAATAAATTTTCTTGACCGTGCTGGCGTTTGTATCCAGGCCTCCATGCTGGGCGAGTGTCGTAATCATCGGGCTACGCACCTATGCTTGCATCATTATTAGGGGGCTCCGGATGTGTTGACCGCCCGGGGTTATTTAATGTGGACCTAAAGCTAAGCAAAGGGGCCTCTAGCATTTTGCCTTCATTGAAATGTGACCACCACGGCCGGGAATATGCATATACCGGAACCGTGTGAATTCGTTGCACCGACGATAGAGAAAAAAATTGAAAAAAAAAACAAATCTAGTACTTAATGTAGCGCTCTAAGCGACCGTTAATTCTATGGTTAATGTAGCGCTAATGTAGTTATTGTATAGGCCTTTGTGTGGTTCTAAATCATTTGCCTATATCAGCGATATTACCGTGAAACCTGAGGAAATGCGGAGCGCGGACAACCTAGTGATTCCCTTGGTAATCTTCGCACTTGACATCGCCTCAGCAATCGCGCGCTTGCCGAGGCTGTAGCGCTCTCTTTTGCGCGGCGCGGGCCTCAGCCGGATGTTTCAGAAGCGTTTTTTGCGATTTTAGGTAAATTATTGCGATTAATTCTTAGTTATTTCTGCAGTCCACATTATTTCAGACCATGTTGGCTTATTTTGCACTGCTTTTGAACATTGTTAGCCTTGTTTTACACTCTAAGAAAAGGAGTCTTTTCACTCCTTTCGGGGAGTCTTGACTTGCCACTCATATGACTCTCAATAAAGAGGCACCTCAACTCTCTTTGGAGATTATTATACTCTCTTCGGAGAGTCGTGTGACCCACAAGAGAGTTAACGTGCCTCTTTAAAAGAGAGTCATATACGTGGCAAGTCAGGACTCCCCGAAAGGAGTCAGACACACTCTCATTTTTCTTTGAGTACGTGTAGGCCTGTATTTAACATTGCGTTACCATGCGACGTGAGACATAGGACTGACGACAAGCCGGGCACCTAAAGTGCTACGCACTTGGAAAATACGAAAGGAAAAGACTTACTGGGGAGTTCTTGTTGAAATATCTTGTGACAGTGCAGTAAAAGCCCCCTATGAGACATGTAAAGTCGACATCGAGCCTTGCACATGTCAGGAAAAGTGGCCAAAAATTTAATGCCAAATACACGTTTCGATGATCGCGGAAGGAACCCTTTTTTGGCCATTCGAGACGCTGACGAACGCTAGAAAGGTGATGAAAGGCGCCATGTCGATGGCCCGAAAACAATGTTCTGGCAGAGAATGCCGCGACCATACATTTTCTTATGGAAAAACGTTATGCTTACGCATAACGTAGAAAACTCCCATAGGAGTTTCTGCGTATATTCTTTTGCTTGCCGTGTTATGCCCTAATCATTTATGACTATCTTGTAGCTTTTCATTTGCCCATCACATTTCATCTTAATATCCTTTGTGCATTTGCCATGAACATTTTGGGTATCCAAGAGTGTGAAGAGCAACGTCTTACCTGAAACGCTTCCTTTAACGATGCGTAAGGTTGGAGGGAACAAACATCCCGCACTGTTTGGAGTTAATTCGCAAAGGTGAATCCTTCGAAGCACATATTGATTAGGTTGTTCCGAAAACGTCAGCTTCACAGTCACCATCTCCCTATGTATAAGAGATATATACATACAAAAACATTTTTCATAGCTCTTGGTGTGTTCTAAAACATAACTTCGAGATGTTTTGAGAGCTTAAAAAAAAACAAAAAAAAACTCGTAAGGTATTGAAGTTCCAAATCCGCCACTTGCGCTACGATTAGCAATCAGAATACAGAAAGCCATAGAGAAAATCAGCGTCTATTTTGAACAAGCACTTCCAGTGAACATTGCCAAACGCGATGATGTTCAAGCATCCATATGGTTCCATTGGTGACGCTAGTAAAAGGCAGAACTCAGTAGAGTGCCACATTATCATGCGTTCACGCGGCGCCTTAAATTTCCTAATCTTTTTTTTTTGCAATTTTAGTCCACCGGTATCACCTAATGAAGGTGAACTGGTTTGATGGACGGAAATTTTCACGTCCTTTCCTAGAATTTCCCTGAAGTGTTGCGGCGTTAAAGTTATAGTAGAACTCGTTGTTGGGCTAGTTGGTGCATTGAATCAAGGAAGATATGTCCAGCCAAAAACGGACGAACACAAGAAACGGTTAAGGAGACCGCTTTATTCCTATCTCCTTCCCCGACTTCTGTGTTCGTTCGTTTGCGGCTGGATATATTTCCTTGATGCATTGTAGTTATTCGTCTTCGGTCTCGATAAATATTTTTCCTAAAAGTCATGTTCACGCCTATTTGATTTTTTTTGTATTGATGGTGACAGCAGATCACTGTCCTCAAACTGAGCTCGTATAGAGAGCCACAGCCGACAGAAATATGAAGCAAACTCTCGATGCACGAGATGAGGTCGACGGCGAAGTTGTGAAAACCGGATTGCCCGACAAAACAGTTAGCGCTGCGGAGAAAACGTCCAGCTTCTGAACGCACTTGCATGAACGCGGGACATTCTCGCAGGCGTTGTATTCCGCCCGATAAGTCACGGTTAGAGCTGCGGAATTCGGTACTACATAAAGGCCCCAACTTTAAATCCAGCCGTGTTCGTGTGGTAAAAGTCTTTGTGTATATCTGCCGCACCGCTTTCCTAATAACGCATCCGTACCGACTCTCCCACCTGTCAATCCTGCTTAAATTCTGCCGTCGAAATATCTTTATCCATTTATCTACCAGTGGCATCAACACTTTTTTAAAGAGTTCAATTTTGAGCTAGTTGGTATTTTGAGATTAAATTCTTTGTAAGTAGAGCAACGTTAGTCCGTACAGTGTGGGCAGAACTAGAAATGTGTGCCTGTGAACGTTCTATTGCAATTTGAACTTCTGCAACCGAACTGTACATTACCATGTTATTTTTTAAACTTATTTCACTTTTCTATATGTTTTTTTGTCTTCTTCGCTGTTTTTATTTTCGGTAATCACTTTTTTTTTCGCTGCAGAACTTATAGAAATGGAGTAGCCGAGGTGAAATAAACCTGCATCATTGAAGCAGCGCTAAAGACGGAACACGTAAAAAAGCGAGTGCACAGGACTGCACAGCGTTCGTCCTGTGCACTCTGCTTTTTTACTTCTCCGTCTTCAGCGCTTATTCAAGCATGCGAGTACTCCAACTAGCCCAACTTCTCATTCTACTGTGACATCAACTAAAAAGTCACAGTTTCGCCGCAAGGGCGAAGCAATGAATGCGATAGCAAGGAACTAATGCTATACGAAGTGAGGCTCGCCAATGGATACTCTCAGTTTGAACAGCGCTTCTGTTGCAAAGGCGGCCGAAGCAACGAAGGAAACTAGCGTGCTTCAAGTGTCGAGCTGTGACACTTGATAGTTCGCGCTCATCTTCTGTTTGTTCGTTTAGCGGCGTCCCTAAGCTCGAGTGACATTCGTACGCGCCGTAACATGAGCGCGGACATCACGGTGAAAGCGTGAAACATTCCTCTACCCCTCGCCACGAGAAAACCGCGCGAGCAGACAGCGGAAGGGCAAGCTTCTCCCATGCGCAAATATAAGAAGAAGCGAGCGAGCTCGCCGACGACTTTTAAATGCGCCCGTCGGGCTCCTAGCGCCACCTCGCTGGTAATGAAGAAACGCTTATTATCGCCTGCTGTCTCCGAGTCCGTCCAGCGCTAAATGGTGTGTATATAACGCTCGCCGTTAGCTACGTGGAGGATCTGCCTTTCGTGGCGTAGTGGATAGCGCCGCTCGCTTCGGAGCAAGAGGTCCCTGGTTCGATTCCGCGCTTCGGAAGCATTTTTCTGAGTTATTTTTCTGCGGGGCCTTCATATATATATACATACTTATACATATACGGTGCATGACGGCGGCGACGGTGACGGCGACGGCAAAATCCAGCCGAGCCCTATCGAAAATTCTCATATGACACATATGCCTCGTATCCAATAATCTCGTATGAACACATATGAATCATATGTGTTCTCGTATGATCATACGAGATTATTGGATATGTGTCATACGTGTCATATGAGATTTTTCGATAGGGAGACTGTCCATATAATTGCTATCGCAATAAAACAGAACAAGTCAATTAAAATACAACAGCGCAACGGAACAGGGCAACAGAAAGCCTGTCTTCCTTTCTATTGCGACGTTCCGTTGCGCTATTTGCGATGAATTGAATGGAATTTCACTGTCACCACTGTTTGCGCCCAGCCTCCATTCGCAGCTGCGTTCACGCCGCCTGCTTCAGGTTGACTCAACGGATGATTTTTCTTAGCTTACGCTCCTATTGCTAACACAATAAAGAAGGCAGATGAACCGAAAGATCAGCAACAACGTAATCGCCAATAGCTAGAGAATCAAGTGCATGATGCTTGCTGAAGTTTCTTTTGCTGGGTTACCATGGGCAATCTAGGGACTAGCCTGGCCTCTCTTATTCAATAGAAAGAGTCACTTTTAGATGCACAGGATGTAAGCTAAGTCCACAGCAAGAAAAAAAAAATACGGGGTGTGTTTGCTTGGGTATTCTAGGCCTTTTTAGTCGACCTTATAAAATCTTTTCCCTTACCCGCATTCTTGTACTGCACTCTTGATTAGCGATTTCCCGTATAAGTTCTCCATCTGAAAAAAAGAGAGGATCGACTGTATTTATACAGGGTTCACAACAAACCTGAGGCTGAGGCACTATTTCCAAAGTTCTTTAATCGTAAGAAGTTCTCTGAAGAACTCCTCGGAGAGAATACGTATTTTTTAAAATTCATATGTCTTATTTTCCTTACGAGTCACTTTTCCTTTGTAAAATGGTCGCTATATCATGTATGTGCTGTACAGCAAGTGCTGCTTAGTGAATTATGGCTGTATTTATTTAACCTTTTCTTCCTTAGTAAATCATCGGCCGGCCGTCAATGGGGCAGTTATATGGTAACCAGTCACATCTCTACACTGTATTGGGCACTCAAGGACCTCTAATCTGAAAAGCTTGGTGAACACGCGAAGAGCTGACTCCTTCAGCAGAATCAAGCTGGCTGAACACAGTACACGCGACGTTTATTAACGGCGTGAAAATTTAATCTGCCTAAATGTTTTAAAGGTAGCCAAACAAAATGTTTTAGGTATTTAAAATAATAAGCTGCCGGACATACAAGCTTTGGGACTGACCTCGCTAATGAAATGAAGCTTTCTAGTTTAAAAGTAGCACTCACCGCTTCTCGAACATTCGCCAACCATGTTGTGTCGTCGCAATGTGCCAACATTCCATTTTGTTCTGATTCTTCTGGGTCCACTTTGAAATTAACGGTATATTCAAAGTCGTTCGCTGAAAGAAAAAAGTCCGTCAGCTTTCGCTGTTCTAAAATGTGATACATGGAAGCAGACGGAAGTAGATGTTAGCACCTAGTAAAGGCGCTGTCCACCTGTCTAACTTCCAATGGAAAATCATGGAGACGGTAAAAATGCGTCTGGAGTATCAGTATAATTTCCATCGCAATAAAAACCCGCAGAAAGCCTAGCCTATTACAATATGCAGTACAACACACTGTAGGTATATACAATGAACATACAAGGACGCATACCAAGATGATTTATGGGATCACAAGCACGATATATGAAAGAAGCTTGTCGCACGTTGCTCAATTTTTATGTTGGGAGAAGTGTCTGTGAAGAACATGACAATTCAACGTTCTTAAATTATTGTAAAATCTCCGATAATTATTTTGTGGATAGTGTCTAACAATGTACGTACTAACCTTATTTTGTTTTCGGACAAATCTTAAGGTAAGTTGGTTATGCTGGAGATTACACGTTTTCCCGGAAACAAAATTAAAGAGCATTAAAAGATATTCGAGTGTTTACAAATATTTGTAAAGCCAGCAGCAGAAAAGTTTAGCCTGCCGCGTTTCCCCCTGCAGTAATCTGGACGGTGTGCGTCGCTTTCACAGAGGCTGCTCTGCGCTCCTAGTATACGCGAACATTAGAGTCCGTACAAGGCATACAAGAACCCGGACAATGCCTACAGCAAGCGCCATTGCTGCTACGGAGGCTTGTGCCAACTTCTGGCGCTGCTGCTGTACACACACGGTAGCGCAATATTATGCGCAAAGTGTCTTTTTCTTTACAATACAGATTTCGTATATATATAAAGAGAAATATATTTAAAGGAAAAGGCAGGGAGGTTAACCTGGTATTAATAGCCGGTTTGCTACCCTGCACAGGGGTGCGGAAATAGGGTTCGGAAAGAGAACAGAGCGACAGAGAGATAAAAAAAATGCACACATACACGCACATGTAGGTCGTTCCACTCGGATTTTGTATAGAAATGCTGTGACAGTCAGGCACCTGCCGTGGTCGCACACGAATTATATGTCAAGGGTGTCTTGAAGTGCCAGTTGGTGCATGTTACTGCGTTGAAAACAGCGCGAAAATGGGACGAAGGCTAAGGAAGGAACAACACAAGTGCTGACACAAGCGTTGCAATAAACTTGCGCACAGTTGCTTGTCAGCGCTTGTGTTGTTTGCTCCTCAGCCTTCGTCCTGTTTTCGCGCTGTTTTCAATGCAGTTCTATGTCAAGGCAGCTTGATCTCGTAGAGATGACTAATTCATAAATTTCTTTAAAAGTAACTTTGTAATGTAACCTTGAGGGCAGTTTTGGTCACATGGGAATGTTGTACAGAGGCCGTCACAATTTATGGCACAGCCTTTTTTTAACGCGATAGCGTTAAAGAGCTCGTATCGCAGAAATACCGCCGTCGGCGTCGGCACCATTGGTTGTGAGCGAAAAATCATCATCTTGTCCGTGACCGAAAAATCGAAAACGCTGCAAATAAAATAATAAAAATGTTGGGTCCGAGTGAGAATCGAACCCAGGTCGTCTGCGTGGCAAGCAGGTGTTCTACCACACAGCCACGCCTATGCTTGGAGCTGCACTGAAAGTAACTTTGATGCTTCCCAAAAATGCGCGTCCTGTATACAGGTGTCACAGTACGAGATGTAATATGGCAGTAATATTGCGTGGTACAAGCGTACATTGCCATCGGGCGTCACACCACGTCAATATCATAACGACTTGGTGCTTTAAAGACAGCCACCCATTACAAAAGGCACACACATTACTGCGCGTATTCCCTTAAGTAGTGGGTGCATCGCAGCTTCGAAAAAGGTTCTCGCGCATAATTGCTCCTGGTTTAAAGCATGCTACCCATTACATAAGGCATACACCTTATTGCGCGCATTCTGTTAAACACTCGTAGTGTTCGAAGTGCGCACTAGGGGCAGGATATTGCTATCGCGTTCAACTCTTAAAGGCGAAGCTTAAGCGTCCCCCAATTTTTTTTATTTTTTTTTGGGGGGGGGGGGGGTTGATCACAGAAATTGCAGCTAATTTGACATACTGATAATCGAGTTTCAATGCATGTATTGAAACCAAGTTCGATATGAAACAAGTTGTTTCATGTTAACTATTTCCTTTGTGCTTCCTGCGCGCCCACAAGCACCGCAGTGTCTGCCCGAGTTCTATGCTGCATGCGACGGAAAAGAAACTGATAAGCTCCAAACATCCCACGCTAAAGTAACGCGGTCAGCTGCTGCGGACGAGATTACTCTTCGCTCTCCCCGACTGTGCACAGCCGGAAAGCGCCTTCATTCACAGTTCGTATTTTCTTCGTCACTGGAAGTTGCGGTCTGAAGAAACAGTGACTGCGTTTCCCGCGCGACCCGCGTTCTAGGTTTCGACATTCCCGTTGAAAGCTGATGATGACTATCACAAATTAACTGCACATTTTATTATTGCCAAAAAATGGGTATGCCGTAATTCGTGACGGCTTAGAACTTTTCCATATAAACGGCTGCCCTCGAATCTATTATTCAATTCAATTCAATTTTTATTCAACATCTGACAGATGTTTGGTGCACGGACAAAAAGCCTGAAAAGGCTTGACTAGATCCGTGCACCAGACTATGGCATACAGTGGTGGGAAATTACAACAACAACAGAGGTAGAAAGCAACGCATAAAGGAAACAAAAAAGCACAAAGAAAGTACGTAAAGGCATCAACAAAGGAAAAACCATATATACGCATCAGAACTACAAGAACTTTTCTAGATTACAATTCTTAGTAATTGATACATTTAATCTGTACATATCAAACTACTGGAAATTCGCTAAATTTCAAATGAAGGTAACAAACATATGTAGTACATTGAACAAAGAGAAACAATCACAGTTGCACATACATATTGCGTAACTCGTTCAAAGCCATTGAAGATACGTCCGTACCATCTCTGGCAAGTTCATTTAGTAATGTAGGTAATGTGCACCTGAGCATTTGCTTTCCATAAGTCGTGCGGCATTTTCGAACTTTCCATATCTCAGGATGGCGTGTGTGGTATGCAGGGTCATTTTTTGTCAATTTCGCCAATGTCTTTAGAAGGGAAATTTTCTTTTTTGTTTCCAAATTGTGTTGCCGAAGTAGTCTGAAATTGTAAATGTTTTGTACGCTTACAATTTTAAGCTTTTCGAACATGCCCTGTGTGTGACTTAGGTAAGGGGCGTTAAAAACTATGCGTATTGCACGATTTTGATGTAAAAGCAGTTTTTTTTATATTTTCTTTTGTTGTCGTCCCCCGATCAGTACATCATAAGTCAGAGTAAAGGAAAATAGAGCATTGTATAAAATATTGTTAATTGAAAGAGGGAGGGTAAAGCAATGTCGACGCATGAGGCCACAACTTTTGACAGCTTTTTCAGCAAGTAATTAATGTGATCATCCTAGGACAAGTTACTCGAGAAAAATACGCCTAGCGTTTTGAAACTATTGACAACTTCTATTTCGGAATTGTTCAGCACTAATTGGGGGACTGCACAGCATTTGTTTCGCGGGTGAAACAAAACTGCCTTAGTTTTCTTGAAAAAAGTTAAGAAGTTTTTGTTAATTAGTAATTTCAACGTAACTTTAGCTGCGACAAAATATATCTGCCTCACCATAGAGTTCATGTGCGACAACGACAGGTGCCTGACTGTCATGACAGTTTTATTTAAAATGTTCTGTGTTGTATAAAAAACACTCTGTAGAAGAAAATCCTTTTTATTATCAACTTTAATGTTCACTTTGAATGTTCGTATAAAAGCGGGCGTGAGATTAAAATGCGCAATTCACAGAGTACCCCAGTAGAGACCTGGCATCATTATTATCCAGTGCGTATGATGCGCTCCTGCGTAATCCATAGTGCGCTTTAAACCCTAACGTACTCTACTTCATTTGTATTCAACGGAAAGACGCTACTTTTACTGCTATGTGGTGAATCGATGTACACAGTGTAGAATCGATAATGAAGCGTTATTGGCAATCGTGAATGTTCTGTCCAGTTAAACGGTGTTTCTCGATTTCACTGCAGAGATTTTCTTGTATGCACATTTTTTTTCACGAAGCACATCTTCATACCAGGTAATATTTCAGTTATCGTTCCACCCACCTGGTATGCAATACCTGGATGAAGAATCCCACTGGAGTGGAGGACGGCAGAAGCAAATTTCCTTGCCAGCCCGCACAATGCACGAGCTGAGTGGTGTCGTGCAATCAGCTTGTTTTTTGAAGGTGCATTTATCTGAAATTGCCAACAGTCAGGAAACGTCAGTACTTGGGAAAAATGATTTTTTTTTTTTTGCAGTATTGCAGTATTTAACATGGGAGCTGCGATATTCACGCTTTGAAAGGCGCTATTAGAGAAATCGCAGCGCCCACATACGAAGTTGTATACGACGTCATGTTTCGAAGGATACTTAGAACTTTCATTGAATGCGAAGGCTAAAGCCTGGTTGGACCCATAGCGATGTGCAAGAACCAAAAGCCTAACGAGCACGAGCAGCAATATTGGGCCGGGCTCCAACTATATTGCTAAAAGTCAGTTAAACCGTCCTCAGACTTAATCCACAAGGCGTTAGATATCTAAGAAATGTTCCTCGTTTGCCGGTATACACCTAATTTTACACTCACTGTATCGATCAAAAGAAGCCTCTTTATATTTCATGTGTACTACAAGATATGTAGATTCCCATGTACAGCGCGGGGTACTCTAGTTTTCTCAGGTAATAATTTTGCTCGTAATGGGGTTGTCACGCACGAGATTTGAGAATCGAACAGAAGGGCGGTCGTTCACATATTAAAATCATTAGCATTAAGTTAATGTTCACGCAATAGAGCAATTCACACAACACAAAACTTTTTTTATGGCGATTCGCTGCCGAACTGAATATTAATGAGCCCTGTTTGTTACTGCTCTCGTATAATTCAACGCGTTTTTTATTTATATGATGTAGAAGGAGATATTGACGCACAGATAAGGCGCCGGCTACTCCTTACCTCTTCAGTGGATCGAGCATACAACACGAGAAATAAACATACGAACAGTAGTACATATAAAATGAACACACGAGCACACATATGTAAAAAAACACACACACATATCAAGAACGCCGTCGTAACGTAAAAGAAAATCTCCGAAAGGCAGTTAGTGATGTCTGATAATGTATCTGGTCATCATTGAGTCGAATCCGCGCATATGGGCAATATGACAGTCAACACGTCTGGCCGTTATGGGGATGAATCCACACATATGGGCAACATAACAGTCGACACATCATAGACTTCGGCACACACATATAATACGTATCATATAATAATACATATAATAATACATATAATAAGTAGGACATACATACAAGCGACCTAATGTAATATGAACATAAATTCCTTAATATTTGCCAGCAGTGCCGCTGTCTTAAAAATAAAAAATCACAGCATATCCACGGAGTGAACGACGATGAGTGGGCGAAGCTGCGGAGGTTCATCAGTAAACCGTGAATCTTCCGTGAATTCTGCCCAGTACATCATCACCGACGTGAGATCGGGCGCGTTTTTACTAAAGGTTCGATGAGTTATGACGACTTGCAGCTCACTTTAATTTTACATGTACGCTGTGAATTTCCATTGTTTAGAAAACCATTGCTTTAGAAAACATCTGGCGTCTTTCGTTAAGCAGCTGGCGTCTTTTCGTTTTGCTTTAGAAACATCTGGCGTTCTTTCGTTTTGCTTTTAGAAAACATCTGGCGTCTTTCGTTGGTTTATTTCATCAATCAACGGCGTTTTGAACAAAATTTTTATTGTTTAATCACGCACAGGAGAAATCTCACCAGGCACTACCTTGGAGGTAAACAATGGCTGCTAATGGGAATGAGAGACAGAAGTCGGCTTTTAGCTAACACTTACACTTCTACTTCTACTAACGCTTCCTACTGGAACATGCCAATGGCTGCTAATGGGGAATGAGAGACAGAAGAATTCGGCTTTTAGTTAACGCGCACGCTGCGAATTTTTTATTGTTCAACAACGCGCAGGAAAAATCTCCCACCGGCACCACCTTGGAGGTCAAGATCTGGTACTAGCGTTACGACTGGTTACGCACTACTACGACTACGAGAGACGAACGGGTGCCGCCTTAAGAAGCTTCGCCCCTAAAAAGCGTTTTAACGCCTCTAGAGCGTACGTCTGTAAAGCTCTGGTTGGCCACGGGCCCAGAAGTCTCTTCATACTAAACGGTCCGCCGTGTAACAATTCCATGAGTTCCGATTTAATACGGCGTCTCTCCAGCACGGGAAGCAGCGCAATGAAACTGCAGCAAGACCTTGTAGAGAGATTATGCGTTTAAGATTTCCCTCTAAAGATTTAGTTTTGAGCAGTGGTTTGAGAGAGAGAGAGAAGGGAAAGGCAGGGAGGTTAACTATAGATGCAAGTCCTGTTTGCTACCCTATACTGGGGGAATGGATAAATGGGTGAAAGTTAGACAGAACACGCTAGCTGATTAACACCGCTTCTAAGATCTAACAGCTGGACGCTCATTGCTAGGCGGCCTTTAAGGAAGTGTTTTACATAAAAGTGGGAGGCCCATAACCCCACGCTCAAGTCTGTACAACGGTCATAGCTGTGCCGTTGCACAGTGCCTGAAAATGCGTAGGATAAAATTAAACTTAGACGAACGTCAGCTAGTAACGACAGCCACTCTCTCATTTAATAATACTGCATCGATGAGACGAATAGGGGAGTTAACAAACGCACAGGTCACGCCAAAATAGAACAAAACCAGCTGATTGCTTTGTTTTCGGAGATGTGACCATGTTACCTAAGTAACGTAATTTAACACTCTGGTAAAATTCCCGGTAAGAATATTTAAACGCGAGTAAACGACTTCACGAACAATTTGACGAAAATGTACGCTTTTAGACGTACCAGAGCACTTGTCTTCAAGCTCTACTGTGTTATCTGGGCACTTGCAATGGGCTTCTGCTTTCAAAAGAACGCACTGGCGGCCTCTTTCCGCACATTTAAGGATCTCTTCCGAGGTGCAGGCTTTGTCAGCTGAAATGCAATAAGGGAAAGCTTAAACACGATGAGGCACCGTAATATATTTGCAATGGGACTCGTAACACAAACCGGAAATTAGTTACCGCAATACTTTACGTCTTTAATGCACGAAAGAGCCCTTGGGGAGGATATCGTGTGAATAAGCTTCCTTTCAGTCCTTCAGTTATATACTTGAAGCAAAACATATATCGACGGAGTTGCCTGCCTGGTTGGGTTAATTTGAATGGCTAAAACAGAGAAATGGTTTCATTTTCTAATTGTTTCGAAACAAACTCGGTTCTTTCTTTAGTGAAGGAGTGATGCTTTAAAATTTGCACCTTTCTTCCATTACGAAGGCAGCGAATAGGCTCCTAAACGTCAGGAAAATGCAGTTTCTTTTTTTTTTTTTTTTTTGTGGAGCCATCCGAATGTTCGTCCTCTATTTTTTGTGAATAAAAATTGAATTGAAATCAAACTGAAATTTATATAGTCTGTACCAGTGCTTGTATGCCAACTTTTAAGCTCAACAAGAGCGTACGTTCATTCGCGAGGAGCACTTTGAAGAGTATACTTACGAAGACAATATGATCCATTGAGTAGTTGAGACCGTTGAGGACATACGCATTCGAACCCGGTTTCACCATCAGGTTCTTTCACTCGTCCTCCGCTATCAACGCAATTGCGCTTACGAATTGCTGCAAGACAAGCGATACACTTGATTTACGTGTTGTGTTGTCGGCAATTCTGTTGACGGCGACAAGCGAAAACTGTACCCCTATTACAATAACATACTTAAATGCCAAGCCTGGTTCGCAACTTCCCAGTCGTCATAATGGGCCTCTAACGGCACACGCATGCTTCAGCTTATGCTGCGATTTTATGACGGTAATAAGCGCTAGGTCAAGCCGTTGTAGTATGGTGCTATCTGTTCTTTACTTTCTAAATTTACCTCGCAGAATATACCAACTCAAATATATTCATGTATATACGTTGTAAGATAAGGGGAATGGTCGTATTGGCCACCCGTTCTCTCTGCCTGCTTATTCCGTCCCTCAGCCTGTTCAGTGCGATGGTATGCAAGAATATAAAAACTTTTGACGTTTCAGCTCTGTACAGATAAATGGAGGAGTTCCGCCATCTTCTTGATAGTCTGGTATCATTATGCTATAATTAAATATATACTTGAAGTCAGTGAAGATGACTATACGTTGCGCTACGCGTCTACCTAAAATAAATAAGGTTCTATATGAAAGCGCGCCTAGATCTCATGTTTCAAGTGCGATTACAGTTGTAGAGAGAGAGCAGCGTGTTTATAATCTAACTTTCTAGAAGCTTATGCGGGTAAATCAGTTTACAAGCTCAAGCCACGGCTCGCGTGTGAGTTGTAAGAATTATGAGCTCTTACCTTGAGGGTCAATGCCGTTTTCAAATATGCAACTAGCTTCAAGATATCCATCACCGTCTACGCAGGTTGAGTAATGACATTGGTGGTGCAAGCAAGAGTGCAAATCTATACGTGCAGACAAAGAAGCACGATAGGACAGTAAGTGAAACAGCCTTTTAAAGGTAAAAATAGAACTAATCAGTCTAGCCAAAATATCACAAAACTTCACGCGGCAGGAATACAGCTCACCTGCATTCCCTCACCTGTAACGAAACCTCACATAAGTAAATTTCAGCAGCGCGTTTACATACGTCTTGTTACAAGAGTTCTACTTTGAAAGTGTCCGTGTTTTTTGGCATTTGTCTGTGTATCATGAGTAGTCAGTCTGGCTACTGCCCGAAAGCAGCGGCGTCATAGCAAGCACCGATAGGCTGCGCGAATATAGCTTTGTTTCCACACCGAAGAGAGGGAGAAAAAAATTTAAATTATGCAGTTTTCTGACGTGCACCTAAACCTAAGCACACGACTGTTCTTGGATTTCGCCCCTAACGAAACACGGCCGCAGTTACCGGGAATCGAACCCTCTCCCTCGAGCTGACGATAGTTCAGAGGAGATTATAAGACCCTAGAGCAACGATGTAGGCAAGAAAACCTCTGCTAGGCGGCGCTGCCGCTCAGTGCTAAAAAGCGCCCCCTTTGTGGAAAATATGCTTGCCCGCGGTCGTCGACAGCGCTCTGTCCGCGGTGGTTTGTTAACATTTCGGTTGCGTGCGCCGTGTCTCGTTGCACGCGGCGCTCTCGCTAGCAGCGCGCGTGCTGCCACTCCCCTCTCGTTCCTCATACTCTCGCGCTTGCATGCGGCTCACTCAAGCCGCTCGTGCTAGTTCATGTACTTCCGTCGGGCTGTGCTGAACGGTAGTGCGTGAGCTGTCCCTTGTTGGTCGTGGCACTCTTGCAAGAGCGGCTTCCTCTGCGCTATAGTGCTGCGCGTGCATCCACTACACGCGCTGCCCTGGCTGTCGCGTTTCACTGCTGCTCGCGGATCCATTTGGTCCGTGTACATTTCTACTTCTACATTATGTTTATCAAGAGACTGCCCGATTAGCAAGGCCCATTATGCAGCGGTAATATCGAGAAAGGCGATAAAATAAAATCTTGAAAATAAATCTGTTGTACCTGGTGTAGGATGAAATAACAAGCAGCTTTTGTCGCACATAGACGAAGACACTTGCAACACTTGGCTGAGGGCATACGATACATAAATTCAAAAGAAGCCACTGCGCTTAGAGACGTGGCTCTGTGTGTCTGAGAGGAACAAGCGTCCATTAATTATATTAAAAAGAAAGTTAGAATAGACCAAAGCATAGGGAGTCGGCCCTATGTGGGCCGACTCCCTATTCTCGCGGTTTCAAGCCCTAAAGATGCGTGAACCCCCCCCCCCCCAGGCCCCATAAAAAAAAAACAACTAGTGTCTATTTCTTCGTGATTTCAATTCAAGGCAACGTAAACCACCGTGCTTAGTGTAGCTGCAAAACAAAGATTGGTAGGCTCTTTCTTTTCTATTACGAAGTACGCGGCCAAGAACTTTTCCGTCGTACTGAGTACCGCAATATTTACGTTCATCTGTACACGAACTAAGCAAATCATCGCTCATGTGCTGCTCTGCTCCATAAACACGTGCGCAATGTTGCGTGCAACTGCTTAAGATTTGTACACTGTATCCCCTGTCTGAGAAGTGCGCATCATTTAAATTTCAGTTTAACGAATACAGCGTCGTTAAGCGCGTGAAAAAGGATAAGGTTAAGCAATTCAGTCTCCCGATGTTGCGTGGTTCAAACATTCTTTTAGTATCATTTAGCAGACGGCAAACGTATATAAAAGGATGACAAATGTTCCGTGCTTTGATTACTGCTGCGTACAATTATTAGTGGGAGAATTTCCATAGGCCTACGACAATAAACTGTGTTCATTATGGTAAACAATGTAATTGCCATTTGTGTAATTAAATCAGCTATCCAGCAGTGACTTTTTAACGCGTCTGCCTCACGGCCTCGTAGACCGCAGGTAGAATTATCATTAAGTACCAATGATGTTTGTCCCTTTTTACTATGGCAAAACACGGAATCGCAATAACTGTTCAGAAAACTCCGCGTTGGGCACACTCATCCGCAACAATTTTTCGCATCAGATGTTGCTCCAACGCGCTTCTTTCTCCGGCTTGAACGAGCGCGAACGAATGTAAAAAGACCCCCAAGCTTTTTCGCTGGTCGCTTAATCTACCAAACAACAATTATCAAAAGAAAGGCGTGCGAAAAAGATCAAGATTTAGCTGTTAGCTCATCTCGGCGATTGTCATGTCTTAAATTCGCTTGAATATGCAGTTTTCGCCGACTCACCGCAGTGCTTCATGCCTTCAACGCACTGTGGCGCTGCGTGACATAATCATGCTGGGTGTTTTGATGATGTGAAGGTCCTATGCTTGATTCAGTGTAAATGCCATTATTGCGGTAGCTTGCGTTCCGCCGAAAACACGTTCGCGGCAGAGAGAAGTCGCTCCGAAGGGCGAGCCGACGACCTTCGAGCCGACGACCTTCGACAACAACCCGGGCAGCATCCAGAGATGGCATCGTGAGCACTAACTTTAGATTACTTTGTCTACAGCGCAGTGACTGCGCCTTAATGCGTCTTCTGTACGGTTCATCCATGCGTGTTAGTGTTCACTAGCGCAAGGCCCATTTCAGCAGAAGTAGTACTAAAAAACTCAATGCATAACGCTCTGATTGTATGAGGATGCGTTTACCAGTTTCATACCTTCCTGCAGCCAAATGCACTGCACTGTTTTCAGCAGAGACCTTTCACGTACTAAACATTGTCGATGCGAATACACGGTGAGCGTCCTGATGTCGTTGCTATTGCAAAAAATAGGCCGAGTTTTGCTAAAACAGGTCCCTGCAGATCATACAGCTAGGTAACATGCATAGATTAAACAAGCAAAAACCAGCTATCAAATTAAAACACTTCGTCCTAGAGCCGTCTTAAGCGCGTAATTTCTTTGCGCAACAATCCTCAGTATTCATTCATTCATTCAATGCTGAATCTACATCACCCTGTTGGGAACTGCTACGGCGGGTCAAACAGTAACAAGAAAGGATAACGTCGGTCGAATAAACAGGCACCTAAACGTGCCTAAACAAACGTCTAAACAAATCGGCAGTTATCACATAGCTTAAAGATTATCAAGAAGTTGTAAATAGTATAATTATTCAAATAAAATACACGTCTTGTGAAGTCTTGAGAACTCTAGCCGCAGTGTCAGTTAACTGATTCCACTGTTGAATCGTGCTTATAGGGAAGAAGGATGGATAAATAAGTTCATGCTGCAAAGGTCCAAATGTTTTTGGCCATTTCTTTCGTATATATAGTGTGTTATCAAAGTGTACAAATTTTTGTCAGTGCAGTTTTATTATGAATGAGTGAAACTATCTTAATGAGAACTAACAGACAATAATGCCAAGGAAAGTATAGGGGATGTTATTTGTATTAATTGGGATATAAATGTGAAGAAAGTAAAGTGGACGAAAAGGTAGTTTGGCGCCGGCGGGGACCGAATAACGCATCCGATGCTCTACCACTGAGCTACGGCGGCGGTCATCCCCCCGTCTACTTTATAGGATATATATGTGCATTTAAACCTAGGAGTGTTAGTCAGCGCCGATCGCAGCCATGGCGACGAGTGTGGAACACTCTTTTTCTGTCTTTTGTCGTCACGTAGCACGTGATCTTTTTACGAGCTGGCAGCTGACCAATAATCCCTCGCATACTGCCTAAAGGCACCAAGTCTGCCGGCACGAGACCCTCGCTATGAATGAAGGAAAGAAGATGACTATCTTAATCTTATCATGAATGATTTCGGTGCCTCTATCGACGCCAACAAAAAATAATACGGCAGATGCCACGTATTGTGTGAGTCGATGCCATGCGAAGCAGGAAGCGAGTTGCAGCCTATGTCGCATTTTTTTTTTTTTCTTTGAGCACAGTGCTGCGAGGCGAATCGACAGATCTCTGCACTTTGATTAGTTGTGCGCATATCGTGGCCTTACTAAAAACATTGACTACTCTGATGCCCAAAGGGTAGCTTATAGTCCGACGTAACGTCGGCACTCGCGTTAGAGCTTATATATGCTAGTTTTATCGAAACGTAGTGCAGGCTGCGGTGCGATGACAGGCCTATCATAAGTAGCGGTTGCCGGCGTATACCTCTGGAGCCGAGCAGTTGACTACAGCTTGCGGAGTCATATGAGTGCGTATGTAATATTTATTACATTGTTATCAAATCGGATAGCCAACACTGCAACCATGATTGACGTTGCCCCGACATAAAGCCTGTACAGGCTCTTTTCCCCGACGCAGATACAAGCACTGGCGTCGCTCTGCGGTCCAATACTGGACTGCCACGCAGAATGCCTGTGTTAAATTCCACCTCAAGTCGTGTTCTTTATTCTTTTGTGTCCATCTGATTTTTCGCTCACTGACAACGCTTCTCACGTAGGCATCACATCTCCAAAGTTTGTTCTCGCTGTTCCTGAGTTGATATTGACTGTGAATTACGTTTGGCGCATACCCCCTCTCTATAAAGGCCATGGTAAGCGGGTATGCGCCACACGTGACTGAGGGAAAGGGTGTCATGACGTGCGCGACAACCATGTCACGTTATTAACGTCATGACATGCATACACTCACATCCTCCTATGCCAATTAGGGTATGCGTAAAGTTAAGGAGACGACCACGAGAGCGTCCAGGCGTATTATAGGCAGATCGAGAGATAGACAGAAAAGATCAAAGTACCCTTAGTCTGCGGAGAAATGATTCGCATTTAAAAGACACTGACAGTAAAGGTCACAAATTCATACTCACGATAGCACCGCCGAGCGCTGGCATTGAAATACTGTTGTGCATTGTCACACTTGCACGTAAACGACATGGCGTCTACTTTGGGCACGCATTCGGAGGTGTTGCAAAAGTCTCCCACAGATGTACAGATGTCTTCAACTGTAAAAAAAAAATATTAGTGGAGGATCTAGTCTGCACAAGAAACATTTCTCTTCACTAACTTAGCTTAGTGATTCTAGCCAGCAGAGCATATCTACTACATATACGACGAAGTGTCTGGAATCTGACGAACCATGATGTCTTAATTAAGACATTGTAATGATAATTGCCGCTATCTTTAGTTCAGCACTACTTTCCTTCAGTAAAAGCACCTTCTGGTAATCATTTAGGAGCGCTTAACTGGAAGTGATTTTGTTCCACTATCAAAAGATTTCCGATTTAACATCTAAAACAAATTTTTGTGCAAGTAACTCGTAAATGATGTAGTAAGCGCAAATTATAATTCTGTGCGATCACAGGATTCGCACTCCAGCAGTCGGAGAAATGGCACAAGCTTGAAGAACTCCTCTCCCAATGCATGTAAAAACGCGCACAAAAGCGCGCGCACACACATGAAACTCTGTCCCTTCTGTGTTTTTGTTTCAGCAACTATAGCTTCAATGTTCCATTCCGTATACACTGAGGGCAAATATGTGTAAGAAAAGCGATAACACAAATGAATCGTGAATGACGATCGGTCACGCTCACGTAGACAGCCGTCCTGGCATGGGCGTCGGCAGGGAGTGCAAAAAGGGCACTTGCCCCGCTCAAGCCACATCAGCACTGTCTCCCACCCAAGCTACACCAGCGCTCCCCCCCCCCCTCCCCCAGCCGCTATGCAACACGGTTTTGTACCCCCCCCCCCCGCAAGACAAAATTCTGCTGACGCCCATGCGTCCTGGTAAGCAACGACGCCTTTTTTTTATTTTAAAATAAAATTATTGAGGTTGCTAAAACCATGTCGCACTAGTTGTGGGGGACACACTCCACGACAGAGATTCGATAAATGGGACATTTACGCTCGCGCGTAAGAAAGATTTCCACATGCGCTGCATATTCGTCAATACTAAAACTAAAAATGAGAATGAAACTTATATTAATAATCCAAAACTACTTTAATCAGAATGCATATATGTTTCATAGGCGCAGAAACAAGCCGCCGATCGACAAACTTTCGAGGCGGAGGGCAGAGTTGCATGAAGCTGACACGGCGGGGGCCGCACGGCAAAGGGGGGGGGGGGGGGGGGAAGTGCTGTGCAGACAAAGAGGACAATTCGGCGAATTGACAATCATGATATACAAAACTGGAATAGAAATCATGTTTATTTTCAGCATGCATGTCACAAGGCTGCAATTTATAAACATAAGTTACAAGCAAACAAAACATAAATAAATAAAAAGCTCTTTCAATGCGACTTTTGGTGCTGCACATTCTTAGCCAACTCGCAAATGTCTACATCAGGGTTGCTCACCGACAGACGCAGAAAGTCGTGGATTCATCGCTTAGTAGGAGGTGGTCATCGGTTAGTTAGGGCGGTTCTGACGTCGTGCAGGGTGCCGCAGGTTGCCGAGCCCTGGCGTAGAAGTCGCGTACGCGCACTAGATCGCTGTCAACGTGATACAAGAATTGTCGTGCGACGCGGGATTCAGAAAAGATGTTCCTCTGTCGCATCCCGATTTTGAACTGCTTAGCGATTGCTCGTCTCGACATCCAATAAATTTGATTCCGATTTGGTATTTGGGCAGTGCAGCGCGAATACAAGAAATACCCGCTTGACTCATTCGCAGCAAACAAATTGAAGCTCACGTCAATATCGTCATCGGTGCATGGGAGCGCATGCGAGAATACTCTATCCAGTGAGACTCGCATTACCGCCACATGGAGGCTATCAGTTTTGACAATTCTCAGGACACAAAACGCGCGGAGCCATGGTAGCATCGTTCGTATACGGCGCCATCATTCGTGTGTACCGGCGCCAACCTCCGAACAGCTGAGATCGCACCACCGTGTGCACTATGTTAGCTGCTGAGAGGTCGAAACCAGTTAGACGTCACTTTTAACAGCAGAGCTGTTTAAGCTGACCGTTAATCCGTGCAGAGCGAACAGAAAGCTCTCATAATCACGAACCGGCACGCCGCTCCCAGAACACGTGTGCCAATTTGTCCGGCGTGGGATGCAGTAACTCTGATGGGTGACAGAACGAGTACAGAGAGAGGGAGAAATAAAGAGATGGAAAGAAATGGAAGAAAAAGATAAAGACTGAAAGAAATAGACATCGAGAGAAAGATATAGAAACAGACACGCAAAATAGAAAAAGAGAGAGCAAGATTGAAAGAGAGAAAATCAAAGAAAGAGAGATAAAAAATAGAGAGGGAGGGAGAGAGAAAAAGAGGAAGGGAGATAGAAACAGCGCCAAAGACTTAGAGAGAGAAAGACCGGAATAAACAGAGACGAAAAAGAGATAGAAAAAACCGAGAGAGGGAGAAAACGAAAATGAAAGAGAGGAGAAGAGAAAAAGAAAACCGAAGAGAAACAAAGAGCTCCGCACTTCCTTCAGGCTTGTCACCACTAGTCCGTAGCTGCCTTAATTCTTTAAGTGACGACCGCAAAAAATGGAAAACACCCGCGCGCGACATATCGCCGTGCGCCCGAAGAGGAACGGAACGTCTCGGGGCATTCTGACTGTCGAGGCTTTCAACGCGACCGCCGGCACCTTGCACGATCGGAAGTCGTCCGTCCCGCCTCCGAATGAATCCGTCCGCATTTCGCGCCGCGCCGAACCTTCCCGCTATGTTACACTGCAGCGCAGTTCACCAACTCGCTTCCTTCCCTGCATTGCCACGGCAAGAGAGAGCATTTCTTTAGTATTTATTGCCTGCGGAAAACACGTTTCGATAACAAGTCTCTTCATGCGGCCGTATACGCGCTCACGGTGAGCACATGTAAAAAGAACATTCTAGAGCTCGCCGTGTGTCGGCGTTCCGTAGTGGTGGCTCGCCGCCAACTTTTCGCGAGTCAACGCGCCTCGCCGTTCGTCACTTTGAGCGAGAGCTTCAGTACATGCCGGCTTACATTTCCACTCGCGATTATTTAATCGTTTAGTCTTACGCCTAAAACTTCGCAACACACTTTCTATCCCGCAACTCTGAAACGACACAGCAGGCACCGCGGACAACATGCGGCACGGGTTATCATTCAATTTACACACACACACACACACACACACACACACACACACACACACACACACACACACACACACACACACACACACACACACACACACACACACACACACACACACACACACACACACACACACACACACACACACACACACACACACACACACACACACACACACACACACAAATAAAAGAACAGAAAAGAGTGAGGACTGATGGAGTTGACACGAGAAGCGAGCACATACCTGGGGCTTCAACAAAAGCACTGGGCACCACTGCGCCGACGAGTACAAACACCGTCACCTTGAACATTTTCTTTTTTTTTTACATCCAAAGCGGCACGTCTTGTCTGGAACAGAACGATGAGTGCGCACTCACACTATTTTCCTACAAGCACACGAGTATCTCCATAGTAGCTCAATGAATACACGTCCGTCCGACACGACGCCACGAGACGTCAGCACGTCAGTGGCAGCCGCGGCAGCCGCCGCGGGGCCCCTTTTCACTCTCCATGCTGTCCTCTCCCCTTGCGCGCGCGCGGCACGCCGTGGTTTGCTTGGCGTCGCCGCCGGTATCACGTGGTAGGCCAACACCCTCGCGCTGGCTAGGCAGGACCATCGGCGCGTTCGCTACGGCAGCACCGACGCGCGCTGAAAACGAAATTCTCCCGCGCCACCTGCTCCGTAATTCTGCTTGAACTGGCAGGTTTTCCCGCTTCAGCTGTACGCTTGACACCACTTGAAAACACTGCAATATGCAGTCACTGTCTTTGAAGTCGTCTTATATGATAGGCCTGTACTCGGTGCCGCAGTGCAAGACGTGCGCAACGGAGCTCTGTGCCAGACTTCACACCTGTCCTCAGGGTAAGAAGCTACGTGAAGCTTGGATTGCGACTCTAGAAATGGTAAACAGCCACCGGCTACAACAGGCACGTGATGCCAGCACTTGTACGCGGAAGATGTGTGCATCGGCGTAGGGCTGCGATGATCGGTGAGTAGCAGAAAGTAGGAGTGTGCGAATAGTGAAATTTCATGTCGAATTGAATTCGAATGGAATAGTGTCGAATAGTAGCCAAAGATATCGAATATTGAATCGAATATCGAATACAAAAGATTTTATTGAAAATTGAAGGCACCTAAGTAGCAAGGATAGGAAGGTACCTGGATAAAGTCCACCTCCATGCTCTTTCAAGTATTTCAAATGATCATCCTTTCGTGGGTTCAGGGGCCCATTGAAGTATTTTTGAAGCTATTGACTTTAAGGTCAATAAGTCAATCCCCCAGACTGTTCACTGGCCTTCTTTGCTGGAGTCATTACATGCGGAAATGACATAATCTCCTTTAAAATAAACATGCGGTCGCTTTTAAACCAGGATATTGGTGAAAGTATTAACGAAAGGCCTAATGTAACGACGTTAGCGTTAGTTTTAGCCACGCCACCCTAACCAAGTTGCACCATTGGCCTTTGTAGTGTTTTAGATATTCGTCCTGTCGAATTACTCGAAACGTCGAATACTAGCTATTCGAAGGTCGAATCGAATTATTCAATTTGATATTATTCCATTCGAATTCGAAACTCGAATATTCGCACACCCCTAGCAGAAAGCGCTCACTCAGACGCTCGCCCGTGCACGCTGGTCGCCTTTTTCCCGCCATCTGGCCCCTATGTTGACCACTGCCATATCGACCCTAATATTAGGTTGATTCACTCCCAAATTCAAGTTGCTCCACCCGAACTTATCCTTTTTAAATGCGAAGCATTTCTTAGCGAACTTCTGCGGCTTTGAGCGTATCTATCTATCTAGCCGCCTACGACTTTGTGCTCTCCTGGTCGCTTGGCTAATCGAATGTACGCCAAAATTGATATGGCGTAACATGACTGTATGGCGAACACTAATGACAAGTCATAACATGAAAATCATGACACAAATGTCATGTACAGCATGATTTACATGCCACGCTCATGGTGCGCTGGCGGCCGTTTCGCTAGCTTGATATACACCAAAATTGGTATCTTCTGACGTGACTGTGTGACGAACATAAATAACACGAGTTAACATGAAAATCATGGCACGCATGTCATGTACAGCATGACTTACGTGCCACGCTCATGGTGTGCTAGCGGCCGTATCGCTAGCTTGATATACCCCGAAATTGGTATAGCGGGACGTGACTGTGTGACGAACATAAATAACACAGGAGTTAACATGACAATCATGACACGCATGTCATGTACAGCATGACTTACGTGCCATGCTCATGGCGCGCTGGCGGCCGTTTCGCTAGGTTTGTATACACCAAAACTGGTATCTTGCGACGTGACTGTGTAGCGAACATAAATCACTCGAGTTAACAGGAAAATCATGACACGCATGTCATGTACAGCATGACATACGTGCCACGCTCATGGTGCGCTGGCGGCCATTTCGCTAGCTTGATATACATCGAAATTGGTATCTTGCGATATGACTGTATGACGAATATAAATAACACGAGTTAACATGAAAGTCATGACACACATGTCATGTACAGCATGACTTACGTGCCACGCTCATGGGGCGCTGGCGGCCGTTTCGCTAGCTTGATCTACCCCTAAATCGGTATTGCGCGACGTGACTGTGTGACGAACATAAAAACACGAGTTAACATGAAAATCATGACAGGCATGTCATGTACAGCATGACTTACCTGCCACGCTCATGGTGCGCTCGCGGCCGTTTTGCTAGCTTGATCTACCCCGGAATTGGTATTGCGCGACGTGACTCTGTGATGAACATAAAAACACGATGAAATCATGACACGCATGTCACGTACAGCATGACATAAGTGCCACGCTCATGGTGCGCTGGCGGCCGTTTCGCTAGCTTGATATACACCGAAATTGGTATCTTGCGATATGACTGTGTGACGAACATAAATAACACGAGTTAACATGAAAGTCATGACACACATGTCATGTACAGCATGACTTACGTGCCACGCTTATGGTGCGCTGGCGGCCGTTTCGCTAGCTTGATCTACCCCGAAGTTGGTATTGCGCGACGTTACTGTGTGGCCAACATAAATAATAGGAGTTAACATGAAAACCATGACACGCATTTTCCTCAATAACATACAAGACGATGTATGCAGCTCTTTGCTGGCTGCTTCGCATTACATCGATTCCCACAATGCGTGGGATCTGCCTGCTTTTTTTTTCTATGGAGCAGCATGTATTCTTCTCGGAAAGGTGCCACGTCTTTTGAGTTATAGTCTGTGTTTTGCCACCAAAATTGCCGGAAAGCTTACCTCACAATGTCGCGCATTAAAACTTTCCGTTGCGGTCTCTGCACCTTTTTACCCCACTTTGCAGCTACTTGCTGCAATAACTTCCTCTTTTTCACTGCTACTTCTAGTTCGTGCTTGTCCTAGCTTGTGTACTGTTGTCGTTTGAAGAACTATAATCCACGGAACGTTGCTGTGATATTTGTTCGACTTGGCGCTGCACGATACCACATGTTTCGCCTAGTAGACTGCTTCTCCTTCTAACAGCAGTCGCGAAGCCTACGGTCTTCAGCTTTGGTCTACGCACGTTTTAATGCTGTAGATACTGGCAAGCTCACATGAATGGAAATAGATCCTGTAGAAATCGTGTTAAATATGAAGGCACGGCACGTGCTCATGTTTCTCTTAGCTGCACCAACCAATGAATGTACTTAATTAAAAGGAACGAAAAGCTGGAGAAGCTCGCTGAGGAGGCCGATAAACCTAGAGTGCGACGCCTCTTGAGTAATTGGTCAATTATCGTGTATTACTACTTGTCCACAAACTTTTGCATAACGCTGTTCAATGTCCGTCAATAGCATTAACATATCAAACGCCCACATATTCCTTACGTACTACCTTAAGTAAACCATTATACATACCCCGCATAAGGACTAACTACGGATCACATTCATTTTCTTATATTGCATCAAAACTCTGGAATACTTTACCTTGTACCATCGCAGCATCCACATCTTTTCATTTGTACAAACAATGTGTTCGCGACCACCTGCAAAACTCACAACAGTAATACT
Organism: Rhipicephalus sanguineus; assembly: GCF_013339695.2. Taxonomy (NCBI): domain Eukaryota; kingdom Metazoa; phylum Arthropoda; class Arachnida; order Ixodida; family Ixodidae; genus Rhipicephalus; species Rhipicephalus sanguineus. The sequence continues at coordinate 33,305,232 of NC_051180.1, forward strand.
TGAATTAATAAATATTATTTCGATTTCTTTGTGGTTATATGCATTTATGTATTGCTATGTATCTATAATGTACTTATTGTATTTTGTTGCACTTTTATGCACTTATATTGCTCTGTAGCTCAGCAGTACCTACTACTGTTAAAAAACGGACCCCTGCAACGGCCTTTCACTGGGCTCTGGGGTCCTACCTGTATAATAATAACTAGTCATTATATGTATGTTACACAATAAAATTGATTGATTGATTGATTGATTGATTGATTGATTGATTGATTGATTGATTGATTGATTGATTGATTGATTGATTGATTGATTGATTGATTGATTGATTGATTGATTGATTGATTGATTGATTGATTGATTGATTGAAACGTCGAAGAACTTATCAGAAAAAAAGGAATGTTGCCGATGGCGTGCGCACTTCGCCGCAGACCTAGTTTCCTTAATTTTTTTAAAGAAATTATTTTCGAAAAGCTTTGATAAGGTCCACGCAAGAACGGTTACTTCCGTATACCGTTATAAATGCTCATAACTAGTCAAGGTGACCAAATCAAACTAAATAATGATTTACACTCAACTGACACATGGTGTGCAAGGTGGGAATTAAAAACAAATCCTTCTAAAACAAATTCCACTGCGTCGGTCAACAAAAATATGCCCCTTCACTTACTCTTCAGGAAATGCTACTATCACGAGAACTCGTCACGTTAAATATTTAGACGTCACACCTAAGAGTAACCTCAAATGTTAAAAACGCATGTTGAAAACGTATTCGGGGTGCACTAGAAACTGTCGTTCTTGAAGAGGAAACTGCGTAATACTCCTCCTACAGTTAAACTAAATGCAAACAACGTGCTAGTGCGACCTAAGTTGGAGTATGCAGACGTTATTTGGAGCCCTTGACAGCGGCGTTTGGTTTAAAAGTCGAAAGAGGGCAAAGTCTAGCTTTGCGTTTCATATACAGTGAAACCTCGGTGGTACGATCACAGCTCATACGAATTTCGGGGTGATACGAATTTTTCGTTGGTCCCGGCCAAGGCCCATTGACCTGCAATGTAATGGAGTACGGTTGTTGCGAACCGATTTTCACTCAGCGACGTTTGATACGAACGTACGCTACCGCCCAGGCAGGGTTGCCAATGGTGGCTACTTTTCGCCAAATTGGCGAATTTAAGAGGCCCGTGGCGACCTAAAATTATGAATGGCGACATGGCGAATTTTTGGCGATTTTCGGCTTAGGTCTCCACTGAGTTATGCATCCTAAGATGAGTGTCTTCCCAACGAATGAGCGGCAACATTCTCTCTATTTTTCTTGGTTTTAGACCCACGAGTAGAATGAGCGCATTACGCGTCATTCGGTATGTCCGTCCTGTAACTCGTGTGTATCTCGTCAATTCATCTAGATGCAAGAGGTACTGGAACGACCCCCCAGCGACATTCTAGCAAAATGTAAGTCAGTGGACCGCCTTGTAAACCGCGAGGGTGTAGTGTTTGACTATAAGTTTAAAGCTTTCGGTGCTTTAAGCTTCTCTAAAGCTTCGCTTCTGAAGGGGCTAGACGACGGGTTGGCCGCGTGTTCCGACCATTTGTTCCGCCAAAGCTCAAACTGTTCTGAATAGCTTGGCGACTTATTCGCTTTTGCAGTACTCCCAATTCAGCTCGTAAAGACTGTTTTGGAATATCGAAGAGAGGCGGATACCCGGCTATTTCTGGAATAAAAAAATATTTATTGAGGCATTTTCCACTGTTCTCGGAGAGCGTGATATAACATTTTACATTGCCTACCTGTTCATTAATAACGCATAGGATTGACGCGTGTAGGTATAAGTGACTATAAGAAAGGGTCGGTGGCGTCCGGTATCATATAAGCTCACACTGAAAAGGTGTAAGACTCACTAATGATTGGTTCCTGTAAGAATTCTGTCATGTTACCTTCAATAAACCTTTTAATGCTTTTAATTTATATAAGGGTACATAAAGCTGTCTACAAACAACGATTTCACGGTTTTCGCCCAAGGTTTACCACAATATTACCTTTGAAACAAGCGGAGAGGGATGGAAGGATATCATGAGCGTTTCATTCATTCATTCACCCCGCACATCCTGCGGTTAGTCGCAGAAGCAGCAACATGCACTTCCATGGTGAAGCGGGCGATACGACTGGCATCGAGAAACGTCAATATAATCTAAGGGTCTTGGATCGTACTGTATTCTACGGGGCTATACGTGAGTGGAGATTATTTATACTAGGTATGCCGCACATATCTAGAATGGCGACTTTTTTGGCGAAATTTGTAAAAAAAAATGGCTACTTTTGGCGACTTTTTGCTCGTCGTTTGGCGACATTTATTCGAAAGTCAGTGGCAACCCTGCGCCCAGGTACGAAGAGGTGCCGTCCGCGCTGTGTCGGAAGACGCGCCAAGCACGTGCGAGCGCGGGAACGCAAGCGTGGGCATGCGCGCCGCACCGCCAAATCGTCAGAATCACGGTATAAGAAAAACACCTTTCTTACGTTCAGAATAAACTTTCAGAGACGCGTCACGGGCTCCGACATTGTGTGCGCGAATCTTTGGGGCTCTTATGTGCATCCGTGTGCCTTCGCGTTTAGATTACAGAAGACATTAGCGCCATGCTTTTTTTTTTCTAACGCGTCGACGGGGGCTGCTGTCGTTGTACTGTGTATACACGTGCCCACTTTGTGCATCAGACATCCTATGAAAGGTGGACGAGGACCGAAAGAAGGCGAGGATGGTCTTGGCGAAGGAGTCAGGCTTCACAACGTTAACATGCGCGACCGTTGAGGTTGCACTTGTGCGGGCACAGCCGTAAATCTCCCAGAAAACATCCCCAACACCTCCGCGATGACAAAATCATAACACAGGACCGTGGTCCTGTAATTTTGTTGCCCTGATCCATCGCGTCAAAGCGCTTCTTTTGTTACTTTCGCTGCAGTACTCCGGTGTCATGCAAAAAAGCATACTAAAATTTGGAAGTGGCTACTGCTGTCGCGGGCCGCAACACACCTGTTCCATTAATTAAATACGAGCGTACGGGCCGTATATTTACGAGTGCTGGTATGATTGTCGACATGTAAAAACTTAACTGACAATCATTCAGCGTTCTTCCTGACGTTGCTGCGGCCCTGAAACACAATAAATGAAAATGTACTACAGCTTTCTTTTGTCGCATGCTAATTTTCTATGCTTTCTGGTGATACGAATTTCGGATGATACGAATATTTTTGGTGGCCCCGTGAGATTCGTATCACCGAGGTTTCACTGTATGCCGTTTCCTCCCGACATGCTAGTGTAACCAATTTACGTAATAAGGCTAACCTTCAAAAACTTGAGCAGCCCAAGATGGTATCTAGATTAAAATTCATTTACCAACTTTATCACGAGGACTTCAGGTTATCACGGGAGCGTTATCTTCAATATCCTTTAAAACTTTCAGCCAGGACGCACCAGAGTAAAACTTTTAGGCAGCCAGTTAGCCACATTGATGTCCATAAGTTCTCTCTCTATTCTTGTGCAATTTTTTATTGGAGTGCATTGTCTGAAGAAGCAGTGGATTTTGCCTCGTTGGCTTCATTTACCTAGCATATTGGAAACATTAGTTTTCTTGATGTAAATGGCTGACATTGAAGTATACCTTGATATGAGTGTAATTTTCTTGTATTATAAACAATACGTATACAGCACATTGCTATGTATTTCAATGTATGTTTTCGTTATTTATTTTACTTTTACAATGATGCCAAGTCATTAAATGCATTTACCTTCATTTTCTGTTTGTATAGTTTGAATACACTCCTTCATGGGCCGGAGGCCTTGCAGTATCTGCAAATAAAAATTAAGAGAAAAAATATGCGGCGGCCACACTATCGCTGAACTGAGGCTTCATTCTCGTATGCCACATTTATTTATGCAGAGAGACCACTGTAAGAGAGCATGTCACATAGTTCGCCCTCAAAAATCGCCTGCATTTAAAGGGGTCATGAACCACTTTTCCAAGTAATGATCTAATGACCTCAGTATCGGAGTTTACTGCCCCCCGAATCGATTGCCGCAAAAATTTCTCAAATCCGTCAAGAATGAGCGGAGTTACGGGGGTTTGGCGCACGCTCTCAGCGCTTTCTCTCTTTTCTCGTGCCGACGAGCGCACTGGAAGCTACATAGGGAGGGATAGCACGGGGGAAAGAAGTTACGTCAGCGCGCGTCATGAAACGCGATCACTCTCCCGCTGTGATTCGCGTGCGTGAGTGCGGCTACCATGTACTGAGGAGTGCGGCGCCGGCAAGGGGCGGCACCCCGTGGCAAGAAGCGCATCTGATCCGAACGCCGCTCTCGATTTACGTCGTCTATCGGCCAATAAGCATGCTATGTCTCTTGCGACGTAAACTGGCAGATCCGGGACGTCAGCGTGCAGACGCCCCGCCCACCGACGAGAGTGAGAACCGGCCTCTGTTTGAAAAGAGGGTGCCTGGGGAAACCGCAACTTCGCGCTCCGCTTGTGGCCTTTACGCGGCGCGCACGACTGTAATATTTGGCAGAGCAGTTCATAGCCGTGTCAGCTTTCCATAGGATGTGTTTTTTCAACAAGCCCAAGGGGTGCTTCATGACCCCTTTAATGCAAGAAGCTTTTCTGGGGATACCCCATCGCGGCGACCGCGCTCAATGTGCGTTCACTGTACACATTCCGTAAACAGATAGAGTAAACAATTATGCGCTTTCTTTCTGTTCCAGATTATTATTTTAACTGTGAATACTTCACTCGTTTCGAACGTTTTCACAGCGCTTTCGCAAAGCGCTGATAGCCAAGCATATGAGGAGCGCGCCGGCGTCATCTTTGGTTATCCTATCTAGCACGCAAGAGAGGCGAGTCCAATAGAGGACACTGTAACTCCTCGTCCTCGCTATAGGTACGCGCGCGCTATGCCGCGCACTGGTGTCACGGTGTTGTTTGTGCACGGTGTTGTTTTTTCTTAGGCTGCTCTTCGCCGTGAGCCGTCGTCGTAATGCTCAGCAAAGCCGACACCTGTCTAGATGGTGTTGGCAGAGCCAGAGCTCTGAAGTGCGGCGTGAGCAAGGTAAGTAGAATGTGGCACGGCAAAGGTTGAAACTGCACGGGCCAGTAACAGAAACCGAAAGTTACGTACTTTATTAAGCAGCCGCTTAGTGTGCCCAGTGCAATTGTTGGGTAAGGGCAGCATACTCGATTCTTTTTCTCTCTAATTCGGCCGCATGGCTCTACGGCAGTGACCGTCCTTTACGTTGTTCCCCTTTCTCTATGGCCTGCGTTGTGGATAGTTCTGGTGAGGTGAGCGCTGGCCGGCGTCGGCTCGCTATGTGCTTGTGGACCACGGTGTTTTACGACTCGCACTATTAGTGCATCATGCTTTGTTGCTGGAATACTTCCAAAACAAGTCCCGCAAGTTTGTCCCGGCTCCCAAGGACAACAGGTGGGCGAGCGTACCGTTTGCGCCGTGGTTTTCAGTGCGCCAACAATGTTCGCGTCCAGACGGATTAGCTGTTTCGCAGTGAGGCAACAGTTGTTTAAAAAAAGAAGACTGATTTGAAAAGAGCACGATGTTGCGTTTATATTGTTATACTAACAAGCAGCGGACATAAAGCACATGAGCCGTAACTTTAGAGGCAACTATATAGACACAGAGCAGATTGGACGTAACTATATTTAGGGCCCCACTAATGACTCCTGAACCACCCTGAGGTCGAAATTCAGTTGTGGTGTTGCAGCTGGGCACGAATCTGTCAAAAACACGTCGCGGGGAGAATTTTTCGAAACGCTGCCGTAATAGCGGAGGTACGCACGTTTGATGACTCAAAAGCGGCCCTCTTTTGTTTCACTCTTCCCTTCGTTACGCTCTGTTCGTCGGCTCTCCTCTCCTCCTACCCGCTCTGTTTACAGGTATACTGTAAGAACCGGTTGGCAGTTGGTATTCTTGGCTAAAAAATGCCTAATGTTGGCTAATATTGGATGAAGATGGCTAGGTGATTGTTTATGCTGGCTTTACACGGAATTTACACTTTAGACGGGTGCATCGAGGTCACACGCTGGTGTCTCTTATGCAGCTGTTGGTCCATCATAGCCAAAAATAGCGCTGGATGAACAGGTACACTAGAAGATACACAACACAGGCGCTAACTTTCAACAAAAGGCGCCTGTGTTGTGTATCCTCTTCTCGTGTCCCTGTTCATCCAGCGCTATTTTCGTCGACAATGTTTTACGAACAAGCCCAAATGGAAACTCTGTTGGTACATCATTTTCAGAATCAGATGTACTTAATTCGGAAACAATCATTTTCACAGCAGATGCTTACGCGGTAATGTCGGCTGTGCAGCATATTATGAAAACAAAGGTCCAGAAGGCAGTGATATTCACTGACTTTCGAAGCGTCGATTCATCGTTGCTGTCATTCAGGAAACACACAAACCCTCTACTACATAAACTTTATTCACTCCTCTGTACACTGCACAAGTACAAACCAGCATGTCACAATATGTTCGGTGCACAGAGGTATCCAAGGTAATGTGCTAGCGGACGAAATCGCAAAATCCTGCAATCCCACCACAATTGTTTCCACCTAGACGTGAAACCTTACATTAGAAAACAACCAAGACAGTACTGGCCAAAGGTTGCGGGACACCCAAACAATCAATAAACTGCATCCCATTAGACCTCAGCTAGGTACACCTAAACAGGCAACAAAATCACGACGAAATGATGTCCCGTTATGTAGGCTGAGGATAGGGCGCACATTTGGCACGCATAATTTTTTGCTAACTGGTAGTGAACCTGTATGCGACAGCTGCGGCGAAAGGCTGACCGTCCTCCACGTTCTTCTCGAGTGTCAGCAGATGGAGGCTCTGAGAAAAAGACACTTTCTTATGGTATGTTAACAGCACGTACCACTACACCCGACAATGTTTCATTGTATAGAACCTCTTTTCAACACACGGTCTCTCTTAAGTTTTCTCAATGTACCCGTTCCTTGCGAGTTATCAGTTCTATAACCTCGTAGCACTGCCTCGCTCCTGAACTCACTGTTACGTGCTTAGCATTTGTATAGCACATGCCTCTTCACCCTTGTTGTGTGCAAGGGCTTTTATGAGGCAATGGTGTTAGTCTTACAGACCTCTTTTCAGTCCATCATCCCTTCAGAAGCAATACTTCTGGACATAGCACACTCCATTAATCGTTGCCAAATTTTATTAAATATAAGTACGTTTACGCCCTTCTTTGCGATTGGTTTTAGGCCACTGTACAGCCACATTTCATGTACCACGAATATTTTATTGTTTCATCGAAATCAAGAAGTCTTCTTGGCGTTCATTGGGCAAGCCTGGCCGTTGCGCCATCAAAACCCATATATCATCATTTATGCTGAATTTCTACTTGCTGGTGTTGCCTATTGTTGCTTGTATTCTCTGCTGTTGATTAAATATTGGTTTAATGTTCACTAATATTGGATCAAAATGGATGAGTGATTGTTTATGTTGACCACCTACGGGCTAATGTCGGCTAATCCTTGCTAGTAACTACACTGTTGCTTAAATGTTGATTTAATGATGAGCAGTATTGCCTAACATAGGATAATAAAGGATGAATGAGTGTTTTTGTTGGTCACCTACTGGCTAATGACGGCTAATTCTTGCTGCTATTCTCCACTGTTGATTCTATCTTGTTTTAATGATGACTAATGTTGGCTAATGTTGTAAAATGATGGCAAGGTTTTTGGTTATGTTGAAGGCCAATTGGCTATTGTTGGCTAAATCTTCCTGGTCTCCTCCACTGTTGACTGAATGTTGACTTATTGATAACAAATGTTGGCTACCGGCTGTTGTAAAGGCGACATTGTATTACTGAATATCAGCCCAGTGATTCAGTTGTCTACCAATATTTCTATGCGATAACCACCCCTTCACTGACACTTGCTCCGAGGTTTTACGTCATCGATTTGGATTATCGAGCCTGCTTTCGCACCGCTTACTACCGACACTTACTACTTATTGCTTGCTACCGGTACGCTTAACGCGCAGTCTGGTAAGCATAGAGGTCATGCGTGGCGTATGAAGGTCGTATTTATATACTGTCCGCTCGCTGACTGATTGAGTTCCACACTCATCGTGAGATCGCTTTTTTTTTATAAAATGCGTGATTCGCTTTTTTTTAATAAAACCACTCGTTCGCAGTGCCACCACTCGAATTTTTTACCCAGTCTGAGTGGAGCAGCTGCGAACGAGTGCGTTTTCAAAGACCGGCACTTTCCTGCTGTTCATTGCGCCTTCAGCTAATATATTGCTCGAGGGATTTGGTCATCGGCAGCATCTGACTGTCCCTTGTATTTTGCCTACCGGTTTCTTAACCTCGCTGTAAATGAACCCATCGCTTTTGTAGCAGTATGGTTTAAATGCGACTAATAAGCTCATATGAAGATAGTGACAAATTAACTACTCACTCTAAGAAAAAAAAATAGTATGTGTGACTCCTTTCGGGAAGTCTTGACTTGCCACGTGACTCACTTTAAAGAGACACGTTAACTCTTTTGTGGGTCACACGACTCTCCTAAGAGAGTATAATGATCTCAAAAGAGAGTTGACGTGCCTCTTTAAAGAGAGTCATATACGTGGCAAGTGAAGAGTCCCCGAAAGGCGTCAAAAGGGACTCGTTTTTTTCCCCTTAGATTGCAGGAAAGTGCCATAACGGGTAAACTTCGAAGGCTCTCGCTGCAATAAATGCATGCGTACTCTGCTTGTGTGAAGGCATCACCACCTGTAGAACAGGACGACTTCGAACGATATTCTTGAGCCAATTTTCAAAGAAACACTGATAATATTTATGGTCTTTCATTCCCTTTCATGTTGTGCATTTGGAGGCGAGAATGTTCGAGGCCCGTGTACTTAGATTTAGGTGCACGTTAAAGAACCCCAGGTGGTCGAAATTTCCGGCGCCCTCCACTACGGCCTCTCATGATCATATGGGGGTTTTGGGACGTTAAACCCCGGATATTATTATTTCTTGTTGTGCATTATGCTACCCTACTTTGAAATCCTGCATAATAGAATGGTTCGAAGTGTTTAACATTTTGATACCTCGTCCAAAGCCCGATAAAGCATAAATTATATGGTTTTGGATGTGTGCAAATTTGATACAATGACATGTCCTTCCCAAATGACACAAAATTGTGTTTATTATCGTGAGCATGGTGCTGCGGTTGAGATCCAGCACGTATCATACGTGCCTTGACTTGACTTGGATGCCTTGTTTCCGAGAATGTCTTTTTCGTACTATGTTACATCTCCTCGCATGGTGAGTTCCTGTTCTTTATTCTGAAAGAAACACAGAAAATGCATCGACTAGGGTTAACTCATTTGAATGCAAATGCAGTGAATGCAAATACACATTACAGGGCTAAGCTACAAATTCCTGCGTTCACAAATCGATTTTCCTTTGAAATTGAATATCGCTTTCCGCATAGGCGTTTCAAAACTGCTATTGAAAGCAGTTTTAATCAAACAAACTGAATTAAATATTTACTACGTATATTTGCTCCATTATAGGCAGCTTTCATTTACATGCAATATGTCAGGTTTGAGTTTTATGATTGATACTTTCGTATTCCTGTAAAAATATGATCTGCAAAGGTGCAAAGTGCAAAGGTATGCACAATCTTGTTACATAGTCTAATTACTGTACAAATTTGGCGCATGCCCACTTACACGTAATCCTGCTTATGTGCTTGCATAATGCATAGTAATATTTTTTTTTGTTAAATGCTTTCGCAAGTTATCTACAGCGTTACGAATGACCGGGATGTCTTCAGGCTGTATAACCTTTTGCCACGACGCCTCTATTTTAAAATAAAAAAATGACTAAACATTCACTTTCAAAACTAAAAAAAATCATTGTTTCTCAGTCATAAATTTTCGGGGACCCCTGTGCACCGGTGGAATAGGTGAGGTACCCCTTGCAGTGAGAGAAAGATCGGGTCGGGTGGGGGGAGGGGGGGGAGAGTTCACAACACATTATGCAGCGTGAAGTACGTGGCTTTTATTTAAATGGGTCTCCCGTGGAACCCCATTTGAGAACCACTGCTCCACGATATTTCGAATCACAGCCACACACGCGTATCGCGAAAGAGACACTCACCGTCGTATAACAACGGCTGCGGCACCAATACAGATCACGATGAGCACACTCAGAACAACGCCCACTGCAGTCAGCTTTTTCTGTGTGTCTGTAACGGTACCGAAATACGCCGAAATAATAATTAGCTGCCACACGTTTAAAGATCAGTGAAGACTACTTTGATCTGCTCGATCGCCACGCAAATACAATTCCAAAGTAATCGTCCAGACTCAACAACACTTTTAGTAGCTGAGCTTCAGGCATAAGACTATATATATACGCAGTTCCGAGTAGTAACCGCCATCTTTGGCGCAAGTGGGAATCGCGGGCACAAACACGGCATAATGTGCTCACGCGCATACATAACAAGCACACATAGATAATGTAATGTAATCTTACTCTAGTGATTTAGCAGACGACCAAATATTTTGTTAGATGTTTTTATAAAATCAATTAAGTTACGCCAGAACTGTCGCTGCGAATTGTTTTTGCGCTGCTATCAAGTAAAACAACGGTCTCCTGGCGACTCATGCTTTGTACCACAACACTCTAAGAAAAAAAAGAGTATGCGTGACTCTTTTCGGAGAGTTGACTTGCCACGTATAGGACTCTCTTTAAATAGTCACGGTGACTCTCTTGGTGGGTCAGGGTCAGCTCGCTCTAGGAGAGTCCCCTGACCCTCTAGGAAGAGTGCTAAGACTCTCATCGGGAGGATCACGTTACCACTTATAGGGAGTCAGACGACTCTTGCCGGTAACGCTGCTAGGGGGGTCAAGGGACCCACACCGAAGCATCAAGCGACTCCACAAGTACTTTAAGCTACTCATTTGATCCTTGCTCTACTTTTGCGCGACTACTGTTGAAAATAGTGGAGTATTCATTTTAAGCAAGTCCAATAATACTTGCCGTTCTGCCCAGCGACTGTAATAAAAGAATAATTCAGTTTTAGCATTATTTTAATACAACTCGTCAAAACAACACATATTTTCCAGCAAAGTTATATAGAAAGCGCGAAAAGATGGTCTGTGATTTCCAATTAAGAAGTTTGGGTATTCCTCATTTACATGCTTCTATGAGTATAGCCAACTAAAATGTGTGACTGTGATGTGCACAGTGTCATATGGTGCTAAATGAACAGCAGAAATCGCAATCATGTTTCCATATTTATTCCTTGTGATTAAGAATAAATCAAAAAGTGGTGACGGCTTGAGGCACCAGACTTGTGGCTTGCTAGGTTGTCGCTCCTGTCCAGCGTGAGCACATGAAAAACGGTATCTGAAAAGCAGAACGTGATATTACGATGAGAAAATTAAATTGCAGTAAAGGTTTGCAAAACGTACACAATAAGTGGTTCACACAGACATAATAAAGGCTAACAACAAAACAACAAAGCACATCCTCCGGCAGCCAGGGGCATGCCGTGAGCGGTTATTGACCGCATGTTTTACAAAAATAACCCATCCTTAAATACTCAGATAAACAGATGCGAGTACTAGGGCCCGAATGACACCCAGCGCGTGCGTACGACGTCTATACGTCGAGATCAGACATGTCATATGCTAGAATTAGCGCACATAACTCCTACAATCACGTACACTCATTCGATTCTGTTATAGCGCCCAACGTCATCGCGGTGTATGCAAACCACGAAAACAGCAAACAGAAACGAGGGAAAAGAGTGCGCGCCGGCGGCCGCAACAACGCGCGCCGTCGAAATTCTAGAGCTTTTTCACTTTACCGGCGAGGCGTGTCCAACTTGAATGACTACCGCGTACGTTCTGGAAGCCACCGTACTATATCTGCACCTCAAACTACCGTCTTTAAGCCAACAAAAACCATTACATATAGTGCGTCTGAGCGTTCTGTACGCAGGCTTTTTTTTTCCACGTTCCCACGCGTGGAAGCACGCTGCACACTCAAGGTCGATGGAAATGTTATTATGAAGTAGACTAAAGTGCATCTCAAAACGACATCTTGCACCTTCAGTAGTGCAGACACGACGTGCGATCAGCAAGAAATGACCCTCGATTATTTTTCCATCGCTCACTTTATGGGAGCTTGTACAGCAACGCGCATAACGGTGGCAACTCGTTAACTGACAGCTTTAATTGGGCATCCGCAACAGCCTCGCGGATACAGGCTACTGTTGGAAATGGCTGGCAGGTTCCGCAGAGCTGCTGCAGACGCCAAGCTAAAGCTGTATAATTAGTACCTACGAAAGCAGTACACTCACCGTTAACTGGCGGCCGTTGTCGGTGTCCGCAGCTCCATGAATATTTCGCCCTCCAAGCGTCACTTCGTGTACGGCTCGAGCCGGCGTCAACACCACCGAAGACACGCAACCTACGCAACCACGCAACGCATTCCAATAGACCAGGAGACTGAGAGACTCAGACGACTGAGAGAGGAAAGCGGCGCGCCACCCCGGCGCCAATCCCGACTACGTTGGCGAGCAAGGCGCCACAACGGCGCCAAAGGGCGAGCGTGCGATATGTATGGCGTATACGGCGGCTCTTCCGTATAGCGAAGCCAATCGAAACGCGCTTCAGGAGGGTCCAGTGACTCCTTCCCAAATGCGAACTCTTTTTCTCTGCCTGTACCTTCCAAAAGGGGTCAGATGGACACCCGAAGAGAGTCGCGGTTCCATGACCCTCTTTTGACTTTTTTCTTAGAGTGAAGGATACAAGGTTGCATTCACTTAGAGATAGTGCAAGCATCAAAAAGCGAGTTTTTTTTTTTTTTTGCAACAAAGAACTCAAAATTATACGGTGCTTCTATAAGTAACTTTTTCAAGGGCTTCATCACTGTTCTGCACGATCGATTGGGTTTGTTATATGCTTACGTGCGAAGTACATTTGTGCTCTAAACTATAATTGGTAGGGTTCTTCATTATCCGTTTCGCTATCTCCTGCATTTTGTTGCGTCAGTATTTGCAATAACCAGACATAAAGCAAGAAGCGGCGGATGTACCTGGGTGACTGATATAAATGTATCACTACATAATTGAATTCAGGAAGCACAAGTAGCTTTGCAGGAATCGTGAATGTTAAGGGAATCTTTCTCAGTGAAGCATTTTATGCTTAAAGTAACAAGAAACTGACATTCATTTCATGTACATGTGATGTGTCGTTGTTGCTGGACGTCTGACTCACTATTTGCGAAGCTTTGTTTTTAACATACCATATATAGATAAAGAACACAAAGTTCCTAGCTCAGTTAAGAAGGCATATCCACTATATAAAGAGCGGTGTAGATGCGACTGCAACGGTGATAACATTGCGGAACAATTTTCTGGTGCTTACCAGCGTATGCTTGAAATGGAATTTCGCACGTCGGCCCCGTGAAGTACGGTGGACAACTGCAAAGGTATAGTTCATTATATTCATTAGATTCATTAGATTGGTTACTGATCATTTAACTTATCTGAATGCTACATTAATTGACCAGATTTGCATGGTAACTCTTGTTTAAAGGCAAATAAAGCACATGCGTTTTAATTTTCGAGAGCGAGCTGCCATTTACCTGCAGTAGAAGGATGTCTTCACTCCAGTTTCGCAAGTGCCACCATTTTTGCATGGTTTCCTAGAGCACTGAGCTGCAAATAGAACATACAACATGCCAAAGTTAGTGCTTCGCACTATACTATGCCCCAGAAAGCCTGCTCATCATTCATTCTCACATAACAAAAAGGCCACTCATATTACTTACGTCGCAATGACAGCTTTTTTGCATTCTCTTTCTCAATGAACTTCTCACGCTCGCAAAGTCTGAGCATTGTGAGTTACATATACAAGGAATTTCGGGCCACGCGAGGATAGTTATTCTTTCCGTCTTTTTCGGTAACAAGAATACTTAAGTACAAGGGAGGTTCTACGCTATCATGTTCTAACATACAGTTAACAAGTGCCGCGACATAAGTAAAGAAATGGCTGGCTCTCACGTAATCGAGAGTAGATCTAAGCATGAAATGGCTACCGGCAGAGCAGGTTGGTTGTAGATGATACCAGCCACAATTTTATTATTTGGTCACGTCACGACGCAGGCTTGAAAGCTTACTGAGCAGGAATGAACTTGTTTTGAACTGAACATCATTGCAAGAATGTATAATACAAAATGGATAATGGAAATAAGGATAGCGACAGTAGTTGGTGCCGCTTTTGTTTTACTTTCACTTAATGAATGACGTCTACCGTCTTGTGCTGGTCAGACTCGGGGCTTTCGCTAATTTGCACAATTTTGTCTGGTGCTCATTTATGAACTATAATATCAACCGCAATAGTTTGCTCGATAGTAATACCCTGTTAATACCGCGGTGCTGTTTTCCTTAACTAAGAAAAATATGATAGATGTAACGGTGTTTCAGCTGGCATATACAGCTTCGCGCTGACTTCGGTTTCCAACGACAATGAATCAAAAGGAAGGCACTGGCCGGATACTCACGGACACACACGCCCTCGGCGTTCTTGTAATAGTTCACGTGGCACACGCATTTCCCTTCCACGCACTGACGTTCCGGACCCGTGCAGTAGAGCTCGCATTTTTGCTCTGAAAAGTGAGATTGTTTAAATAGGCGTATTCCACGTAAACCTTGTAAAACGCTTCCTGTGTCAGCCTAACTTCGTCCTTGTTTGCGCTGCTTCAATATAAAGTAAAAGTGATTTAGTAATTGTGAGATCTGTGCTTTATTGGTGCGGTGAATAGGAACGAGAGTAACACGAAACACCAGCTTCCCGTGTTCTGCCGATTGTTTTTGAGGCAGCACAGCTTACAGTGAGTAATCTGCACAGCGCGAATCCCAGTAACCTGTACAATAGAAAATCCACGCGATTAGCCTACTGAGGTTTACGCAGTGCATATAACGTCAATAGTACCAGTAAGTTATTGTGTTCCTGTGCACGGTTACGTATACTTATTTTTAAATTGCCACATGGTATTTACTTATACACACAGCTTAATTTGTGTCCTTTAAAATGCGTTCAGCCAATTCCATAAAATAAACTCCAGACTAAGTAAGTGCACAGTTGGAGATCACACTGAAGGTTGCCACTCGTTGTAGCCCTCGCCGATATTGAACTGTAGCATCTTGAAAGAATAGACAAACATATAAAATCGAACGTCCACTTTGTTTGTGTGTCGTACTGTTTTCACAACGTATGTGACACAGACAGAAGAAACTACGGGCACGGACTAGGCACACTTGGTCTGCTAGCCTGCGCAGGAGTATGGAAACTAAAGGTATAAAAAAAATTGAAAGTAAGAACGAAGGTTAGGCGAAAGCAACAGCCGAAACCATATTGAGAGGCGCTCATCACGAACTTCTGAAAGGTGGCAGATCGATTCAGGCCGTATTGAGCAACCGCAGCAACGCATTCACTGCTTTTTTCGGCAATGTCAAGTACCGGCCGTATATATAGCTCCAGAATGTTCGAAATCAACTTTAAGTCCACAGCGCATATCATTATATGTAAAGGCAAGCACTGGTTGTCGTAAGAGAACGAGGAGACGGGGAGGCCGTCACCAGAAGATTACTAAAAAGAGTCTGCAAAATAGTGAAAGCCAACACGTTGGTGGACCATCGGCTGCGTCGCGCTTAATAGGCGAGACCTCGCTCGAAAGCATATTGGCCAGTCGATGGGTGTTAAGGAAGCCACATAGGAATGCTGTGCACTGCTAGCTGCTTTCCTGCAACCATGACGATACTTGCCCTTATAAGGCGGTCACGACGTCCGCCATTGGAAATGACACCGTTTTTTCACCTTTTCTATCCTTCGAACAAACAGGGCATGAACACCTCACTCACAATCTATTTATACAGACGAGGAACTACGTTATATGTTCGCAAGGGCATCTAACGTGACGGTAGCTCATAAAAAGTTGCGTACGTAGTAGAGCGATTACACCTTAGTTCTTCGAATGCGATTATACAGAGCAACAAAGCAATGTGGAGAAATTACATGCGTAGTCTCACCTGTGCATATGTCGATATCCAGCATGCCCTGGCTGAAAGACGCCATGGCTTGGTATCTTTCCGAGCAATGCAGGGCATAACGTCCATTATCTTCTTTTTTACACACGTAGAGTCCTTTCAGATAGTTTAGGTTGTCAGTAAGGTAAGTTTCGCAGAGATCTTCCTCTTTGACATCTACGAATGGCAAGGGCAAAAAACACAATAAGAGACATAAAAGACGCGTGAATAAGCTTGCTTTTTATTTCGTCCTAGTGATGTAGTGAATGTGGTGGGGTTCAAATCACGGTCGTGGAGGCCTCATTTAGATGGAGGCGAAATGCTAGAGGCCCGTGCACTTTAGGTTTATGTGCACGTTAACGAAAACCAGATGGTCAAAAAACCAGAGCCCTCCACCACAGCTTCCCTCATATTATTCATATCGTGGTTGTGGGACGTCAAACCCCTACAATTATTATTATTATTATTATTATTATTATTATTATTATTATTATTATTATTATTATTATTATTATTATTATTATTATTATTATTAGATTAGATTAGATTATCCGCATCAGCCGAAACAACAAGCTTCAGCAGTTACGTAAACAAATCTCCGAGATTTGCCTTCAAGCGAGGTGATTACACGGGCCTCTATCATCACTTGTCCACCGTTGAGTGGTCACAGGTTACTGACAAACCAAATGTTGATGAGCAGGTTGATCGGTTTACGGAGCTTGTACTGAGCAGCATGCGTAATTTTATTCCCCAATATACACCTAAACAACGTAAATATCCCCACTGGTTCTCATCTGAACTTATCAGTGCACTGAAGCATAAAGATCACGCACACAGGAAATCTAAATGTTCTCCATCCAGCGAGTGGAAGGAAGAGTTCAGCTTCCTTCGAACTCTCTCTAAACGCCTATATAAACGGGATAATAGTTCGTATATTGAATTCTTAGAAAAAAGCGCCTCTGACAGGCCGGCTGAGTTTTGGAAGTATGTACGTAAACGGTCCAGCAAAAACGGAGAGTCCTTCAGACTACTGGACTCAAATGGGGTAGAAGTGCATGCCGTCGCTGACTGTTTTGCCACGCATTTCTCATCCGTTTATAAGGCCTCAGACTCTAGCACTGATATCAGACAACAGCCCAAGGCGGTTAGCTCATCCAATGCTTTGTCGCTGGATGAAAATCTTATCTCCGAATGCATTAAGCGCTTAAAGCCATCCTTATCATGTGGGCCAGATGGCATCCCCTCCGCCATACTAAAAGCTTATGGTAGTATATTTGTCCCAGTACTAACTACGATATTTAATAACTGCCTGGACACTTCCACATTTCCAAGCATGTGGAAAACTGCTCGTGTTTTTCCAGTATTTAAGTCGGGCTCTAAAACAGATGCTTCTAATTATCGCCCGATTTCTCTACTATGTGCCACATCAAAGATCTTCGAGCTGGCTCTTCACGGCATATTGTCTTTTAGTGTGAAAAACTCACTGATTCCTAATCAACATGGTTTTCTCGCTGGCCGCTCAACTACCACAAATCTTGCTAGTTTCATGACGCAGATCTCCACACCTAATTCTCGGAGAGGACAGGTTGACGTAATTTAGTGTGACCTGAGCAAGGCTTTTGACGTAGTCAGCCACACGCTGATTATGGTTAAACTTGCGCACTTTGACGTTGACTTGTCAGTTGTGAATCTCCTGCAGAGCTATCTGCTCAATAGATATTGTTATGTTGCCGTAAATGGCCAAACGTCTCCTTTGTATAAAGTGACTAGTGGGGTCCCTCAAGGGTCGGTATTAGGCCCACTCCTATTTTTAATTTACGTTAATGATGTTTCTTTTGCCATTCGTAATTCTTCTTTCCTCTTGTATGCCGATGACATCAAGATTTTTAAGGAAATTCATTCAGTTAACGACTGTCGCTTGCTGCAGTCAGACTTGCGCTCTTTTTCCGAATGGTGCGACGGTAATAACCTTTCTCTGAATACCTCGAAGACAAAATTCATGTCTATCACTCGCAGAACATCTAGCGTGTCATTTCAATACTCTGTCAATTCTGTGCCGTTATGCAAGGTTTATGAAATCAGTGATCTTGGTGTTGTTGTTGACAGCGCGTTAAACTTTTCTTCTCACGTTAAGCGTGCTGCTATGCGGGGCCTTCGTTTTCTCGGATGTGTTTGTAGAATATCTCGAGAATTCAGGTCTCCCATGGCCCTACACAAATTGTACACGGCAATATGTCTTCCGCAACTTGAGTATGCGTCCGTGATATGGAATGGCATTGCTCAATCCAGCGGTAACACCATTGAACGAGTCCAGAAAAAATTCCTCAGCATATATAACCATCGCTTTGCTAAAAATGACTCTGGATCTCGTTCAAGTACTGCTGAATTATTATCACTGCCATCACTTCACTGCCGACGAAATCGGTCTGATCTCTTATTTCTTTACAAGCTAGTCCACGGTATCATATCCTGCCCTGTACTTCTCAATTGTGTAAATTTTCGAATTCCGCGTAAGTTAACCAGAGAGAACAGACCGTTTCATGTACCCGCCTGCTTCTTCCAACACTCTACCGTTCACAGAATACAAAGTCTCTATAATGTTAATTTTCTTGATCTTGGCGTTTTTCATAGCCCACAATCATTGTTTTTATCCGAGCTTTGCACTGTTTTGACATAGTGTGGCACAATGTACAAAGTCTTCCCTTCTCAGTCTTTCCACATAGTTGTATATATGCAATCTAATTTTTTGTGCCCCGTCAATATATCTCGTGTTGTCTTATTTTACTCCTCCCCTTTTGTGTTCATTTCTTTTTGTCTACGTGTTTTTGCTCTTTTTATTTCTGAAAACTGTCTGTATTGTATTGTTTATTTTTATTGTTTTTTTTTTGCGTGCGCCAGCACAAAGACCTTACGGTTGTTCCTGGGCACGTTAAATAAATCATTGATTGATTGATTGATTGATTGATTGATTATTATTATTATTATTATTATTATTATTATTATTATTATTATTATTATTATTATTATTATTATTATTATTATTATTATTATTATTATTATTATTATTATTATTATTATTGCTTGTTATATGCTCACATAACTGGCTTCTTGTTTTGTAGCAATGGTGTTATGAAAATCTTGTTCCATAGTGTATAGATAGTGTTGTACCTCGCGTCTGTGTTCTCATGTCATAACACGGAGCTCAATGTCCTAAATTTTGTTTGTTTGTTTTTTTGTTTCAACCAGTGCTTTTCTTCGGAGGTACAAATGTTGCGCTCGATGGTATGAACATGTAGAAAAGCTGTCTTACTTTTAAATTCTGGTTTGATAATAATGCAGGAATAGAAGATATTGGGAGGTATGCTACCAATGTGATGAAATGCATTCGTCATTTTATGGAACAGTGAAAGAATAAGCGATGCCGTAATATACAAAGCTTAATCTACTGAAGAAAACAATAGGTTGCAGAACATCATCAAATCGAAGTATTGACTAAATTAGATATTTAACTTCGTAGGGAGCTCATCAAACGTACGTGACTGTCTCGGTAGTTGAAGTAACAAAAACATCTTTAAAAATTCGGCAGATCCCACGCCTTGTGAGAATCGGTTTCATGCGAAACAAGCAGTGAGTAGTTGTTTATACTGCATTTTTTGTCTTTGAGCGAAACGTTACGAGGTGCATCGACGTGTTTTTCTAAGCGTTGTAGTTGTGTGCCCATCGTGGCTTTACCAGGCACGTCGACGACACTGGCGTTTAAAGGGTAACTTATGGCATTATCGAAACGAAGTGCACATTACGGTGCGATGATGTGAATATCATACGTAACTTTCGTTAGCGTATTCCTTTGGGGTCAAGCAGCGCTTGAATATAGCTTGCTGAATCATAGCAATACAAATGTTATGTTTATTAGACTTCTATGAAAGCGGAGCCAACACTGGAAGCTTAATTGACGTTAACCCGGCGGGACGCCTGTATCATATATATGGCATAAATGTGCAATGTTTGTTATAAAATTAGATAGAAGCACAGTAACCACAATTGACGTTGCGCCAACATTAGACCTGCATGGGGTCTTTTTCGAAAGAAGTTTCAAGACACGGCGTGGCTCTGTGGTAGAATACCTGGCTGCCACGCAGAATGCTTGGGTTGAATTCCTGCTAGAATCCTGATTTGTATTCTTCGCATTCGTCGGGTTAATGCTGCCGATGTCGGTTTTTTTAACGCTATCGCATTTAAATGACCAATGTCTGTTCTCGCCGTTCCTGGGCAGATAAAAACTTTCAATCACCTGCGGCGCATACCCGCTTACCGTGACCTGTGGTATACGGGTATGTGCCACACGTGTCTGGAGGAGAGGTTTTGACGACGTACGCCATTGGATTTTCACTTCATTCATGTCATGACCAGACAGTCATATTCGTCAAACCCTCTTACCCTCCCATGCCAATTCTGGTCTACGCCAAACTAAGGATGCGATCACGAGAGCACCCAGACGTAGGTGTCTAGATAGATAGATAGATAGATAGATAGATAGATAGATAGATAGATAGATAGATAGATAGATAGATAGATAGATAGATAGATAGATAGTAGATAGATAGCTAGATAGATAGATAGATAGATAGATAGATAGATAGATAGATAGATAGATAGATAGATAGATAGATAGATAGATAGATAGATAGATAGATAGATAGATAGATAGATAGATAGATAGATAGATAGATAGATAGATAGATAGATAGATAGATAGATAGATAGATAGATAGATAGATGATAGATAGATAGATAGATAGTAGAAGATAGATAGATAGATAGATAGATAGATAGATAGAAAAGCTCAAAGTTTCTGAGGTTCGCTAAGAAATGCGTCGCATTTAAAAAACCAGACATAACATCTTTTCCTAATAGGCCTGTGCCAGCCTCATGAACTCACAGGCATTGAAAGAAGAGACACGGAAAACCTACAATTTAAGTAAATTTCCAGAGAACTACATTTTATGTGGGTGGCAGGTACATGAGATCGAGCGCACGCAGAATAATTTCTAAATTTTACATTTACAACACCATATAAAGCCTCTTGAAGCAAGAAGGATGAAGTTTAGCATAGTACACAGGTGACCCACCATTCCTTCAAATGTGATACAGAAACTCCAGTAGACACTTGGAATAGAGTTCCCTGTTGTAGTTTTTTATGAGAAACATCAGGATCAGATCCGAGGAAACTGGACTGCGCAACGTCATTGTCGCTTTTACTTTGTTTGCGATGTTTAGATTATCGGTGACTGTACTGTGTTTTGCTTGATCAATATTTTTGCATAATATTCTTATCAACCCCAAAAACAAGGATGTCTCATTGCTTGCTGCTTCGCAGGTCACCTACCGGAGACACTGTCCTTGACGATGTGCAGAGCTGGCGGGAAGAAGCAGTCATCATTTCCGTCGGGATGCTCACAGGTGCGGATTTTGTCAAGCAGTACACCGGGGGGTTCGCTTCCAAAGTTGAGCTCAACCTTGTACTCATCACTGTTGGCGTGAAAATGACTAATGAAGGAAGTGTATGACTATGCAAGGGAGCGTCTACATAGAGATCCTAGCTTACGAATGATTTATGTAAGTGTTCGCTGCAGTACGCAATTGGAGGTAATGTTGGTCATCGCTGCTGCACCGAAAAAAATATAACGATGAAATTTATGTGCAGCGATGTGTTTCGTCTAACGCCGGCAGTTGTATCTCCACATATTGGATATTCTTAAAGAGACAATGCTCTCTGTTGCACATTTTCTATATGTGACGTAAGAGAGCGAAGTAAATGACGTGCCGTTACCATAACAATAGCAGCGGCATAAAATTTTTCAAACTCGCAGTTGCGCCGCAAGGACGAAGCAATGAATGCCACAACACCAAATTTAAGTGTTCGACGAAATAAGGCTAGCAGCTAACTTCTTTAGCATCCTACTTGGCGTGACTCAGCAAAACATTTCCGTAAGGAAATGCGGCTGCTCCAGCGAGCGAAGCTACGTTTGGGCTGTCTATCGCTTCAGCGAAACCGAGCGGTGAGAACACGGCATGTACAAAGTTACGCGCCGTCTGCTGTTCAAGGCACGCTGTTCAATGTGCGCCGGTCAAAGTACGCAGTTCCTGTCGGAGCCACGCAGCCGCCATCTCAGGGACTCCTCATGGACCTTTCGCGAGACTGAAGACGGTCGGCGCGTTTTCTCACCCCTTAAGCTGCGATCGTCGGCAGCCCTTGCGCGCTTTCACTCGCACATTGAGCATACGACGCGCCGGGTGATGGTATCGCCCTTGGTCTTTAAATGCGACCTTACGGCAACGGCAAAAATGCGCCTGGAGTGTACACATAATTGCAACCGCAATAAAATGAAGGAACGGGGATATGTGTTTCAGCACTTGTAGTACTGGTATTAACTGACTGATCTTGAAACTGATAGCTAAAATATATAGCAAAACAAATAAAAGAAAACAAATTAACTACGCGGGATGATGTGCGCCATTTGAAGGGGAGAAAAAGAAGTCTTTACTCACGAACACTGAAGAATGCGTACGCCAGTCAGCGAAACTCCGTACACTATCTGCATCTGCAAAAGCACAATGCAAGAAGTACTGGTAACTTGTAATCTATGTTTCTCTGTATGGGTCTTCAATGTTATTCGAACATTAAGCTGAAACAAGGACAGCGAGTGTGGCACCAAGCTCCTGTCATATTGACAAAGTAGTCAACAGTCAACAGAGCGTGTCCTATGCTGTCGCGACTCTGCAAGTCCATGTTCGTTGTTCCGATTTTCGCAGAAATTTGATATTTTTTGCGCCACTTATATATGCACAGAAATCTATAACCACGCGGATTTCACCCATAATTAGGCTTTAAAGCGTAGAGGACGCTGAATTACATTTCTTGGAGTTTATTTCACTTATAAGTAGTATAAATCATTTCTTCATGTTTATTTCACTTACAATCAAATTACATTTCTTGATGTTTATTTCACTTATAAGTAGTATAAATCACAAAGGATCAGTGTAATGTAGGAAACGGGAATTGTCACGATATGCGCTTTTTGTGTTTCCTCGTGTTCGAGAAAAAGTGCACCCACTCCTAGCTATATCGCTACCACCATGAAATAAGTTGCCATAATAAAGCTTAGCGAGTGTGTGTGTGTGTGTGTGTGTGTGTGTGTGTGTGTGTGTGTGTGTGTGTGTGTGTGTGTGTGTGTGTGTGTGTGTGTGTGTGTGTGTGTGTGTGTGTGTGTGTGTGTGCGTGTGTGTGGTTGCGCGCGTGTGTCCTACTCGGGTGCAATTATTTTGCGTCGAAAAATGTTCAGCATACACCGCACCAACTCTTCAAGAGTGTCTCTTTGCAAGCACTTCATATAGCTCGAAATATATTTGTTATCACAGACGGCCCTCAAATGTAGCATCTGCACATTATATTGACTCTTTCAAACAAACATTCACGGTATCACTTTAACATCGAATGAAATAGAACTATGCAAAGTATTATATCTAAGAAAAAGTTGTAGCTGTGCTTGTAGAGGCATAGATTCGTCGGTACAAGAAGTATTGTGGACTTACGAATATCTGTGCTATATGTAGCCCGGTAAAGCCAGTTTAAATGAATGCTAGTTCACGCATTGGCATGTGTTGCGACAGCAGGACACTTAACATCTGGCTCACGTACCGCTTGCTCCACCATGTCGTGCTTGTCACCGCAATCACCAGCAGCGTACTCTGCACTCGGAGAGTTTGTATCGTTCACTCGAAAGCTGGTAACGTACTTATGTATCTTCTCTGAAGGCAAAGAAACATGAATAAGAATAGTCAGGGACATGAGCAATAATGAATCGGCGAGAAAAATCGGCGTACATTCTCACCTAAAAAGCACTTCTTTTCGTCGTCATGCCAACGAAGGGGCGGAATGCACGAGCACGTCTCGTTATGGTTTTCGATCTTGCATTCCCCGAAGATGGATGAACACTCGCTTTGTTTTGCTGATGTGCATGAGTCTGAAATAAAATTTTAAAACCCGTGTGTACACTTTCATGTGCTGGTGTACCTCAGAAAAACACGCACTGGGTGAAAAATTTTGTGCGTGATTGGAATTCGAGATGACAGGCGTCAGGACTTGCGGTACACTTACCAATGCAAGTGCCGTTAATTTCTACGGTGTAGTCTGGACAAAGACACACTGCCTTTCCTTTGTCGTAGAAGCATGTTTTTTGTTCACTCTCGCATTTGATGACGTCCTCTTCACGACATTTCGTTCTCTCTTAAATAATAAAATTCAGTAAAAGATACTATAAAAACGGTACACATTCTATATCAAGACCATTGTCCTATTTTGCGAAGCCTTTCGTTCGCAAATGCCCCTTGCAATTGAACATTGAGGCTTGGTAGTGGTATGTGCAGCATAAGGATTGGCTTAAATGTATTTTAAGAATTCTAGAGGAGAGCGCTTTCTTGATTATGGGCCCAAAAAAGCTATTGTCGCGAAGGTGATCATAGTCTTTATCATCTCATTACCCAGCTATCAAAAGTAGTCCGAAAGCAGAAAGCAAATATTTTACAGCTAACGTAATCAAATCTAACGTAGCTGGGAAACGCTTGCCTTAGGGTGCTTGCTTGAAAGAGTGCTAGTCATAATTAGCCTTTTAGTTACTCGCGGCTTTTATTATACACGGCTGTCCGGCCTTGTAAGCTATTTTCCTGGCGCACTCCTCGTATGATTTGCTATAGTTTAGCGCAGACATATTCAGAAGTGTAGTCAAATTATTGACCTTAAATATGAAAGTAAAAAAAAACAACAACAATAGGATTATCATTTGAAAGCGTACACATAGCGTCTCTAATGTTTGACACGGCTCTTGACGTGCATCAGTTAGCGAATTTGGCCGGAATGAAGTCCTCGGGTACAATGCGTGCCTTTTTAAAGTTAACCGTGGCGTTGAAACACACTGTTTGACTTACCAACACAGGAGATGCCGTCATTTGCGAGTTGCTGTGAGGGGCTGCAGTCACAGGTATAGTCAGCCTTATCTTCAGCCAGCTGCGTACATCCATGATCGCATATATCTTTGGCATGCATTGTGCTGCATACGTCTAGAAGAGAGCATTAGTGACATCCCTCAGTTTAGCAGGTCCATATGTATTTTTTCATAAGGCTAAAGAGCAAATAAAATGGAAATGCTGAGGTGGCAAAACATGCAGATTTGATGCGACATAAGTCTTCTAGACGGAAATGCTTGGAATTCATAAACAAAGGCAAGTTAAAAAAATTACAAGTTCATCTAAGGTATTAGAAAAGAAAATAAAGCAGAGAAAGGAAGGAAGGAACACAAAAGGGAGAAGGCAGGGAGGTTAACCAGGCAGCAGTCCGGTTGGCTACCCTACGCCGGGTGAAAGGTAAGGGTAGTGGAAAGATGGGAGAGTCAAAGAGAGGGGGAGCGAGAAAAAAAAATCACAGCATATCCACAGAGTGAATGATGATGAGTGGGCGAAGCTGCGGAGGTTCATCGGTAAACCGTGAATCTTCCGTGAATTCTGCCCAGTACATCATCACCGACGTGAGATAGGGCGCGTTTATACTAAAGGTTCGATGAGTTATGACGACTTGCAGCTCACTTTAATTTTACATGTACGCTGCGAATTTTCATTGTTTAGAAAACCATTGCTTTAGAAAACATCTGGCGTCTTTCGTTAAGCAGCTGGCGTCTTTTCCTTTTGCTTTAGAAACATCTGGCGTTCTTCCGTTTTGCTTTTACAAAACATCTGGCGTCTTTCGTTGGTTTATTTCATCAATGAACGGCGTTTTGAACAAAATTTTTATTGTTTAATCACGCACAGGAGAAATCTCATCAGGCACTACCTTGGAGGTAAAGAATGGCTGCTAATGGGAATGAGAGACAGAAGAAGTCGGCTTTTAGCTACCGCTGCGAATTTTTTATTGTTCAACAACGCACAGGAAAAATGTCCCACCGGCACCACCTTGGAGGTCAAAGCGTAAGACTGGTTACGGACTACGACTACGACTACGAGGGACGAACGGGTGCCGCCTTAAGGAGCTTCGCCCCTAAAAGGAAATGATCAATAAATGCGCTGACACGTATGTGGCGGTGGCACTGTACAACAGTCATAGGCGTTCACAAAGGCTCGTAGTCCTTAAGAAGCACAAAAGTGCTTTAACTGCCTTGTGGGCCGCCGAGCGATGGGGACGGTGCTCCAGCAGCATATTCACGGAGAGCGGCCGATCGTCCAATCGTCGCATCGCATCAGAAAGAGTTCGTCTTTCACTTTCAGAGGCAAATCGAGGGCAGCGGCATAGCAGATGATCGATGTATTCCTCAGCACTGCAGACCTCGCATGCAGCTAAATAAAACTGAGGGTTCAATAAAGGGAAGTGATGTCGAAACGTAGTGCTCGCGCACAATCTTTTATCTTCTGGAATGTTTATCTCAAAGCTAGTGCACACTTCTAAGACTTATTTGTGAACACGTGCTGTGAATGCCAGCGCTCTTTGTAAACAGGGGGTGGGTGCTCGAGCCGACGTTTCGACAAGTGGACTTGTCTTCTTCAAGGCTGGAACTGATTTCAGTTCCAGCCTTGAAATCAGTTCCAGCCTTGAAGAAGACAAGTCCACTTGTCGAAACGTCGGCTCGAGCACCCACCCCCTGTTTACGAATTTTTTTTTTTATCGCAAGCCTCCATCTTCCCCTTACTGCCGTTTTTTATGGAGCGTCCTTTGCGTGACACAAAGTGAACGTATTTATCCCGGCAGCAGTAAACAGGCGCTGTGTTTGCGCCATCTATAAAATTATCAATTCATGTAGGTTCGGGCATTCCTTAACAGGCTTTAGGGCCAAGTGAATTGAACGCTTTTTACAGCAGAGCTGCCATGCTCGAGGTTTGCCGTGTGTCGTAGATAGAAAATTATGATTACCATGAACCGGCACGTGGTTAGTCATCGCCCAAACACTCTATACAGATGGTTAACAAGAGAAGCTGAAATGGGCGGCCCCTATTAACCAGTATAGTATAGTATAGTATAGTATAGTATAGTATAGTATAGTATAGTATAGTATAGTATAGTATAGATAGTATAGTATAGTATAGTATAGTATAGTATAGATAGTATAGTATAGTATAGTAGTATAGTATAGTATAGTATAGTATAGTATAGTATAGTATAGTATAGTATAGTATAGTATAGTATAGTATAGTATAGTATAGTATAGTATAGTATAGTATAGTATAGTATAGTATAGTATAGTATAGTATAGTATAGTATAGTATAGTATAGTATAGATAGTATAGTATAGTATAGTATAGTATAGTATAGTATAGTATAGTATAGATAGTATAGTATAGTATAGTATAGTATAGTATAGTATAGTATAGTATAGTATAGTATAGTATAGTATAGTATAGTATAGTATAGTATAGATAGTATAGTATAGTATAGTATAGTATAGATAGTATAGTATAGTATAGTATAGTATAGTAGTATAGTATAGTATAGTATAGTATAGTATAGATAGTATAGTATAGTGTAGTATAGTATAGTATAGTATAGTATAGTATAGTATAGTATAGTATAGTATAGTATAGCAAGGGGTGGAAAAGAGAGAGGTGAGAGGTTAAAAGCCTAGCCAAGCCAGGACCAGCTAGGTGCCCACTAGCTCTGCTGTGACCCAGCCTTACGTGACTTATAGTGCAAGCTGCATTAATTTTTTTTCTATGTGACTGTTTTGTTACCAGCACAATTCGTTTTAATCTGATGTATTGGCGAAGCAGCATTGTCTGGCAGTTTTGTTGATAACATATGCGGCTTTTGAAACAATTAGGTTCCATTTATAAGGTATTTGTGCTGAGATTTAAGGATACCTCTATAATTGGCTTCCTGTACAAGGTACCGTCAGCGATGTATTGTAGAAGAACTGCAGTTCATCCTGTGACAACATGGAATGTATAAATTTGTAGATCTCGCTTAGTGCATGCAAAATACCGCTGGCTACTCACGCTTGCAGTCTTTAGTGTCTGGGTCAGCGATGTAACCAGGTGGACAGAAAGACCCATCGGCAGGTGTTCCTGAATATCAATAGAATTTTTATTATCGCTATCAGTTGTATCAAACAACGAGGTTTTATATAATTTAATAAAAGACGAACTGATGAAAATTATTCACTATGAGAATTTCCACATTCGGACACCTATGCGCAGTCAAGGTTGTCATTGATAAATCATCATACATCGCCGCGATCTTTCTGTTGTTTAGCTTTTTTCAAAGCCGGCGCCTCACTTGGTTCTACACAGTTTAAGAAGCGTATGTAAATGATCAATTGAAGAAATCAAACGACAGACATCATATCTTCTTGATAAGAAGTAATATCTTTCAATCTACGAACGTAATCGTGTCCAAAACAAGTATCTCGCTGAATTTCAGCGCCGTAGGCCGCGATGTTTTTTGTACAGCGGCGAACTGTGTTAGCTTTATACTCACGTTCGCAGTGGTCGGTGTCCCAGTTTTGGCAACAGCGGGCGTCCCGGTGTGATTCCTTCAGCAAACATACATCCTTACAGGTTAAGGTAGTGTTCAGGCATGCGAT
The DNA here is from genome assembly GCF_013339695.2 of Rhipicephalus sanguineus. NCBI lineage: Eukaryota > Metazoa > Arthropoda > Arachnida > Ixodida > Ixodidae > Rhipicephalus > Rhipicephalus sanguineus. Next base: position 33,333,966 of record NC_051180.1, read on the forward strand.
GGCTGAAATATGAACGCTCTTTAAGATCTATAAAAAGTAGGGATGGGCGAATATTCGGGTGTTTTGAATATTCGAACGAATATTACAGTATTCGAATTCGCTTCGATACGAATTTTAGATTATTAGAAATTTCGAAGTATTCGAAATGAACGAATATATGTATACATTTGACTGCACATAACCACCTGTAAAGGTGGTTTCGCTGCAGCGTCTGGTTGCTGTGCCATGAAACAACTCACCCAGGGGAAACCTGCACTGCTGCGAAGCCACACTTCAAGGTTAAGTGTACATATTTTAAGTTCAAAAGCGTGTTATATGGGCTTATATGCGCTAAGTATAGTAATTTTTAAATTGTAACGTATTGCACCACTTATACCTTGCACCCTATTGCTATTCAAATTTTGATACTATTCAAGGCTGCTTCCACTTCATATCAAACCAAAAAAGTGACATTCACTCATACCTAGTTCCAATCATAAAAAAATATTGTGCAAGGGTCATGACAAAAATGCTCATTTTTCTTAATAATATGCGGTAAATACTGTTCGAACTATTCGATTCGAAATTATTCGACCAAATCACTATTCGCTTCGGATTCGCTTCGAACCTCAAATTCACTATTCGCCCATCCCTAATAAAAAGACGTTGACGAAAGATGTTCTAATATCAAAATTTCAAAACATAATGGCGACAAATCTTTAGTTTGCGATAAACCTTCGACACATGTTCGGCCTGCACACTAATCAACAGAGGCGTAGCCAGAATGTTTTTCAGGGGAAGTGCGAGGGTTCAACTACCATTTATGTAGGTTCGCGCGTGCATTTGTATGTATATATATACACATGCAAAACTGAAAAATTTCGAGGGGGGGGGGGAGGGCGTTGAGCCTCACCCCACCTCACACCCTGGCTACACCAATGCTAATGAATCTGGCAAAAAGCTCAGCTCGAAATTGGCACAGATGCATAAACACATGAAATATCCCATTCATGAAAGAGTAAGACGTATAATGCACGCATAGGAGTCGATTAAAACATAGTTACTTCTCTTACGAAGATACGAATTACGTACTCTCACAGACACGTGCCAGCCATCGTAAGAAAATGCGATCATGTGTAAGCGAGCGCGCTTTCGTCACTTATGGCAGCAAGCGAATTACGCTTCAACGAAATATTCAGGCAACCATTCTATTAGCTGGAACTTTTCCAAAAGCACTCTAGCTGCACACTACTTACGCTTGCAGGATCCGTGGATGAGTTTAGTGTGCGGTGGACACTCGCATGTGACGCTGTTGTCTGTATTTATCTTCGCAACCTTGTCCTGTTCTGCACATCTTGCGCGGACAGCCTCTTTTACTGTGAAGTTGAGACCGTGTAAAGTAACCGATTAATATCGTAGGTTAATCCAGTCAGGCATGGATATAAACTCTATAGTCTACGTATGGTATGGTATGGAAAAACTTTATTTAGGTCCGTCGGGGCGTGAACTAGCACGTAGCGGGCCGCTCCCACGTCGGGACAGATAGGCCTAACGTTATCACAAAAAATTATGTCTTATCGCGAAATTATGTGAAATTGCACAGGCTGATGGTCATGTGATTGACAGGAGAGATAATTGGCTTTTTATTTATTTGTATTTATTTATTCAATACTGCGGACTCGTGGTACAACAGGGTGGTCAGTACAAACACAGAATGAGTAGCAATGGCATAACAACAACAATAAATGCTCAAGAACATTCCTTTGCAATCTGATCACTTGTTTATTATTTATTTATTTGATTTGCGTACATAGATACACATAGACAGAAAGAAAAGAAAACTGGGGGACGCCTAAGCTTCGCCCTTAAGAGTTGAACGCGATAGCGATATACGGCCCCATCCTCATTATGCTCTGTTTCGCTTGTCATTATGTTCAGTCGCCCGGTCTCGCACGCACGCACGCACGCACGCATGTACACACACGCACGCACACACACACACGCACACACACATAAACACACACACGCACACACGCGTGCACACACACACACACACACACACACTCTCTCTCTCTCTCTCTCTCTCTCTCTCTCTCTCTCTTTCTCTCGACATACATATATAGTAAAGGTAAAGGTTTCCGCCCGCTTCAACAGCACTTTTATGACAACAGCGTACCCACTACGTGTGTGTAAAAGAATGCGCGCACTAATGTGTGCGCCTTTTGTAATGGGTGGCATGCTTTAAACCGGCAGCAATTACGCGCGTGATACGTTTTCGAAGTTTCGAAGTTTAGAAGCGCCTGCCTAGTCTTTCGGGAGGAGGGAAGAGTAAAAGAGGAGAGAAAGAGGAAAGAAGAAGGGAAAGTAAAGGGAAAATTCACGAAGACTTGGACAAAAAATAGGTACAAACACGAAAAAAAATGTCTATAAACGGGTGGCCAGATCCGTTTGGTCCATAAAGGTCAGCAGAGCTCGATGGGCCCGGTCGCGTCGAGAAACACACCCTCTCGGATAGAGGTAATAGTCAATAGTCGCGCACTTAAATGCAAGGAATTTTTATTCCTTAATCAGTAGGGCCCGCTGCGTAACAAATGCAGGGCAGTGTAATATAAGATGCTCAAGTGTTTCACTGGAGCCACAAGCTGCACACCACGAACCGTTTACACACCCTTGAAGGTATAAGCGTTCGCGCACCAATGCAGAGCCGACTCTTAGTTTATATAACAGTGCTCTGGAACGACGAGGCAAGCCACGACCCCGTAAGTAAGACATTTACATTCACTAACGGCAGGAAAAATATGGGGCTTGGGCGTTTTGTTGGTGGTGTCAGGAGGGCCTGCTAGTTAGGGGTGTCAAATACGTGGCTGGATCTAAAGCTGCTTTGTTATTCAAAAGTGGAGAAAGAAATTGGAATCTAGATTTTTGCCTTCGTACTTGTAATAAGGGAATATTATCGTCTTGCATTAAATCAGGATTATTAGGATTATCTATCCTAATAACAAAATGGGTGACGCAGGAACGCGATTGTGTACAGTGGAGGGCTATAACGGATTGAGTGGTGTGGGCGATTATAGAATTCGCGGGCTCAAAATGAAAGATGGCCTATGTGGCACTCCTTTAATTGTAGATCGCTGAACGACGCCTTCACAATACAATGGACAGTAAATGGGCCGGAAAGGATGACTGCTTTCTTTTGCTTACCTCTGCAGTTCAACTGCAAGTCGGGATAGTCGTTGCATTGGCAGCTTGCAGGAAAGGTGCCGTTCTGATCCACACACAACCCTCGCTCGCACTTGTGCACTCTGCAGGACTTCATATCTGCGGCAAATGATAAACATGATTGAATATTAATGTAATCATGCAGCAGCTTCGCTAATTGCTAAAACGGTCACAACGAGCTGCCACTGTTGCGCTATAAAAATTAATAATCCTACACGATAGCACTACATGAACGATGTAATAAGAGAACAACTGATCTCTTATTCCAACGTAAACTTAGAGATATATCATTAATTTCTGCTGTACAATCTGCCCAGAGATATGTAAGCGCATGGCATAAGGGCGAGAAGGCTACTTACTGTAGCAGCGTTTCTCCGTCGCATCAAAGAAGAAATCAATGCCACACTTGCAGGTGAAACCCGAGTTGTCACTGTACGGCTCACAGCGCACGTCTCCGCATACTTCGGCGCCGACCGTGAGGCATGGGTCTATAGAAAACAGAGCATGATGTCCGAGTCGGCATCGTGATCAACTGATGACTTTCGGAACATCATTAGAGTCAACTAATCGTCGACACTTTCTTTTACAATTTTATGTGACAAAATTTCTCGGAACAACAGCTTAGATTTAGCTCTACGTACAGCCACCGCTTCGACATTGTGGGTATAGTAGTGGTAGCAACTTTATTCTGAACTCTGGCAAATTCGTGGCCTGGGCCTAGGCCGCCCCCGAGGAGGACCGGAGACCCTGTCTCCTCGCCGCCTCACGGGCTTGCTGGATGGCCCACAATTGATCTTGCAGGTTTGAGCTCCGCAGCGCGCCCGTCCACCGCGCCGCAGCTTCATCTGGGGAGACTGCATTTTCTTCGCCTATAACCGCACATTTCCAGAGAATGTGCCTAAGAGATGCGTGAGTCCAGCCGCATAATTTGTAGTTCTCATTTGGTGCGTATTTTCGTTTCCCGCCTTCTTCGTTTAACGCGCCTTCACTAAATGGAAACCACAGATCTGCGTAACTGTATAGTATTTTTTTTCTTTGTGCACCAAAAGCGTACAGAAGGACTATTAACTTTAAAACAGTGACTATACAAGGTAGGAATATAAAAATTTCGCCGTTCCTTCTTTAAAAAAAAGGATTTATTCAACGAATATCCATAGGTTATTGAAAATTTACTATGTGTAAAACTGCAAGATATTGTTTAAAAAAAAACATTCTATATTTTGCGCGGCGTACCACGGTAAACAACGTCATCGCCACATATGGTTAAACACATGACAGTACGCATACATTTTATACGTGCAGTTATGTTTACTAAGGACACAGAGGGCTAGTTTCCGGCTCCGTTCTCTACGGAATTACTCAGCGAAACCACATGTGCTACCTAACTATTCTCACTGCACCTCGATGCAATAGCCATGTGGAGCACATCTTTTCTTTAGTGATTTTAGGTAACCACTAAGGAAAAAAAATGCTTTCATTTATTAGCGACGCACAAGTGTTGCTTACCCTGTGGTGGTGTGGGAGCCTCGGGGTCAACTGAAAAAAAAAATTAACAATAACAGCATACGAAAAAGAAACATTAGGATGCAGTTCACTGATTGCAATATTTAGTTTCAGCCCGTGCGCAAGGTCTCTTTTTTCTTAAGAAGCAAAGCAATTTTGCTCAAGGGGCCCCGAGGGCAACTTATATATGTGCCGTGTATTTCAGGAGGAGGCGGGGGCGGTGGGAAGGAGGGGTATGTCTTTATGCATTGCTAAACATAGAGGGGGAGGCAGATTCACGTTAAAATATTAGTGACAACACTTTGCCTCTGACTTTAAGAACATGTTTTAGCATAGTTGTAGACATTAGCCATGTCATTATTGCAGAGGAACGTCTTTTAGCCCAAAGAAAGTAAACTGCTTTGTTTTACGCAATCCTAAACTCTATTCAAGACAGGTCAAACGAGGAATAAGGCTTGAAGCTAATAACTGTATGAAACAAGAAAGGAGCGACTAGGAACAAGCATTTTGACAAAAGTACTTGAGAAAACGCCCGCTCAAAAGTCAAGCAAGACACTCTGCGAGATTTACTACAAGAATCTACGACGTGAATAATCTACGTCATAGCAAGTCAACTTTGTATATTACCGTCCTGCGTTATCTACTATGCTTATTTACTTTAGTCGGAGCAGAACATACTCTATATTTGTCCTCGCGCCTTTAATAAGAGAGGCGATCGTCTTTTATCATTGAGAAACGAAGGAATCATCCTACACGCTTCGCTACATTTTCTACACCTATCCCGTGTCGACGTGAAATGCCTCTGACGAGATGTGCCGTTTTGCTTCCGCAATTCATTGCAAGGTGACGCCACTTACCTTCGCAAATGGAGCGCTTGAGGCGACCCTGTGTCTTTACCTTCACCTCCCGATAGCCCTGTTTGCACTTGAACCAAAAGATATCGCCAGCCTTGACGCACTCGTTCACGCCGTTGTAGGCGTTTTCCTGGTCTTTCAGCAAACTATCGCAGAGGTTTTCTTCCTCAATTTCTGCAATAATTTTTGCCCACAGTCAGAAGAAAGAAAACGTAAACGAGAAGAGACTTCCGAATTCAGTCTGTGCAACAAATTATGCGAACCATCATCTTTGGTAATCGGCAAAACACGTATGCATCAATCATCTTAGTGTATTTGTCTTCACAAAATTGATTCCTCAAAGTCGAAACCCTGTTTCAAATGAGGAAATAAAACGACTTGTTCGCCCGTATTGCCTTATATGTCTAAAATATTACTTAACCAGTGAGAGTTCTAAGTAGTGTACCGAGATATCACAACTGGAATATCCCTTTTAGTCGAACCCTCGGTACTTAAAGAATAACTTTGTATTTTAAAATTCAACGTAAGAAAGACGATTCGTCTGGCTCGGTAACGTGATCAACGTGTTATTAGCAGTACTGACACGAAGAGATGCCGGAAGATAGGCTTATATAAATAATATTTACACTGGGAAAGTGGATTCAGCCACAAAAAAAATGGCGAATCAAGGAAAAAACACTTCGACTTCCTCTTCGGGCGCAAAGTAAGCGGCTAAGAACAGTATTATTAATGCTTGAGCGTTATATGCAGCATTTATACTCGAGTTTATCGCAACATTGAAATGTCGTTTTTCTTAGCTCCTGTCAGCATACGACGGAACTTGGTTAAATGCTTACCTGTTGCTGAACCTCTTACAATAGGAAGCATCGGATAAAGCATGCAAACGTCTCCAATCGGGTGTTCGCACGCTTGAAGTCTCTTTTGCAACGGCTTTGGAAGTGGATCGTTCAGAATGAGTCGTGCCGTGATGTTGTCTCTGTAGAGTAGAAAATTACTTTCGTGTACCCTGTGAAGGCATATTATCGCAGGTAACGACCTGGGCGTTACGTGAACAATCAGTACAAACACTTTGTTCGCTCTAGTGTGAAGCTCAAGTTGACCCCAGAGAACTCAATGTGACGAGAACTCGCGTTCCGTAGCGGTGACGAAAAAAACTTGGAGGACGCTTGAGCTTCGCCTTCAAGAGCAAAACGCGATAGCGTAATAGGGCCCAGTTCGCATCGCCTTCTCACTCGCTTGCGTGCTCGTTTCGCCTATCGGTGGACACCTGAACCGTGCATTGAAGAAGGGAACATTTGTGCGGGTAACATTGATCGTTTGAAATTCTCATTTGCGAAGTGCCCACTACGCCATAATTCATCATTTCGCGAAGTAGCGAAGTAACCTCTTCGCGTCCGTACAGCATTACGCTAACTTACACTTGCAAAGCTGCACAACTTGTGCAGCTTCGTGGCCTGTGCTGATGCTATGTCTGATGATGGTGATCAATTACGCCTCAGCGCTTTGTAATGGGTGAACCTTTAGACCAACCATTCTTTGCGCGCTTCGCATGGTGTGACGCCTGGTGGGACATTACACACCTGCAACGCAATATTACAAGTGTCAACGCGTCTCTTCACACTACATGATGCTTGTATAGATGAGGGTTGCAACGTGGGCTTGTTGGTTACTCATATGAAAGGCTTTTGGTGTAGCGCGAAAGGACACAGGGACACGAGAAGGCACAAAGGAACACCACACAGCGCTTCTAGCAACAACATGTTTATTTTCAAGAACCAGACCGCTTATATACCATCAAAACCAGGCAGACAGCTGAACACGTGGCATCACTCAGATAATGCGCAACAAACCACTTCACCTAAGCAAAAACATGACAGGATAAAACTGTAAATCAACGCTTGCGCAAGAACCCCAACTCCTTAGGTGACAATGTTATCGATGGCTTGCTCACACACAACTCACCAAGCGCATCGATAAGCTCGGCTTCAACTATAGGACGGGTGATCTCTTCTTTATGTTGACCAACAATGACGGTGTTCATAAACAATGGTCGGCAACCGCATGCATGAACGTGGAGCGCTAGAAACCCATCAGGCGCCAGTCTATTTGATTTGTAATGGTGCTCTCTTAATCGCTCATTGACGCACCTGCTGGTTTGGCCGACGTATTGCTTGCCACAAGAGGGAGGAACACGATAAATTACAAAACTTTTGCAATCAACAAATTTGTTTGCATGCTTTTTTGGGCAACCAACGTTTTCTGCTCTAACTGTATTTGTCATGGCGCACAGTTTCGCAAGCTTAACGGGCACTGAAAATACTACCTTAATATTATCGCGTAGTGCCACCTTCTTGAGATTATGTGACAGGTGGAGAACATGTGACAGCTACGCTTCGTTTGGGAAATGGGAGCTATGTTCCCATTTCGTTCGAATCATTCGAAACTAACCAAGAGAGAACACCGTGCAAGAGAGGTATCGCGACGATGTGTCTCAGCAACGCATTGAACAAATCTTGTGCCCACGTAACGAAGCATAGCTTCCAGAAACAGGTATCACGCCTAAAAGAATCTGGCTATCCTGATCATGTTTTAGTGTTTGTCGCACAGATACAGTTAAAAAGAAGTCGCGGAACTTCAAGCCAGTGTAACGCACATGGCCGCGTAACGAGAGAAACGAGACGCACCGCTGTAATCCCCTCTGTTCACCAGCTGTCACTTAATCTCGAGAAGGTGGCACTACGCGATGATATTAAGGTATTCTTTTCAGTGCCCGATAAGCTCGGGAAACTGTGCGCCATGACACAGTTAGAGCAGAAAAAGCTGGTTGCACAAAAAGGCATGAAAACAAATTTGTCGATTGCAAGAGTTTTGTCATTTATCGTGTTTCGCTCTCTTGTGGCAAGGAATACGTCGGCCAAACCAGCAGGTGCGTCAATGAGCGATTAAGACAGCACCATTACAAATCAAATAGACTGGCGCCTGATGGGTTTCTGGCGCTCCACGTTCATGCATGCGGTTGTCAATTATTGTTCCAGAACACCGTTATTGTTGGTCAACATAAAGAAGAGATCACCCGTCTTATAGTTGAAGCCGAGCTTAGCGATGCACTTGGTCAGATGTGTGTGAGCAAGCCATCGATAACATTGTCACCTAAGGAGTTGGGGGTTCTTGCGCAAGCGTTGATTCGCAGTTTTATCCTGTTATGTCTTTGCGTAGGTGGAGTGGTTTGTTGCGCAATATCTGAGTAATGCATATCTGAGCATAAAAGCATGATCACTTACGTGCAATTGGCAATCGTCACCGCATGCACCTGGTAACCAAGTGCCGTTCTCATCTGAAAACAAAAAAACGTTACAACATAATGAACTAAACCTGAACTGAAGGCACTCCGGGGAATTCAGCTCTTAATACTTTAAGTAACCTAAAATTTACACACACACACACGACGGCGCACTAAAGGTATGGTAGAGTACACACATCCTTTCCAAACACACAAAGTGTCAAACGTTGTGTGTACCATCACTGCTTTCAGTCTGTTCCAACCTCTCTTTCTTTCGTCTCCTCATTTCGCTTTCTTTTACTTTCTGTTGTAAAACAAACCGAAGTATGTTTGCTGAACATACGACAGTGTGTTTAGCAAACAGCAACTCGCCCAAGAGGAAGTTATCCTGTGCCAAAGAGTCACTTCAGCATTCGAGGGAGAGTAAAGTATCCCGCGCTGAACTCTTTCTTACGCGACATATGAAAGCGACAACAAAAGATAGCTAACGTGGTACCAACCGCAGCTTTTACGCGTGGAGCGTAGACACTACAGTTCTGAGATTCAAGGGAGGTGTTGAGCTTGAAGGAGACAGTGTAGTAATACTGACCTGCAAAGCAAAGCAAGACATCAGGTACTTATAGACTGCTCGTTTTTTTTTTACTTTCTGATCATATACAATGACGCGCACGCACGCGAATGAATTATATCCTGAGTGTTAGTGGCTGAGCGCCGGGTAAGACGTGGATAAGCGAAGGGCCATTGGACACACACACGTGTCTGTGTGTCCAGTGTGTCTTATTTTAAACACATTCGCTTCCGATGTAATAACAAGCCCACATTGCCACCCTTAAAGCATATGAAGAGGTATATGAATATAGCGCAAGGAGATAATATTTTATCTGCACGTTCAGCTAAAATAACAGATAGAAATAGTAACATTTGTGAGTATAATAAGTGCCTAGCTGACTAGAACTTTATCCGAACCGGTCGGCCATGATTTGGTCCGGGCTGCGGCGACCACATTTCGATGGAGATAAAACGCGAAATCGATCAGGTATTTAAACTTCGCGAGCACGACAAAGAACCCAATGCTGGTTGAGTTAATCCGTAGTATCACGTTGCGGTGGACTTTCATGATAATCAGACCATTGTTTTGGCACGTATTTTATGAAGTTGTGAAGAGCTATTTGATTTGAAGCATACGAATAAGCTCCTACTCATCAAAGAGAAGGAAGGAGAGAGAGAGAGAGAAGGGATAGAGGAAAGGCAGGGAGTTTAAATAGAACGCTTGCAAATCTAACTACGACATCCTACCTAATTGGAAGCATTATAATTAGCGTTATGCTTTTATTCCGCTCCTAAATTACCCCGACGCAAGAACACAACTACCCTACAGTAGTTTACTTCTTTTTATTGGCAGTATTAGGCTGAAACGCCATTTCTTTTGATTATTTTTTCCTGTCAACTTGACGCGCCGGCAAAGAAGACACGCCCGTCGATAAAGAGAGGTAGATGCCCATGCACAGTCAATTATGTATCTTAACCTTTGGCAAGCATGGTAGTTAGCGTACTCACGTAATGTGCATGTCGCACCGTATACGTCAGTCATCCGGTGTTTCCAAGGGCAGGAGCAGTCTTCTTTACCGTGGGCTACTGAACAATCCATGAATCTCTCGTGACAGTCGGAAGCGATGCACTTGCCTGAGTGAGTACACAACAACGTACGCATATAAAGGCGAATTCAGTTTGCGATTTTTGTTCGACTGCTTAAATCAAAGACACGCCTCGAGAAAAATAAAAAGCTGATATCCCACATATTTGGCTTTGTTTTTGTTGAGGTAATATAGGGACACTACGATGTGTGAATGCAGCGACGCGCACCCCTTGTCACATGAAAGGTTGCGTTTGAGATACATAACATACGCTCGTATTCGTAGCACTGATAGTACCGATCATGTATGATAGGTATAACGTACTCCTGTTGTTGATCATGTTGCCCTGCTTTAGGTCACGTGACCGCTTTGTCTTGCTTAGGCTATGGTATACCAAAACTTCTTACCCCTTTAATAATCAATGCTGTCCAGAGCTGAAGCTCGCGAGTCCTTACGTCCACATTTCCCCCTGCATATGGCTTCTCTACCTTACCTAAATTCTTTGGTGACTAATGGCTCTACAGAATACACCTGCAGCAAAGCTGACTCCTCTACAAATTTTATTTCTGGGATAGTGAAAAATTTTCAACTTTCCCTTCGATTCTAAATATGGGCCAGTCTGTTCCACCACAAATGTTTGTTTATACTCCAATACTGTTCGGCTGAGCCGTTACAAGTGGACTCTTACTAGTGCAGACATCGTCGACGAGCTGCTCGTTTTCTGTGCATTTGCATACAACCCGTGTGCCTTTCACGGAGCACGACTGGTCTGATCGGCACAATTGCTTTTCCGTGTCGTTGCAAGAGCGAACTTGAGAAATCTCTGAAAAAAAGAGAGGGTATTGCCCTAAATTGCAAAAGAAGATAGAAGAACGAGTAGACGAAAAGATGTGAATTAAAATGTTGCACTAAAAATTCGAGCATGATAACATGTGCACACTAAAAAAGAAAAGGACTGCCTGTTAGTTTTTTTGGTGAGTACTGACTTGCCACGTATATAACTCTCTCTAAAGACACACTTTAACTCTCTCTCGGAGAGTCGTCCCTCCCACGATGCTCCGAAGAGAGTATAATGACCTCCAAAAAAGATTTAACGTGTATCTTTAGAGAGAGTAATATACGTATCAAGTCAGGAGCCACCGAAAAAAGTAACAGGCAGTCTACTTTTAGAGTGCACTTTACGGGTAAAGTTGATATACGGGTAAAATGAGGGAATGCCTCGTAGGTAAGAATTAAAAAATCAGCAGTGCTTCTTGGTTTGAAAGTATAAGCATAGCTATAGCGCGTGCATGTTCAGTTGAGTAATCTCACGGCTCTTCGAGTGAATGCTAATGAGTGAAATTTAAAAAAATGCTGAGCAAATCTGAGGTGTAATGTCGAAGATGGGAAAACACCCTTTACATCCCTCTACAGTAAGCGTTGGTGTGGCTTGGGAGGGGGGCGGCGGGTGGCGGGGGGGGGGGGGGAGGGGAGGCAAGTGCCCCTTTAGCACCCTCGCCGACGCCCATGCATTTAGTTCTTATTTTTTCGCACCTTTGGAATGCCAAAATTCATTGGAAGCACGCGAAATAAGATTTCTAGACAGCCGTGCTGTAATATCACTTATTAGTGGAAACACGTGTGGCTTGACCGAAAGCATCGCCGCATTAATTGTTATGTACATATCCGTGGCAACACTATGACAAATTGAGTCAAGCTGACAGCATTTAAGTGTCATATGTACCTTCGCACGTGACTCCATCGTCGGATAAAACACTTCCCTCCTTGCAGATGCACTCGTAGGGTTTCTGCCCTTCACTGGGTCTCCGGCACCCGTGTGGACAGAGCAGCCTTGCTTCATGTAACGTACACGCATCTAATTAAAGAAAAACGAATTATTGATGGAGCACTGATGCAGGAATGCGAATAATTACAAGCACACCAACATTACGAGGACCAGGGCTTCTTCGAAGTTAAGAAGAAAATGAAATAATTTGACCCCTTTCCGAAATCTTTGGGCAGGAGAGCTTGTGACACCCGTAGGTCCAAGCAACTAAAGAGAAAAACCTATTTCCAGCTATTACCAGGAGCTTTCTTGAAATTTCTTGAAAACAGGCGAGGACACAGGAAAAGAGGATCATGACACAGGACGGTGTCCTTTGTTTAGCACTCTAGCTTGTTAAACATCAATTACAACCAACACACACAAGTTTCTTTTCTAACGCAAGTTAATTATTTGCAGTATTATAATGAATTGCCCATGGGGAAGTGGCATTAACTAGCAAATGCGGTGTCTGTCAGAGTGTGACTAGCACGCTGCATGTGCCTCACTGAGCACCTCAATATGTGATTCCTTAAGTAGTCATGCTTTCTGGCTTTTTTATGCGGCCTGTGCTGATCCTGGGACAGGCACTGCAGTGGAACGGTAGAAAACGCAGTGGGTGTACTGGCGTCTTGCGCAGTTGCCACAGTCTTCTTGGACGATTGAAACCACTAGCTGAGCGAGTTGGTAATCGAACATTTCTTTGCGATCTGTGCTGCGTGACCCTGACTAAGGAAAGAAAACGAACAGAACACAAACGCTGACAGACAACCGTTACTTCTTTGAAACAGGTCCTTGGTATCAATAAAATATCATCACGTGACGCGTACCTGCTTTCTTGGGCAGGTACCATTGGCGGTGACGTGGGCAGGGCCAAACAACTTCAGCGTTTTTTTTTTGTGAACAAAACATCGATTTGTCACATCGGTAAGCATAGGCAACTTGCTCTTCAGTTAAGGATAATCTTTAAAAGTAGCGTGACGTGGACTGCGGCAGTCCACGAACTCGAGGATCATATCATGACAGGTGCATCCAGCGTGATCCCACGCACATTTGGCACGCACATCCGAGTTTGTATACAAATTATGCATGACGTATAAAATCTTCAGTCCGCTAAGAAAGTGGTTATGAAATAAATGGACTAAATGAAAAAAGGTGTCAACCTTGACATGAGATTCAGCCACCACTTAGCACATGGTATCTCGGCGACCTATCTACCGGATATTATCCCTTTGGGTAGAAGGCTCTGTAAATATCAGGCAGTCTACGCTCTGTACCCGTTCGTGTCAATGTCATAGATAACGTTGTCTTTGTTAACACTGCCCTAAAGCAATTGACACTTCACTTCGATGTTGCCCTGCTGTATTATATCTTGCAGAATGCCTAGTGTGCACCCGTCGATAACGTCAATGACCAAAACGTTCGGGGGGTAGTTTTTATATAGAGAACTTCATTCAACGTGGTCGATGTACTTAAATGAACACTGCGTTTAGTCTTTCAATAGAAGAAATATTCCTAGGTACTTCCTTGAATTCGTCTCGCAAACCATAATGCGCCACACGATGCGCGTTAGAGGAAGAGCGTAAACGTAGCCAATGTGTGTACCTTAGTGTCATCAGTATCATTCATACCAGAGATACTCAAGATTGAGAAGCCAAATCAGACGAAATAGATGAAATATTTTATCTTACCAATGCACCCGTCATCGTCGTCCCAGGTTGTACCAGGAGAACAGAATGTCTGTTCTGGAGGAACCTCTAAAAACAGCAAGAACGGAAAATTAAACGTTACACTGCTAGACTTGCCAACGTATCCACAGTTTTCTCGCCAGGCTCTCGTCGTCAGCCGATAAGTATACTAGGGTTATTGCATCATGCGAGAGCGCGGAATTGTGCGCATGCTGTGGCTGCCACATGTGCAAGACCGCTCCTTCAAGAACAGTCACATTTCCGAGCAATGTGCAAGGTCACTTGCTTTTTAAAGCGAGGACGGGATTTTAAAGGCTGTATTATACGTGCGCTTCTACTTCCTCATCTTCGTACGTACTCATCATCACTACTCGCACCCTAGTAGAAGCGGCGTAGCTGCATCTGTTATGAACGAGATAAGTAGTAAATTTGACCTGCATGATCAACATTGCCACGGCCACATCACGGCGTGTAAATGCCGATAAGGCAGTGCGGGCTCTTTAGTTAACCGAAGAGACGAGAAAAAAATGTTCGCTCTCAGTATCCTTAAAGCTTGTCTATTCGTGCTGCTCTCAGATAATTTCGAAAACTATAAGTTTGAAAAACAGTTCGTCAAAATGTTACGCGTTTTGCACTGGTATTTAAGGCTTTCAAATTATATTATTCTTTCTATGTATTATCCCATTTCCTTTGTCATGCAAGCATCAAACTAAGAAACAAGGAGGTATACTTGCCCAGTTGGCACAATAAAAACTAAAATAAAACAAAAACACGAAAAACTAGATGAAGCAGACCACCTGGTCCTGTTGTCTTAAACTGGTCCTTCGTATTCTCAGCTAGTTTTTAGTTTATCGAACTGAATGAGTAGAAGTTGCTGTCGTAGAGCGAGGTTTCAACAGTAATTTACTAAAGAAAGACAGATGACACAGAAAACAAAGTGCAGCTTTCATCGAGAAAGTAAAGCATCGGTACATTGCACATTAGATGCACATTATGATCTTTCACAACTCCTATGTAGCGGCAAAGCCACGTACTTGAGCAGTCTTTCGGGTCCCAACCTTTGCAACAACGCGAGTCTCTGCCAAGCAAACCTTTATTGCAGAGGTGAGAGCAGCTGATTCCCGGATGCAAGCAAGTAGTGGCTGCAAAGAGCACACAAATAGAAAGTGGTTCAACGCTCAATATTTCAGAAAATAGAAAGCTTAATGGCAGGTGATTAAGATACGCTTTGCACAACATGACCCCAGTTGTCTAAAAACACCGTACGGTTACTTGTGCTCTCGCACAACTTTGAATAATTATAATCTACCTTGCATTCCTTGCTTTCTCTGTGTATCGTTTAATGAAATATGTAATTCCATCTGAGTATAGATACTCCATATTACATGCACTTTTCTCTTTCCAGTTCTCCCACGATCGTAACCCTCTTATGTTTTGCTTCATATCGAGAGCAAAGCAGTACGCACGTCTTCTTATAGTTCAACATTTGGCAAGTGCTGACCCACTACACAGCTCCCTTTAGAGACTTACACGAAAGACGTAGTAATGTAACAATGACGCCGCAGACAATGCGAATGGCGTGTAAACTTTGTGACTGCATAGGTGTGACTGCCCAATAACGATGAAAAAGTAAGTAAAACCGACTAAATGTAAGAAAAATGAAAGCACCGTCAGGCTGGCCAAGGTTACTTGGCACAATAGTCCATGTGCACAAGGTAAGCCCCCTTAGGAACATGCAACCTACATAGCCAAAAGAGCAATCGGTGATGACAGACGCCAGTGCAATCTTTCCTTGTATGAACATCAGCAACCGAACGACTAACGTCCAGAATTTAGGCGTCTTTATGCTGGGAACTGTTATTAGAGTACACTAACAAATATATGTCAGAGCCCACAGTAAGAAAATTTTAAAAAAGAGAGCTGCATTAGGCCTACTTACGAACGCATTTCCCCGCCGCTTCATCCATGGCCGCCCAATCGCCGCAGTCGCATATGGGTCCTTGCTGCCACTTTTCAGGCACTCTGGCTCGACCTCCTTTCTTTTCACAGTCTTCCCGAAAGCTTGGCTCCACTGTAGATGATCAATGTACGCATTATGGGAGTAACTCAAGCGTAAAGTTGGACTTAATACACCTTAGAGGAAAGCTTTAATATTTGCTCTCGAAGTTACAGGTACATTAGTTTTCAACATCATGTAGGACTTTACTACATGGGCAATGATGTTTTAAGCATGCTGTTGGGGGATAATGCAGGCATCACATCTTACCTTCACATTCTCTAGTAAGGTTGGAGACGTGATCGCAGGAGCAGGCGACTGTCTTGGAATCTATCGGTTTGCAATGACCTATAGCACATTCCGTGGTCTTGCAAGATATCTTCGCTGGAGATTGACAGATAAGGATGCGAACGTTTATTAGCTTTCAGAGCACAGTTTCATCTAAAAATGTCTGAGTGAAAAGGACAGATGAAGTAAAGTTGCTTGCGCGCTCTATTAAGTGCAATAAGAGGCAGTTGTAGCGGAATGTGAAAAGACTTCCTTTCGGCAATAGCTGAGACTAGTCAGGCGTCAGGTATGGCCTTAGATATGGGCGAAACCAGTGAGTCGTTGAACTCTTGATTCTTATTATTTACGAAAAAGCAAATTTGTCCTTCAAAAGTGTCCACAAAATACGCTTAGCCTGTCTTTTGTAAATACCAGTTAAAATTACATGTAATTGCAAAGAGATTTGTATTACACAAGACATAGCTCCATGCGTGGGTAGCGTTCAAAATGGGACAATAGTTGCTCAAAAAACTAACTCATGTAGGCATCCCGAATGAGCTGTTTCATTGTTTATTCTCCTTGATAAAACTCTTCCCACCTGCGCGTGCTGCAAATTTTCCTACGAGTGCAGAGGCTAAAATCTCCCTCTACCATGTCCGATAACTAACACATACTTTCACAGTCAATAAACGTGCTGGCGGGCACAAGCCTGCCTTGTCAAGGCTGACGTTCTATTCAAAATCAATAAATAACTCGAAAACTCAACGTAAATGTTACAAATAAACCTTACACTAGATAACACATGCAGTGTGAGGTCTACCGGCAAATGAACATGAATTTCGCACAAATATTACCTACGAAAAATCTAACGCAAGGAATTTTCAGCGCATGAACTTTGAATGTTCGAGTTATTCATGAGGAGGGCTAGAACTGCCGTGAAAGAAATCATGTCACCTTTCGAGTCACGTTGCAAGTTATTTGCAGCTTACGCCACTGTGGCATTTAGTTTTCATACTTCTGCACATATACAGCGGAACATTGTTGTCACGTTCAAGATATGTTGTAAAGGCTGTTTCGAAAGCTGGAAGAGAGCGAATCACAAGTTGGTTGCGTATGGACTGCAGTCGAACCCGCATACATCGAACTCGCAAAAAAAATAAGAATAAAACTAGAATTAGTTCGATATATTGGATAATTCGATATACAACTTTTAATGAATTATATGCTCGATCTCCACTCAAGGGCTAAGGAGTAGCTGGCGCCTTATTTGTGCGCCAACGTCTACTTTTACTTTACATAAAAAAAAAATGTGCTTGCGGTGTAAATTTCGGTGCGCAAGTTGGCTTCATGGCACTGCCCATTGATATTGTGAGGAAGATGCCTTCACGGCAATACGCGGCTTTGATTTTATATTTTGTATTTTTCCATGGCTTGTACTTGGGGATGCGGGGTTACATGCAGGGGCGGATTACACGCGAGAAAATATGGTAACGATGTAAATAGCGCCTCAAAAATTTCACCGACACATTGCGTGCTCGTCCGGAGCCGTAATCGTTACAAAGTCTGCCTTGGCCCTACTGTCGGCTCTATATTTCTATATCTTACTCAGAGTGCGTCTTGGTATGCTGTATGCAGTGGCGACATAAGGCTTCTTTTTCCAAATTCGACTGTATTGATTATCGCCAGCTTTGCGGAGAACAGCATCTTTTTTTGCTTTACGGCATCTACAGCATTAACAAAACGAGCAGAGAATCGAACAGCGACCCTGCACAATCAGCCGGCTGCGGAACGACGAGGTATCATGGGGTCGGAAAGTAGATGGTGGTTAGTGGTAGTTTCTACTCGATCCGCGCAGTGTCCTCTTAATCGCACTGCTCGGTCTCCCAGTTGCATGGGGGAAAGTCTTCTTCCGCAGGAAATGCCAGAACTTGTGAGGGAAAGCCAATTTCCCGGACGTTTTCCTCATGTGAAAAATAATTTGATTTGCCCGAGTTCGATATAGTCGGGTTCGACTGCATATACTTAAGTGAGCCATGTTAAAGAATAAAACCGCCTTGTTGATTCATCTAGAATTTAAAATGAGGTTACGGTTGTTTTTCATTTGTGAGGTGTAAGCATTTCAACGTGCATGCATACACATGACTCACGTAAGTACACGTGAATAAAAACACATACTGTTTTGACCTAGCAAAAATAATAGGGGTAAAAAGGCAAGATAAAACTTACGCAGACAGCCTTTTTCTGCCGCGTCGAAGTACGAGGTGTTCTTTGGGCATTCGCAGAAAAATACGTCGCTTGCACCAGGAACCACTTTGCACGGGACGTTGCAAAACGTGTTGCCAAAAGATTCACAAACACCTGCGAGGACCAAAGAATATACTTTGATAATAATATAATTGTTGGGGTTTAACGTCCGAAAAAGACGATATGATTATGAGGGACGCCGTAGCGGAGGAGGGGATGGCAAAGTGGGCGAGTTGGCTGAAATACATTGTACTTAAACAATAGCGGGACTGAGGAAAACAGAAGACGACACAGCGTCGTGTGTGTGTTCTCTTTTCCTTACTCTCGTCTTTTGCGCTGTTGTTTATGTACAATGTAGTGGAGGGCTCCAGAAAGTTCGTCCACTTGGGGTTCTTTAACGTACACCGAAACTAAGTAGACGGGCCTGAGCCATTTTCGCCTCCATCGAAAATGCAGCCGCCGCGGCTCGGATTCGATCCCGTGAACTCCGTGTCAGCAGTGGAGCACCAAAAGCACTAGACCACTGTGGCGGGTAAGGATATATTCTTAGGAGTTACATGTGCTTCCTATATTATGCACATGACAAAAACAGTTTCGCCGCAAGGGCGATGCAATGAATGCGACATCGAGAAATTGGAATGTCACACGAAGAACGACATGCAGCTCGATACTTGCAGCGCGCCACTGAAGCACAAAGAAGGACGCCCGAAAAGAACGCACACGCATGCACAGGGCAAGCGTGAACTAACTGTCACAGTGGTTACGTCTTTGTGCTGGAGCAGCGCGCTGCAAGTGTCGACAATGGAGAATTAGACGCTCTTGGATATTTCTTTTTCTTTTAAACTGCGGTGCGTGCAGTGACCTCTGTGTGTTTTCTGCCACACGGGGGCGTCTGACGCAGGTGTGCCCGGTGTTCTTTTTGTCGTTCCTACATCACGAGTGGGTACAGAAAGGGGCCACTTTTTGGTGCACGTCTCAAGGGCAGTTTTCATATTTAAAGAAAATGTAGGAGCGTTGCGTATTGGAAAACACGCTCAAGCTCTTCCGAGATCTTAGTACCACCAGCGGTAAATGATGTGTATAAATAACTGGCCGTTATTACGCTGGCACATGCATGGCGCGTGGTTGAGTTGTCTAACGCAGCGCGCTGGGAAAGGAGGGGTCGCTGGCTTGAATTCCCGGTCGGATGCTTCGGAATTTTTTTCTTCTGCTTTATTTTTCTTTGTGCCTTTTTATATATATACACACATATACATATCCGGGACATGACGGTGACGGCAAAAATCTGCCGAGAATGTCCATATAATTGCTACCGCAATAATAAACGACTTCCACTTTATGACATGAGGAATATTTGGGAACGAAAAAAAGCTCTTGCACTGCTATGGTTGCTCAAAAAGTCTCAAGGTACCCTATGCTTTTGCCTTAGACGACTCGAAGGCGAAAGCCATGTTCTTTTTCTTCTCAGCCTATGTACTGATCCTCCCCCGCCCCCCTCCGAGAGCTTTCTGCAGCTACCGTAGTCTTACGTTAGCTCCAGGATAGGAGACATTGCAGATTTCTGCACCTCGGCTGGTTTTGAACTGCCTCCGTGATGGGCCCACCTTTGTCCAAGTGGCGATGGGATGACATCATCATGTCACGTTACGTTATGTGACGTCATGATGACGTCATATGGTGACGTCATCGCGTGATGTTTATTGCGTCACTCGTGTTGACGCCGTCGCCGCGGGCCGCTGACGCCGACGGTCGATTATCACGTTTGGTGAGGTAACCGAGGTTTTCGCCTTAATACATTGATGTTGTTTATTCCTGATTCTAGATATAATACAGTTCCTTTTTCTATTACAACGCGCTATCGTTCAAAGGTGGCTCATTTCTCACTGCCAAAGGCGATCGAGGCGATCACAGCAAGTCTGTCGTTGGCTTCTACTTTCATCAGCTGCAACTTAATCAGCAAATCAGGTAGATAGAGATGAGCTAAAACGGGCCAGCGGTCGAAGTCGATGAATGGGTGTTCCTTAATTTCAATATGAAGCCTTACCACCTGTGCACGATAAGTTTAATCAAGAACCTTAATTCATTTACCTGCCATGAATCTGGTGTCCTTGGTGAACTTCGTTTTGTTGAATTATTGGAAGGAGGATGATTGTTGTTGAGATGTCAGTGGCTTATACGTGAACATTTTCATAAAAAGGAGGAGATCGTGCAGACGCACCTCGCTCGCCCGGCAGGCCAGAGTCATTTCGAATACCGCGGGGCTCCCAACGAGGAACTAGACGCGGACTTTTCCGTGCAGGAAATCAGAGCGGTCCTCCAGCTACTGAAGACCAAGTCGGCGCCCGGTCCTGACAAGATCACCAACCAAATTCTGAGGAACCTGAACAATGACGCCATCGAGAAGCTATGCCAGTACTTCAACGCATGCTGGAAAGAAGGTCGCATTCCGCACGAATGGAAGACTGCGGACGTGATTCTGATACCCAAGCCAGGTAAATCGCTAGAGGTTCGAAACATGCGGCCAATCTCCCTGACGTCCTGCGTCGGGAAAGTCATGGAGCACGCCTGTCTCAACAGGGTGACGACGGTCCTCGAAAAGCGGGACGCCTTCGGCACCCACATAATCGGTTTCCGGAGGGGGCTTTCCACGCAGGATGCTATGCTGCAGATCAAAGAACAGGTCGTTAATGCACCAAGCACGCATGTGCGCGCCCTGCTCGGATTAGACCTGAAGAGCGCCTTCGACACCGTGAAACACACGGCTATATTAGACAAGATAAGCCGACTTGATCTCGGTGCGAGGTTCCACCGTTACGTGAGCAGCTTCCTGAACGGGCGCAAGGCGACAGTCAAGATCGACGGGGCTCTGCCGCGAACGGTTGGCATGGGGGGTGCGGGTACGCCGCAGGGCTCTGTGCTTTCCCCCATGCTTTTCAACCTTGTCATGATCGGGCTACCGGAGCGTCTTGACGCGATAGAGGGTATCAATCACACGATCTATGCAGACGACGTGACCGTGTGGACGACGGAGAATACGAGCGTCGGCGAAATGCAAGACAGACTACAGCGGGCCGTCCGGGAGGTGGAGCGGCACCTCGAAGACACGGGTCTCGTCTGCTCTCCAGATAAATCGGAAATCCTGCTGCATAGACCGCGCAAAAAAGGACCTCACCCGCAGGCTGTAGTGGACGCCCGTCGTTTGGGCATCCACGTCACGACGCAGGAGGGGACCCGAATACCGATGGTGTCCAAAATACGAGTGCTCGGCCTGTGGCTGGAAGAGAACGGTGCCAACCGCGAGCTGGTTGCGCGACTGCAGAAGAAAGTGGCCGCCGCCACGCACCTTGTGCGACGGGTAGCGAAAAAGAGGAAAGGGCTGAAGGAACACAACGTGACAAAGCTGCTACAAGCGTACGCGCTGAGCCACATAGCGTACGTCGCCGCGTACGCCGACTGGAACAGGAGCGAAACCGACAAGCTGAACGTGGCGATTCGCAAGGCCTTCAAGACAGCCCTGGGTGTGCCCCAGTACACGGAAAGCCATAGGCTCCTCGAGCTGGGCGTGCACAACACGCTCGACGAGATCGCCGAGGCGCAGAGAATCGCACAGCTCGAGAGGCTGTCGGGCACCAGAACGGGAAGACGCATTCTGGACCAGCTCGGGATTCGATATCACGAGGCGCGGGGACTGAAGGAAGCATTGCTACCAGAAGTCAGGGACGCCATACTGACAGAAAACATCCCCAGGAACATGCACCCCGTGCACGACTTGCAACGCCGAAAACGCAGAGCGGTAGCGATCCTGAAGCAACACGGAAGACGAGAGGGCGTCCTCTTCGTCGATGCGGCCAGGTATCCACGGCACTCCGGCGACGGCAACGGGGAGCAACCACAACCACCGCCGCTCCAACAGAACGTGCGAGACGAACTGGGGGCGCCACTACCATCACCGTTACTACTGCTACGACAACAACGGCAACAGCGCCAGCGGCAACATCAACGACAAGGCCAGCCAACAGCGGCGGTACCTGCTTTCTCCATGGCGGTCGTGGATACGAAGGAAAAGGTCCGGGTCACGGCATCTGCGAGGCTGCGGTCGGCCGAAGCTGCGGAAGAGATGGCCATAGCCCTCGCGGTACTCCATGGAGGTGCGGAAGACACGTTGATTATCAGCGACTCAAAATCAGCGATTCGCAACTACACCAAAGGCTGGGTGTCCGAGGAGGTGGCTCGCATGCTAAACGCCAGGGCTGGGGACTTCAGGTCAGGCAAGATTACGGACAAAGCCCTCAAGTGGTTCCCCG
Organism: Rhipicephalus sanguineus; assembly: GCF_013339695.2. NCBI lineage: Eukaryota > Metazoa > Arthropoda > Arachnida > Ixodida > Ixodidae > Rhipicephalus > Rhipicephalus sanguineus. Next base: position 33,356,735 of record NC_051180.1, read on the forward strand.
CGCACATGGGGGACATTGCAGCTATCTACACCAGCAGCCGTAAAAGCAACAGCAGCAATGCCAACGGCCAAAGACCCACCGGCACCCTGCCCAACCACAATGAGCGCGCCCACCTCGTCGCGAGGCAACTTACCCGCCGCGACGCGGTTACCCAGGGAGCAGGCACCGCCATTGTTGTGAGGGACTCCGATGGAGGAACGGCGGTGGAGGCCACCGGCTCCGGCGCCGCCGCTATTGACACCACCACCACCTCCGTTGTTGCGGCAACCGAAGTCGTGCCGCAAGGAGCAAGGGACCAGATGTACGCCGACTGCTATGCCGAAGAGTTCCCGGCCACGTACCACGAGGTGCTTGGGCACTATAGGAAAGACCGCAAGATATATCCGGAACCCCACGTGCGTCTGGACAGGTCGCAGGCGGTTGACCTGAGGCGGCTGCAGACGGGTACTTTCACCAACCCCTACCACCTGCACCTCCTGTGGCCCGCGCTGCACCCATCGCCTGGCTGCCCGTGGTGCGAGCACGGACGGGCCGATATGGCCCATGTACTTTGGGAATGCGGAAGAAATGAAGATACACTACGAGGAAGGATGAGGACACCTGAAGGACCCTCTGAAGCGGGGCGCCTTGCTGAGCGATGGCGAACCGCCCTTCTCAGCGAGGCCCCCGAAGACCAGGAGTGGGCCGTCCAGCGGGCCAGGGCCGTCGCTGAGGACCTCGAAAGATGTTCCTCGAATGGCGGATCCCTGGCAGCCTAGCCCCGGGCACAATATCAACCGTTGGGCAAATAAAGTTTATTCAACTCAACTCAACTCATAAAAAGTGAGAGGAAGCCGCCGTGAGAGAAAGTAGAAAACCTTGTCATAGCATACGTCGTAGTGCTTTATGACTATCTGGCAACATTCGAGCAATTCAATAAGCAAAGGCGACGGAACCCTTTTCGTACTTCTCTTTTGTGTGGTTACTGGTTACTGAGCTAACGGCACTCACTCACTCACTCACTCACTCACTCACTCACTCACTCACTCACTCACTCACTCACTCACTCACTCACTCACTCACTCACTCACTCACTCACTCACTCACTCACTCACTCACTTTTAGTAAATTATGGATCATTGATTGATGCTTTCGTCCTCCAAGGGGCATAAAATTAGCAGATGGTGCTGACTTATTTACTTGCGCTCTTTGCCCATTCGCTCACTCAGAGCATGCTTTAGAAACATGGGCAAGATTATTTGATAAATGAATCGCTCGTCGATCAACAATGAAACAAAAAAATAAAGGGCGAGTACTGCCCTACTCTTGTTGATGTTGTAATCATTCCTTCTAATCGCCCAGCATTCTTCTCATGCTAGCAATCAGTCAGTCTTTTTGAGCGTTATCAACTTACCTCCCAGTTCTTTGAGTACAATGTCGCCTGGGACACTACAGTCCTTACAATCAAAAGCGTACGGGCATACGAGCCGAATACAATACTTCGAAACATAGCAGACGGAACAATGCCCATAAGTAACCGCACCTTTTGTAGGTCAGCTGAAAAGTTGACCAAGTGACATGAATTCCTTGAGACAGCTGATAGTGTTGGCTGAGTGGTTGCCACCGGTTTCTAATTGATCAAATGGTGTTTCCACTTTTCAATTACTTGCCAGTTATATCCATTTTTAAAATAAAGTGGGAAAATTCTGCGACATACAGTGGCGATTACTGCACTTGTTCTGTGTGGCGAGGCGAAATGAAAGACACCCCCTTGTTACCAGAAAAAACGAGCACTCATTTGTATATCTTTGAAAAGTAGCATGACTAAGTGCAAGAAGGGCACAACATACACAGGACGTCCGTATACATCTCGCATATTTCTTGTAACTACGAACCAACTAGTTTAGTTTAGAGCGCATACACGTAGCAAATAAGAGTAGGAAAAGAAAAAAAGATATGTGGCAAAATTAAGTTAAAATGAATTCTTATTTTTAGCTTTGAAAACAGCGCTGCTCATTACAACAAACAGTGCAGCGAGGGAAGATTGCATAATACCGCACTCAGACAACGATATACAAGCGTTCTTACACTGCTCCTCGCAGTCGTTATGCGGCAGCAGCGACACGGAATCGAATCTGTGACCACTTGTTAAGCAGGACAACACCATAGCCACTGTGCCACATTTGGGGTTGGCAATTTCTAAAACAAAAATCGTAGAGAGAGTTCAAGGATGGCGTTAGAGACGCATTTACACATGCAGGGGCATCCCAGCAACTGGTGCACAAGGTGTACCAGCTAACTTTACCCATTGCGCTGTCTGTTTTATTTTTCGTTGTTTTTTTCAAACTTGCCGAGTCACAGATGCGCAAACACGGTATAATTGACGAAAGTGTATGGGCTTAATAACCGCATATTGGGCGACTTATTGCTTGTCTTCTCAATAAACTTGTCTAAACTAAGTTGGGACGTCCCGTATATGTGACCGAACATCTGCGTTCAAACCGTGTTGGGTCCAGCATGGCAAAAAAATCAAATCTAGCGTGAGCATGTCGAATATTACTAACGCTTCTTACAGGTGGCAAGTTATCAAGTTTCTTTTCCCCAATTTTATGCACCCGCTGATCAAAAGCGCATATCTCAGCCCCGGGGGTCGCGTTTGGATGGTGGTCAAATGCTAGAGAGGCCTGAGTATTGTGTCATGTCGGTACACGTTGAAGAAAGCCGGGTGGTCGAAATTGGGTGGAGCCCTCCACTATGACGTCTTTTAGCATGAGTAGCTATGGGACGTTAAACCCATAAGCCAAATAACCAATCGCCCAGTCTTACATAACGGGCAGTCCTTTTTCACAAGAGGGCAACACATTAAAATGCAGTGCGAACAGAGCTTAACATGCTCATCTTTGTTTGCTGTTTGGTTTCTTCTTGCCAGGTTGACTGAAGATGTTAAAAATTCTAGAAAGTGCCTCGACAGCTCCTCACTGCTTTATTTGATATATTAACTGCCTGCTTGACAGCGACGTCTGGCCTGCTATCATTACTTTGAATATGTTGGCGAGATAATGTCAAGTTTAACGAGAAACTTTAGATTTTTTTTTTTTAGAACGGGTGCTTCTGCAAAGCTTCATTCCACACTTTTGTCTTGCATCGGACGCAGAAACAGCTTTTTTTTTTGCGTAACATTATCGGGTCCTCCGTAGTACGTAGTTGAGTGACACTGCGCACACCCCATCCTGCATTCCCGAATGATGTACTCACAGTACCGATACATTTAAAAGCTGGCTGCTACGAATGGCCTTGCTCCACTCTCCGACATATCGCAGTTTCTGTCACGAACCCTGCCCTATAGCTATACACTTCGCACCTCGTTATCTACAGAGATACGCGCTATGTTTGCCAAGTTGGCGTAACTCACCGGGGAGTTGTTGCACCGTTGTCGTCGCGGTCGATGCATTGGCGTGGATGTTGGCCGTAGCCTCCGTATGCATGCAAATGGCAGCGGCCAGTGCTATGTGGAGAAGCATCGTCACTTCACTGACTGCTCCAAATCCCCTAACGCTCTCCGTGCGGCTTACTGTGCATACTGCACGAACCCGCCGCTAAACGCCTCCAGCGGTCGGTTGTTATCGATATTGCATCCAGTTTATTGTTCTTTCTTTCTATTTCTAGGCTCAGACTTGCGGTCCCCAGCCGACTGAACATTCTTTTCGTAATCGCATCGATAAGTGCGTTCACGTATTCGGTGTCGTTACAGGAATGTCGCCGGGAGTGCAGAATTAAAGTCACCGGGCCTTGCATCGGTCTTGTAGCCGGGAAAAACAATGTGTACGAGCGTTATGGGGTGTGTCATCATCATGATGTGTGAAGTTTTTTTTTCATAATGTGTGCACATGCTGCGCTAGAGTATTCGAATGCTAACGTCAGCATTCTAACATTTGCTCGTGTAACATCTTGACCTTATATCTGTTGCTCGATACCGTATTTCTCGCAAGCCACTTAGGCCCGAACAAAGGGTGCGCATATCTGCCTTCATTTATCTTCTTAATGGACTGCACTATGAGAAGCGTTCAACGCACCCAAAGTATAGCTCAAGTAATTTCATTGCTCCCTGAAAACAATAATGTAGCTGCAAGTTCTGACGAAAAAAGATGTTGCGCGGTGTTTTAAAGCACTTTTCTGACATTCATTACAGCAGGCAGCCGCGGGTTGTTTCTGAATGATTTCATGGTATGAGTACAATACCTGTAATGGTATCAAGGACTGCGGCGTTCCTGTAGTGGAAAGCAGGCCACGGTGACAAATTACAGCTGTTGAGGCTCAATGTTGATGCGTATGGAAAGGCGAATGTTGGGCACTCCAACTTCTGAGTAAACATTGTGGCGGTGGCAGTGATCATTATGAGGATGATGATGACGGTGGTCAAAAATATTGCCGATATTTAGCATCATGATTACGTCACATTTGATGTTACCATAACGTAATTTGTGATCACCTGTGATTTCTAGACCGTTTCGTGTTGACGCCGATGGCATCAACGGTCACGTTTCACGTTTCATAAGTCGTCTAAGGATTTCGCCTTGAAACAGCCACTTCACACGTAGCCAATTACAATTTACAAGGAGGTCTCGTTTACCTCATGCGTACGGTGCCGCGCGATTGTTTTAAAGGCAAATGAATAAATTTTGACGAGCTGTCGTGAATGGAAGGAATGGGATCTACTTGTAAATAATATATCGGAGGTTTTAGGAGAGGTAGTGCCATTCGTGATTTATTTTGCTCAGTTTGTCATTGGTCTGCTTTTATGTACAAATTAATACGCCCTGCTGCAAAATATATTGATCCAAGCAAAGGTAGGACTGCTTTGAAATGAATGTACGTCGGCACCGAGAATAATGTGCCCGACATAAGGGAAAGCGGATCTAACCAGCCCTCATAATTTCTTGAAGAACGATTTTGGATGGATATCTGCCCTAGGTTCCCGAATCCATAGAAAACCTCCGAGCCAGACGTGGATGGAAGTTTTCCATCTGCATCACAGGTTAAAATCAGCTCCATCATGTTTTGCCAACAACATTCCGGTTGCATCAGTCTGTGACGTTTTCTTATCGAGGACCTTATCGGAAGATGAATAACCACATTATGGGCACCGAAAGGTGATTACTTCGACATGTCGCCAAATGCTCTCGCATACTATTGAAAAAATCGAGGACTCATACAGCGTCAACGTCGCTGCGTGTTTTGTTCTTGCGGTATTATGGGCAGCAGTCCTATACTCGGGATTATTACTGATCACAACGCAACGGTGTATTTCGGTTCGATGACGATATCGTGAAAGAAAAAAAATTGTTTTGGCTTCATATGTTTCGTCATGATTGCCGTGATATATTTGGACAACTATCCTGCATATTTTATTTAACATTGCTTGCCCTTCTCTACAATGGCCACTGGAGCAGTCCAAAGTGAAGAAACTAAGCGTCATGTAGGAGTGACATTGTTTTAGTAACATTGGTGACGCCAAGAACGATGCATCAAGCCAAAAAATTCCTAACTACTTTGAATGAGGTGGCCTCGCACCTCTGGACGTAAACAGCCTGGTCAAGGAAATAAAGTTTAATTCTCTTTCTTCTGAATCTGAAATCTGAATAGACATCCTGGTGACATCCTAGCTGTCAGTGACGTGCTCACGATATACTTGATGAAATAAGAAATTACCGTGAAATGTGATAACTAGAAAAGCATGGAGAAGTCATGAAGCAGGGTAGAAAACAACTGTTAAGCGGTTCTTAAAATTTCTCGAAGTCGATAAGGGAACGAACGTGAGGAATGCTATCCATGAACGATTGAAACCAGGATCGATGCTTATAGACGTCGATGAACAATCACTGAATGAGTAACATTGAACACAACTTTGGCTAGATACAACTTACCGGCATAACCACAAAGTAGAAATGCTTCACAATGTGGATAGAATAAAAAAGCGCAGCTTTCACTAGGGGCGCAAGGCTGGAACCAACAGCGGAGCTAGTGTTCTACCTAGCTCTTTTTTTTAAGTTTAGCTGGAGATGCTAAGTTTTTGCTAGTAGTACTAAGTATAGTTAAGCTTGGCTATCCTTCTCCGGTTTCGATCGGTTCCCCACACTACGCGCAAGAACATGTCACGTGACCAGCTGTTACGTGGTGTGATTTTAGTCACGTGACTAGCTGTTACGCGGTTCTTGGCGGGAACATGTCACGTGACAAGCTGTTACGTGACTTTTATAATGTGACTGGCTGTTACGTGATTGTTAGTCATGTTACTAGCTGTTACGATATTCTGGCGAGAACATGTCAAGTGACTCACTGTCACGTAATGTTACATGATTTTGATTCGCGTGACTAGTTGTCACGTGTTTTACGGTGGGAACATGTCATATGACTAGTTGTTATGTGATGTCACGTGATCTTAGTCACGTGACTAGCTGCTATTTTGAGTGATGTGACTAGTTGTAACATGATGTTACGTGACCTTATTCACATGACCAGATGTTACGTGATTTTGGCGGAAACATGTCACGTGACTAGCTTTACGTGATACGTAATTTTGAGTCACGTGACTAACTGTTCCGCGGTGTTACGTGATCTTAGTCACGTGATTTTAGCCACACGTGAACAGTTATTCATTCCACGTGAATAGAGGAACATTCATTCATATATAAGGGTGTTTCAAGAAATGTGCCCAGTATTTTTTAAAAATCACAGAAAGGAGGTATCTGCGTGCTACCTGCGGCGTTACCTTTACTGTGGGACAGGGCATTTTGAGATGCGTACAAACATTAATTACGGCAGTAATTATAGAAATTAAAAAAATTAACTTTTTAACGAGTGGAACTAAGTGGTCGAGTCAAATGGGCGAATGGAAGCCCTTCCTGAGAATAGCCCATAGCCGCTTTGAAATTTCTGAAAGGCGGCCACTGGTAGTCACCGCGGAGCGATGAAATCTGGCTCATTTTGCTGGCGATACCGAAACCTATGCACCAAAAAGCGCGTCTGCCATTCACTGCGGAAACGCCCTCCGTGACGACACTGTTTCCCTCGCACGCGGAGGGGGGAGGATGATAAGCGAGCGCCGTTATCATCCGTTGATCTAGATACTTCGTTTCGTGGCAACGCTTATCCTCCTCCCTCCCCCCCCCCCCCTCCCCGTGCGAGGGAAACAGTGTCGTCACTGAGGGCGTTTCCGCGGTGAATGGCAGACGCGCTTTTTGGTGCGTAGGTTTCGGTATCGCCAGCAAAATGAGCCAGATTTCATCGCTCCGCGGTGATTACCAGTGGTCGCCTTTCAAAAATTTCAAAGCGGCTATAGGCTATTTTCAGGAAGGGCTTCCATTCGCCCGCTTGACTCGACCACTTATTTCCACTGGTTAAAAAGTTCATTTTCCTAATTTCCATAATTACTGCCGTAATTAATGTTTGTACGCATCTCAAAATGCCCTCTCCCACAGTAAAGGTAACGCCGCCGGTAGCACGCAGATACCTCCTTTCTGTGATTTTTAAAAAATGCTGGACACATTTCTTGAAACACCCTGTATATACGGTATATGAATTAATGTTCTTTATTGCACACATATCGTTTAGGAAGTGTGCGCAAACAACTGCATGGTCCCATAGCCAACGGCTAGTGCGGGTCCCACTTAGAAGTATATACATATATCCGTCCGTTTGGTGCACAGTTGGGTATTTGGGACGACCTTACGTTTTTCCTGACGAAATACTGCTGCGACGCTACCTTTATTGCGATAGCAATTATATGGACAGTCTCGACGGGTTTTTGCTATCGCCGTTGCCGTCGCCGTCATGTCCTTCCGGTGTGAAGTCCAAATTGGTAAGATCCCCCCGCGCATTGTATGTTCGATCGCGGGTAAAAGTGCGCGAGCGGGGGCGACGACGCGGCCGAAGCAGAGTTCAAACAAGCCGGCCCATCGCTCGGAGGGTGCGTGCGATAACATCACCCCACTCGGGGGAGGCCTGTCGTCGAAGCAGACAGGAAACGCCCCGCCCTTCCTCAACGAGCCTTAAAAGACGCGAGGGGGGGGGGGGAGTGTCGCGTCGCGCGAGGAGGAACTTTGAACTTTGAATCTAAGGGCGCTGGCGCGCGCGCTATCTCGAAAGCCATCACAGCGGGCGGCTCGTATACCGTTCTACGTGCTGCGCTCTCAACGCGAAGTGACTATGCGGTGGTGGTAGAAACATTTATTGCCAGTGGGTGAACGGGGGGGCCAAGCCCCCTACAACGCACGTGGGTGCTCCCTCACTGTGAGGGGGCACCCTTACAAAGCGAAGGAAAGCCCCTGAAGCGCAATCCTCTTCATCGCGCAGGAGATGATCCGGCGCTGATCGAAAGCGCAAGTACTGGTCATGATGAACTCCCAGTAAGACACCGCCACAGCCGGTGATGGGGGATGAGGGAAGGTGGGGCATGTGAGGAGGATGTGTAGGAAATCTCCTGGTTTGCCGCAAAGTTTGCATGAAGAGAAGAATTGGTCTGGGTATCGGGCGTTTAGTAATATGGGGTATGGAGCAGTTTGAGTTTGTAGGCGTCGCCAATGTGCGGCCTGTGTGACTATGCGCAGAGCATCGCTCCCTGGAGCGGCCGTATTCTCTTACACCAGCGTTTTGTAGTTAGGCGAGATCGGATACAAAGCAGTTAGCTGCCAGCCTCACTTCGTGTAACAATACAATTTGTTGCTATCGCAATCATTGCTTCGCCCTTGCGGTGAAACTGTGACTTTTTTTCGAATTTCGTCACGTGAGCTTTCCGGTCTGACGTAACCCCGATGGCGCATTTTCTGCGCGCCCGGAGCGCTCAGTTTCGGTATCGCCTGGATTGGGACCTCAATTTCGATTATTAATATCTCAAACTAAATATATAGATATAAAAATAGATATAAAAAATGGCTATGCTATAAAGTGTCACCTCCTACAACGTTTCAATATAAACAACCACCCTCAAGTTAATAATTCAAAAGCTAGGTAATTAATGAGTTCTTTAATTGCTCATTTCAGTGTAACTTTAGGTGGGCAAAGTTTTTCCGCCTTGGCGTAGAGTTCGTTTGCGAAGACGACAAGGCCTAAGAGCAATAGAACTTTTATAAAAAAATATGTGCTGCCAATAAAAAAAACTCCTTGTATATGATATGCATAAGTTCACGTTGCTTAAATACGGTTATTATTAAGTAATACGAAATGAAGGCGCACGTACAAAAAAAAAGAACATTCATTCGACGTTTTGACCGGGGACCTGTCTTAAGACCTCTCATCGGACGAAACGTCGAAAAAATGTTTCTTTTTTTTTTGTGCGTGCGCCTGCCTTTCATATTACTTATATATATATTAAAAGAAGGAAAATAACCCCCGAAATGTTTGTTTCTGGAAGGTCGTGAAGAAATGCAGGTTAATGTAAATACTGGTAAAAATAAATAGAGACAGTGTATACCTCACATCAAGTGTAGTCTCGACTCATGTCATCATTTTTCCCATAAATTCTACAGTGTAACTGGGGCATCTCCGTGAGAGGCTCCGTTGCAGTACACTTTAGAAGTACTTAAAAACTGCGTGGCTCTCCAGAGCCAGTTTCTCAGCCGAGCAGAAATATTACCAGGTAGCCGAGGCCGTTATCGGACTCCAAGTCCTCATCGCAGCAATTCTGTTTTGTGAGAAGGGATGCAATAGCACAGGTTATCACAGTTCGTGCTTCTTTCTGTGGCTTTTGATCCTGTCTGCGAAACGCTGCTACGTGCGTCAATTCCGTGCGTCAAAATGGGAGCTATATGAAATCGTCGCGTGCAACGGGCCTCGTAGTCACCCGATAACGACTTGCTGCGCCAAGTGCATAATGCAAAGATATACGTCCGCTATCACACAGACATCCTATCATGAAAAAGGAAAAAAAAGTGCGAACTTCTTTATGTTCAAGAGGGAATATGTGGTGGTGACACCTAAGGAAGAAGTTTAAGTTTGTCTTGCATTGCGTAAATCATGAATCAACGCAATAAAAAGAGATCCACACAGATATAGACAAGCGATACTCTTCGTTCTTTCTCTTGTCTGCGTGAGTCTTTTTGTTGCATTAATGCTTATCAGCTTTCTTCCTATCTTCCTTTCCTATATCCCTTCCCTCCTCCCGAAGAACGGGACAGCTGTTGTGCCGCACTATAGGTGGCAGTTGTCAGCGCGCTCGCGCTCCCTCCCTATTTCTTCTGTGTATCGACATAATAATAATAATAATAATAATAATAATAATAATAATAATAATAATAATAATAATAATAATAATAATAATAATAATAATAACAATTGCTGGCGTTGGTATAGTAGCAGCCACGTTTTGCCTCGATAAAAGCTTTTTCAGTGGCACTCAATGCGATTATCTTTTTTACAGTGACATAATCGTTCCAAGAACAATGCAGTATTGCCCGTGAGACTCTTATGCGTGGTGTTGTAATGTATTCAGACATCCTGAGAACCTACGTGCTTCGTGGCACTTTACCAGAATTTCACCAGAATCTTTCAATAGGGCTCCACAGCCTAGTGTACATAAGTGTGAGTCCATATCTATAACTAGTTTTTTTTTTCGTCAGATATCATCTCTCTTTTTATTTTTTGCCTTTTTTCATCCAGCTGCGGCGGGCCCGTGGCCACCGCCAAAAAGTGGTGCGACGCGTACCTTTCTAGAACTCCTAGGCATAAGGTAAAGTGCCTTAAAAGTTATAGGAAACAGCAATGCGAGAACAGTAGAAGATTTTCATATATTATGCTGACATCGCGTAATCATAAAATTTCAGTCAAAAGTTTATATCACTCGCAACAGACATGCCACATGTTCTAAGAGGGATATATCGCAAACGTGCGTTTGCTTATTGCGTCTCTTGCGCCTGGGTTGTGCATTGGACAAGGTACAGTTGTGCATTGGAATGAGCGGTACTATTTAGTACGATAGTTGCCAATGTGAGAAGTCTATAAAACGTCACGTCCGCATCTGTGCAAGCGACGTTGGCCATACATTATCCTACGCACTATACATGAGGGCCATCTGCCTTCGGGATCTTTCTCGGTGGCAGCAGTACTTGCACCTTGGCAGTGTACTTCACGAAACCATAAAGATACGGGCACATTACTGCGGTTTCCTGAAGCCGCAGTAAGTGGCTGTACTTTCTATATGCACCTCCAAGAAAAGCGATGCCCTCAGCGTTTTTTCTTTCTGCTTTCTTTTCGTCGCATTGTCTTAATTCTTCATTGCTGCGGAAGGTATCAACACGAACGTGCGTCTGCAGGCTGACCTCCTGACCCATTATTTCACACCTATTTCCCCTCTCTCTGCCTGAAATTTCAGCTTGCTCTTTATTTAATGAAATATCGGCACTGACGTATCACGCGTAAATTTATCTCGTAGCGCGCAATTGGCGATGTGCCCGGGTTGGTTGAAGTGCGTTGCACAAGGGAAATATGGAGCCCAACCTCTCGAGTACTGATTGGCAGCAGATAAAATAAATGCGCAACGCAAGCGATAAATGTCTGCTGCGATAACGGCATACGCTATAGCGCGGGTGGCATATGTCGCCGCTACGGCACCGGCCTCAACAGGATCCGTGAAAGGTGTGGCAGCTGCGGTGGTTCGACGCAGTCAAGATGCGTAGCCTCGCTTTGTTCGTCGCCGCTGTTTCACTCATCGGAGGGTGCGCAGCACAATCATGTGAGTTTTGAGCCAGTAAACGATTGTCGTTAAAACACTGGGCGTGCAAGCACGGACGCAGGAGAGCCATTTTTTGGGCTTGTTGGTATACTGAATTAGAAACCATCTTCAGCGCTAGCAGACAAGGACGAAGGAGAGAGCGCATTGTGGTGTCGTCTCTCCTTCGTCCTTGTCTGCTAGCGCTGAAGATGGTTTCTAACGCACGAGAGAAGTCAAGACAAACGAAAAGACGGCGTTTGTGTTCTCGTGACTTCTGTCTTGTGTCCGTGTTCGCACGCCCAGTCTTTTAATATGAATACTTACCAACTAGCTCAGCTCTCTGTTATTCTAAGCGATTCTTGAGATGATTGATCAAGCCATCGAGCACAAGACGCCACGCTTACTACCGCGTGTTAGCTAGTGGTTGCAGCGTTACTGAATATAGCCAAACAAAATTAACTTACAGAGGTCGGCAAAGATGAAAAATATAGGTACGCATACTTTTGATACATTTCAAGCGTTTAAGTGAAGTAGGAAAACAAAACATATCGACACGGAAATGAAAAGGGAAGGTAATACATTAAGGGCAGTGTCGCTTCTTTCCATGCCGGCATGACTTTTTTTCCCTATTTCGCTTAAGCGCGGGAAATGCATCAGTGTTCAGTATTCCAACTAGCCCAGCAAGCTGCTCTAAGTACTGCACTTTCTTATTCGACTGATATTCATTGATTAAATGATGAAAATTTCCACGCACCAAAGTAGCAATGGGACAGAGGGAGACGCCATGTAGATGACTCACTCGCGATTCCCGTTTGCTGGTATCCATGTACACGTTAATGCTTCAAAATAAAATATACGTAAATCCAGGTACACAGGAATGCTTGCATTACGCCTTCATGAAAGTGCGGCTGCCGATAGTTGAAACTGGGACCCAAGGTTCATCAGGCGCATGATTAGTTACATAGAAAGGTTGACAGCTCTCCTAAGCGTAATATTCCTATTTTCGCAATACCATAGAGAGTAGCGGTTTAGGCGGCATCGAACTGGCAGCGTGGCTGTTTTATACCACTACCGCAAGGTGTACTAGGCCTATGCTCGCTGCTTCGGAACGGCTAGCATGGTCGCCATTGTCACGCGCACTATTTGTCAGCATCGCTTACCAGACTGGTCATGAAAAAAAAAAATGTTGTAGGTGTCTTCGAGGCCTTTTTGTCTCAAAACACACCGATAACATTTAAGACAACGGTTCGCTGCACTAATCGTTTCTATTCCATATAGGTCATTTCTCCTCCCGCGATTGGTCGAAATCTTTCGGGCCACGCCCACTGCACTTTTATTTTACGCAACGTAACCAAAAATTACGAGAACGACCCCGTCTCAGAGTGACATATACAGACTGCCTATAGATGGTTACTGAGAACGAAAGAAAATTAATTTTTTTCTGATTCTGCGCAATGTTGCCATTTGCCCTAATCTATTTGTAAAACAAACTTCGAGCAACGCCAAGATCGTCTGTTTTTCATGCCACCACGTCAATGTGATGTGGCAAATGAGGTTGCGAAACGAACCTGAAACGTTTTTGAAATATAGCCGGAGAGTACCCCGCTCGGAAGGGAAAGAAGATGGCTGCCTGTCGGTTGCTCTGGCGCTGAATACTCGTATCTGCCGTGGTGATATCGGATTTATATATAATATACATTTGTTACAGCCCTCTAACACTGTTGAGTCGATCGCTTCATCACGTGTACGACACTGCTCTGCAAACTCTCCTTCGCTGAGTGCCCGTTAAACTTAACGTGCCGTTGCAAGCCGTCATGATCGTCAACGCGCCAGCCCACTGGCAAATCCGGCAACCGAGGTGAAGTTTCCTTTCAGCATAGCAGTACGTGATGCGAGTAATGTACGTGTACTACGGATCCCTTGCTTATTCAGTGAAAGTTCTCTTGAGTGTCCCACCAAGACGCGCGCTAGCTTCTCTCTGAGTCTGCGAGTATGTATGAAGGGATTTTTTTCAGTGCCACAAATGTACTTGGGAAGAGAGGAGACATCAGGAGTTATCTTTATTTGCCACCCTGAGGATAGCCGGCAACACGGTCAAAACTATTGGTAAATAGCAATCACCACTCAGTCGGGTCTCATTTCTTCCCATATATATATATATATATATATATGGAATGAAGGAAGAAACTACGACTTTCGTTGGTTCGGCACTGTATGTTTTCACTAACGTTTCGCCTGGTGGACCAGACTTGGTCAGTGTATATATATATATATATATATATATATATATATATATATATATATATATATATATATATATAGTACGGTCCACTGTGAAAGGCAACACCCGAATGATCACCTCTCATCATACTGCTGGCACCCTAACAGCTAGTGGATGCAGAAATATTGTCCTTGCACGGCGCTAGTCTGTCAAAAGGAGCCAGAACTGCCGACCACCGGTAGTCTTATGCAAATCTAAGCCACTCTGCTTTTGCAGGGGCGCGAAACCCGGAGGTACCATGCACGTAAGTGTTCCCTTTAACAGTGGACCCGTCTGTACGCATAACTTGAGAGCTAGCTAGCTGATGCACTACTGCATAGGCACACCCTATTGAAACCAACAGAGAATGACTCCAAGGAAGGTAAGGTCACATTAATTGTTTGTTGTAACTGCATGTAGTATCGTAATTATGACATAAATGGAAAGGAATTAAAATGTAAGAAAAATCAACGTACCGCGGGTCGGGACTGAACCTATAGCTTACGAATAATGCGTCCGATACGTCCAAAGGTTGTAGGTTTGGCCCCTACCCGCAGCAACTGGATTCTTCATTCACTTTAATTCCAGTCCATTTATGTCATGAATACGCTACTACAGCTAAAACATACAAGTCCTGTCTCCTATACGCTCCTTAATTTCATTATCTGTTGGTTTTATGAGGTTGTGTATAACAGAAGAAACGATCCTTGAATCAATCCATCCTCTTTCATTCATTTACATCATAGGGTGATCTACTACGGGTAACCATCGTCTCAATTTTGTTTTTGCAGCTGTTTGCTCTGACTTCGGGAACGAGTTCTGTGGCAACGCTGTATGCGAAGTGGTTCCTGGTGCAGAGCACGATTTCGTATGCAAATGTCCGGGAGATGACATGTACTACAATGCTGCGGAAAAACATTGCGAATGTAAGTGTGTTTTAATCCCTTCTCTCGACCCCGCTCCTCCTCCCACCCCATCCATTTGTGTTTCTCGTTTATACGGCAGATTATTTTCACCTTTAGTTTCCAGTCAATAGAGTTCTTTGTCGGTTTGTCTCTTGTTGCCAATTTATCGCGTTTTGTGACAAAGCTCTAAACACTCACCATACAGCAAACTTCAAAGTCACAAATAAACGCAACGAGTGTGATGACTTAAAGTGGCTGAGGGTATAGCTCGTCACGGAATACTCACTACAGCAAACATCTAGAACACTCTGTAACGCATCTGTTGATGTAAATCTCATCGATGTACCGGAGAAAAAACCGGAGAAAAAAAAAAAACCGGAAAAAATACCGGAGAAAAAAAACACCAAGCGTAAAGTGATTTGACTCAACGTTTTTTTTATATTCCTTTAAGAAATTTCTTTTCGGCCTTTTCATCGATGCCTAATGACATGCTTCCTTTTATTGCGATAGAAAATTTTATGGACACTGTCGGCGGATTTTTGCCGTCTCCGGTGCCGTCGCCGTCATGCCCCGTATATATATATATATATATATATATATATATATATATATATATATATATATATACAGGAAAATAAATCAGAAGAAGCAAAGTCCGAAGCACCCGAGTGGCGATTCGAACCAGTGACCCCGCGCTCCGCAGCGCGCTGAGTTAGACAACTCTACCACGCGCCATGCAACCACCGGCATCATAACGGCGATCCATTTATATACACCATTAACTGCTGGCGGTACGCAGATCTCGGAGGAGTTTGAGCGTGTTCTGTATCACGCAATGCTCCTACATTTTCTTTCAATTTGAAAACTGCCCTTGAGAAGCGCAAGAAATGCGGCCCCTTTCTGTACGCACTCACGATGTACAAAGAAAAAAAAAAGAACACTGGGCACATTTTGCGTCAGACGTCATCGCATGGCAGGGGACGCAGAGGGGTCACTCCACGCGCTGCAGTTTAAAAGAAAAAGAAATTTCTAAGAGCGTCGGGTTCTGCATAGTCGATACTTGCAGCGTGCTGCTCAAACAGAAAGACGTAACAACTGTGACATTTGTTAGTTTACGCTTGTCCTGTCACCTGTGCGTTCTTTTCGAGCGTCCTTCTTTGTGCTTCAGCGGCGCGCTGCAAGTTTCGAACTGCTTCTTGTTCTTCGTGTGACATTCCAATTTCTTGCTATCGCATTCATTGCTTCACCCTTACGGTGAAACTGTGAGTTTTTTTTACTTAAATAGAACAATGTGCGCTGCAAAATGTCATTCTGCCTCGATTACTGCATTTACTACAGTTCATTACTGAATGTCTTATAATATTGCAGATAAAAGCACGTGCAAAACAAAAGAGTGCAGCTATGGAAGATGCGCACAAATTTCCCCGAGAAAAGCTGTCTGTGGCTGCGATGGCGTGGACTCTTTAACGCAAAGGTGCAACAGTAAGTCATCGCAATATCTTTGTTCTTCGTGTAACTGCACAAAATATTTTTCTCTCTCCACTTGCTCTTTGTTGGACACGCTTTAGGTGCGCGATGTTGTGTAAAAAATAGTACTGTGTTCTTGTTTGACTTACATTTCTGTAACGCTAGACAGCTACATAATAGTAAGGAAAGAGCGTGACCTCCTCAGACGTGGACACATAAGAATAGGCTTCCCAAGCAACGCTTAGCGGCGCTGCTTCTCTTGACAGGCAGCGCCATCTCTGGCAGAAAAAGAGAAACTGGGGCATGATCAGCGAGCGCTTTCCCTTCTCTCCACCGCGTTGCCGCTCGCTTCCGTGCACGTGCAGAGCTCTCGCGGTGCACTTGCGGCGTCTCACAATGTACCGTGTGCAGTGCGGCTTCAAAAGGATCTTCGAGCTTGACTGGCACTTCCGCAAAGCGAACTTGATAAAATGAGGAAGGCTCGTCAATTACGTTAACGGTGAAGAGCAGACGATCGACGACAACCACGCCCGACTCAAAGCGAAATGCATTTCCCAAGTCGCGATTACACCGTGTAGGACGTATACCTCGAGGTAAGTCTCATTCTGTCACGTTAAAGATGAATAATGGTCCACATGCACTCCGAAATGAAGCCGTACACGCTATCGATGTTCTGCGGCATGGACTACGAATCATATGATTGTTGTTTTGATATGGCATGCTTACAGTATAGCAGCCGTGTACTTTCGTGAACAAACGTTTGCGGCGTGCGAAAAAAAGATTATACGGCCATGGCACTGCTTCCTGAGAAGGTTAGAGTCAAGTCCTCCGTGCCGCTGGAGAATCACCCGCCGATTAAGACGCGAGGCAGCTAGCTGAGCTTCAACCACTGTGAAGCAAGATGAACTGCTCGCCTCGTTTTTTCGGCTCTCGCGTCATGCTTGCAGTCTCTTTTTATGATATCGACTTGACAGGCGTATAAAACCTTTTGCGTGAACGCGGCTAGAAAATCGCACAAAGTCAGAAGGTGGTTACTTCAAGGTTGCAATTGCAAAGCATGTATTAAAGGGGTCATGAAGCACCCCTTGGGCTGATTGAAGAAACACACCCTGCGGAAAGCTGACACGGCTATGAACTGCTCTGCCAAATATTACAGTCGTGCGCGCCGCGTAATGGCCACAAGCGGAACGCGAAGTTGCCGTTTCCCCAGGCACCCTCTTTTCAAACAGAGGCCGGTTCTCACTCTCGTCGGTGGGCGGGGCGTCTGTCCGCTGTACGTCGCAAGAGACATAGCATGCTTATTGGCCGATAGCCGACGTAAATCGAGAGCGGCATTCGGATCAGATGCGCTTCTTGCCGCGGGGTGCCGCCATTTGCCGGCGCCGCATTCCTCAGTACACGGTAGCCGCACTCGCGCAAGCGAATCATAGCGGGAGAGCGATCGCGTTTCATGACGCGCGCTGGCGTAACTTCTTTCCCCCATGCCATCTCTCCCTGTCTAGCTGCCAGTGCGCTCGTCGGCACGAGAAAAGAGAGAAAGCGCTGGGAGCGTGCGCCAAACCCCCGTAACTCCGCTGATTCTTGACGGATTCGAGAAATTTTTGCGGCAATCGATTCGGGAGGCAGTACACTCCGATACTGAGGCCATTAGATCATTACTTGGAAAAGTGGTTCATGAGCCCTTTAAGTGCCAGTTATATTTAGCGGCTTAAATATATATCACCCCAATAAAGTGACAAAAACAAAGCAAACCTGCAGAACGATGTCAAAGCTTGCTGAAAATGCACAGACGTCCGTTCCGGCGTGATAAAGCAGCCTTCCCGACGCGTGAAATGCAGGCGCCGAACTTCTGACAATGTGCGGAGTTCAGTTGAATTCAACCAACCGCGCAACGCTAACGGTATAACGCGAATGTGAACGTTCAACAACGACGGGTAGGTCTCACGAGCACGGGGAATCAAAACACAAAGTTGCTTCACCTACAACCGTAACAGGACTTTAACAATGCGAGAAGACAGCGAGTAATCATTACTGTAGTCGCTGCGTGCATGCGCCCCGTTACTTACCGATTGAGGTAGCCGGAACGAACGAAAACGATGAACTCAGACAGCCAAAATAGAAGGCGACACAGCGCTGTCAGCTATCCACGCCTGCCGCCTTTATTTCTCGTGCGACACGCCCGGGAACCGATACAGTTTAACACGTGAATCTTGTGCCTTGTCTGCACTGTTGTGGCTGGCCACTAAACCGCAATACTTCGGGACCACGCTTGCGCTTCCGCGGGGTCACTTCTGCCATCATGGAAATGCGAAGCTTCGCACAGCAAGCCTCTTGGTTTAACGTACCCAGCTGACGGCTTCCCAGTTACCCGCACCGAGAGAAGAACGCGTGCGCACGTGCGCTACCGCTACCGTGAAAGGGGCTGAGTCGGCCGCGCGACGGTTCAGAGCTTTCCGACAGAGCCGCAGCGCGGCTGGCGCGGCGCTGTCGTCGCGCCGCAAACTTGAGCTTGGGTTCCCTATACGCAGCACTTGACCCTGTCGTTCTCTTTAGTTTTGTCCCTCTCTGGAGAAGTTGCGGCATTTCCTTATTACTATGCACAACCAACTAGCCCAAAGTTTCCCGTAAATAGTGACAGTGCGGCCATGAATAAAATTTTTCCGTTTCCTTCCCTCCTTGTGTATACATATTTTGGCAAGAATACAACCACTTACTACTACTGACACTTAGTCGTTTAACTTCTGAAAACGTGTGGAATATAATGCACCGAAAACAAACCCACGACGATATGACACTTAGGCCTTTTTTTTTTTTAATGACTTTACAGTTCAAGGTTGGTACGCTGACGAATGCCGAAGAAAGGGGGGAACGGCTAAGTTGCGTACGGATGGGTTTCTTGGCGCAAAGTGCGACTGCGGCGAATGGAGCGTGATGGACCGCAACAAAAGAAAGTGTGTCCGTAAGTACTTGCCCCTTTTGTTGTGTCTGCGATGCTGACTCGGTATTTCGAATCCCATATCTTTTTTTGACCACTTTGCTTCAAACTTGGCGCCAACTCAGTCACATCTGTCTTTTAACGATTAAAAAACTTCTTTCGCGATCATGTCGACGCTAGTATTTCGCCCTCGAACCATAATATTTGTGTTCTGCCTTTCTTCGCGTGGTTTGCCTGATTTATTTTTGTGCATTTATTTTGGCAATCCTCCAATGTCAAACTGGTAAGAATTCTTTTCCCAATGTGCGACTGCATAAGCGCCTTTGACTGGATCTCGTCATGTGCTTGGAAATTGAAATGCTAGCAAAAAAAGTCCTTTCTGCAGGATCAGCTTTTTTCTAAGCCTTTTCTTCTTTCTCCTTCACTTAACCTAACTTAAACTATAATTTCATCAATGGAAATGTAGAAGCAGTTATAGTTATAGCTGGATCAATCCACGCCAAACGTCCCAGCTGTTCTGGCGATTATCTCAAACGTACTCGAAAAACAAAATCGTACATAGTTATTGCATTGAGACCAGTGAATTGCTAGAATATCTCGAATAGGGAAAAAAAATTTTGGTCACGTGGGACCCTTTCAAATTTCGCAGAATGTCGTCCGAGTGTTGTTTGTCAGAAAATTTATTCTGAGAATATTGTTTCTCGTTTCAATACCAAATTCGGTTTACATATTAAGCAACAGAGTTTGTGGAAGGTGTTCAAGGCTCGACAATATTACTGTAATTTTTCTGCCGTATACACCTCCAGATATTTTGCCGAAATGTTCTATGTTTGCATTTTTCCCCTTGTAATATTGCACTATTTATGAATATATAAGTAATGAGGATTTACTCTAGGGCAGGTATATCTTGCGGTAAAAATATTCTGAGGCCACTTATATGTCTAAATTTCACGAGGAAAAATTCCGAATTTGAGAGAACCATCATTTTCATCCACGTTAGCCCACAATTTACACCACGTGGTGCCCCAATTTGCAATCAGCTTTATACCTTTATTTATTTATTTATTTATTTCAGTACCTTCAGGGCCCGAAGGCGTTACAGAAGGGAGTGGGTAAGAGTATACATAGTAATAAGAAAAATAAGAGTGAACAAAGAAAAATGCTGCTAAGAGTAAACATCGCATTCAACAGCAGCCTTAAAAGCAGTGACATCGGTCAATTGGGCAACAGAGGAGGGTAGGTGGTTCCATTCGTTCGAGGTAGTGGGAATAAAGGAATCGTGAAAGAACTTGGTATGTGAAAAAAGGAATGTGTACTTTGTGGGGATGGTCACATCTATATGACATGTAGTGTGGTTTGGAAAGAAGGTCTTGTTTTAGTTGTGGATTGTGGTAAATTTTATAAAAAAGAACAAGACGAGACACTTTCCTGCGCGAACAAAGAAGTGGAAGGCCCAAAACTGTTTTCATAGATGATACACTAGATGTGCGTGCATAGTCTGAGAGGATGAAACGTGCACTCCGATTTTGGACGGATTCTAAGGTTTGAACTAGTGTGTTAGTGCCGGGATCCCATACAGCGCTTGCATACTCGAGCTTAGGACGAACAAGGGTTTTATATAGTATAAGTTTAAGGGCTGAAGGTACCCTTGAAAAGTGTCTTCGTAGGTAGCCAAGAGTGCGATTGGCATTGTTAGTTACGTGGGTGACATGGGTGTGCCATGAGATATTAGAGGTAAATTTTACTCCAAGATACTTGTAGCATGAAACACATTCTAAAACACTATCGTTAATTAGGTATTCGGGAACATCAATAGAACTAGAGGTGCGAGAAACTCGCATTACCTTGCGTTTATTAGCGTTAAGTCGCATGTTCCATCTAGTGCACCAGGAAGAAACTTCATTAAGATCTTGTTGCAGGAAATTAGCGTCAGTATTAGTGCAAGCATTTCTATAAATAACACAGTCATCAGCAAATAATTTAATTGATGATAGAATATTATTAGGCAGGTCATTGATGTAAACAAGAAAGAGAAGAGGGCCCAAAACTGACCCCTGTGGCACACCAGAAGTGACAGGAGACTCTTGTGAATTGTTATTGTTGGTGGTGACAAACTGAGTTCGGTTAGCGAGAAAGTATTCGATCCATCTTAATATGTTGCGGTCAATGTTTAATTTACTTAGCTTAAAACAGAGTAACTGGTGGGAAACAAGATCAAAAGCTTTAGAGAAGTCCAAGAATATACAATCAATGATTAGTCCACTGTCCAATGCCGCAAAAAAGTCATGTGTAAACGAAACCAGTTGTGTTTCACATGAAAAATGTTTACGGAAGCCATGTTGATTGGGAGAGAAGAATGAATTTGTATCTAGAAAGGTGACGAGATGAGAATAAATTATGTGTTCTAAAAGCTTACAAGGTACACTGGTGAGGGATATCGGTCGGTAATTCAAAGGGGATTGTGCATCACCAGATTTAAATAATGGTACCACCTTGCCCACCTTCCAGTCACGTGGTAAAGAACAGGATTCTAAGGACTGGGAAAACAGTTTTGACAAAAACATTGAAGAATAAACATCCGTACTTTTCAAAAACTTTGGAGTGATGCCGTCCACTCCGCAAGACGAAGACAAGTTTAGGCCACGAATTAGCTTCTGTACACCATCAAAATCAATAACAACAGGATCCATAACGGGGAAGTTATGTTCAGTAATACAGGGAAAAGACACAGCTGATGATAAAAAGGATTTAGAAAATACATGATTGAGCACAGAACAACACTCAGAACTCGGAATTGGTACGCCGTTGTTGTCACTTAAAGATATTATATTCTGTTTATGACCACCTACGACGTTCCAAAACTTTTTCGCGTTCGTTACAAGTAACGAGGGAAGTGTGTTTTTATAAAACGTTTCCTTGGCTTTCTCGACTGCCTCCTTATACTGCGTAGTACATTCACGATAAGCGCTCCATCGACTTGATTCATTACTCTGTTTGGCTTTTTGAAACGCGCGCTTCTTCCTATTTAACAGGCGATTTAACGAAGAAGTAAACCAAGGGGACCGATGTTCACCTGAAATAGCACGCAGTGGGATGTACCTGTCAACCAGACTTGCAACTTTATCTTTAAAAATATTCCAGTTGGTTTCAACAGACCGTTCTTCAAATTTTAGCATGTAGTCGTCAAGGAACACACTAAGTTCGCGGTTAATTGCAGCAAAATCTGCCCTGTTGTAATCTCTAATAAGCTTCGGTTGGCGAACAGGGTGTTTAACTTTACCGTGAAAGGTAAAGTATACGAAAGTATGATCGCTTAAACCGGGTAAAAAGCATAGTTCATGAACCATATCGGGGAAAGTGGTTAAGACGAGGTCGAGTATATTTGCGCTTGTCGAAGTTGTTCGGGTTGGTTCGGTGATAACTTGTGAAAGATGAAAGTCATGGCACAAGTTTACGAATTCTGAGGATTCACGGGATAAGTTGCTTTGGAGAGCACCTGTGGAAGACCACTTAATGCTTGGAAAGTTGAAATCACCCAACAAAAATAAAGGCGCGTATGGGAATCGGGCAATAACATAAGACAAAGTGTCATGCAAATCAGTGCAAAACGAGGAAGAAAAAACAGGCGGTCGATAACAGCAGCAAAAAATAATGTTACGGTGGTTGATGCGTACGCACACACAAATAAGCTCTAAGGAACACGTGGTAGGTACAACGTATGAGTGCAAGTGATCTGAAACGGCGATTAAAACACCTCCTCCCTGTCTATTATCGCGATCACAACGATAGATGTTGAAGGCCACGTTACATTCAAGTATTTCGTCGTTAGTAACACTTGGGGAAAGCCACGTTTCGGTGAGCGCTACTATATCAGCATTACACGTGTCGATAAGGGAGGACAGGTCAGTTCGCTTGTTCATTACACTGCGTACATTTGAAAAAAGAAAAAAAACATTTCGACCGGTAACCTCGGGAACATGTTGCTCACAGGCCGATAGCTACGCGGAAGAGGCCTGTTCATCGGATAAAGTAGTAGCGTCCTTCACAAGAGGCGCTTCGCTGCCGTCCGTGTTTATTTCGCATACGCTACCACATGACGGGAAATAAGCATAACACTTTTTATTAATAAATAATTTATTGTAGCGAACAGAAAATTGCTGGCCACTTGCCTTTCCATATTCATGTAATTTCTTACGTGCAGTGCGCGTGGCAACACAGTAATCCTCGGATATTTGAATACCGGAATTCCTGAGCTTTGACCGAGCGGACAAAACAGACTCCTTTAACTTAAAGCTTGAGAACTTCGCAATAACTGGGCGGCATTTTTCAGGAAAAAATTTCCCTAGTCTGTGTGCCCGTTGAATCGCGTCCTCAGATAGTTGCAAGTCAAGCGTGGAAGACAAAAGTTCGCGCACTCTTTTTTCGGATTCGGACCAAGATTCAGATTGACTGTCCTTGAAGCCATAAAAAATCAAATTATCGCGCCTCGAACGGTCTTCAAACTCGTCTAGACGTTTGGCGAGACTGCTTGCTTCTGAACGGGCTGCTTCTGCGTTTACTGTCTGAAGTTCGCTCGACTTTTGTGTAACAGCCAGTTTTTGCTCGACAGTTGTAAGTCTTTCATTTATGCTGTTCACTTGCTGCTCGAGATTTAGTTGCATTTGTTTTACTTCAGTAATCTGGCAAAGTACTTCCGCATGGTTTTTGTCCATTTTAGTGCTTAAGTTTTTGAGAAACGCCATCAGTTCTTTGTTAGTATGGCAAGGGTCTTCTTTCGGAGGCCCAGGGTTAAGTTCCACGTCGCCTCCTAGCAACAATAGCTTCATAACATGCACACATTCACAAATGCAGCTCATGAGAACACTGGGGCATGGAAGGAGCAGCAAGTTGACGTTACTAGAACGCTTACAGTGCAAAGATTGACAAGGGCTAACCTGTAGAAAAATGCAGAAAAACATTGGATGCGTCTGCCCTGTAGCCGCTCTTCCATGCCCACTGGTGAAGTCAGGTGGCGGGCCTTGATTTAAAGGCGGCTGGATGCATGATGTCTGGGTCGAGGATGCCGTCGTAGTCCACGAAGAAACTGGAACAGGCGTGTCCACTTGAAATTCCGGCACCGGACAGTATGGCTGGTCGCTCAGCGGTGAACTACGCAAGCGCAGTTGTTCTGGGGTGTCCATGGCTGTTGCACATGAGAGCGATAAGCCCAAGCCGGCTGGCTGTATTATCTGTAGAAAAATGCAGAAAAACATTGGATGCGTCTGCCCTGTAGCCGCTCTTCCATGCCCACTGGTGAAGTCAGGTGGCGGGCCTTGATTTAAAGGCGGCTGGATGCATGATGTCTGGGTCGAGGATGCCGTCGTAGTCCACGAAGAAACTGGAACAGGCGTGTCCACTTGAAATTCCGGCACCGGACAGTATGGCTGGTCGCTCAGCGGTGAACTACGCAAGCGCAGTTGTTCTGGGGTGTCCATGGCTGTTGCACATGAGAGCGATAAGCCCAAGCCGGCTGGCTGTATTATCTGTAGAAAAATGCAGAAAAACATTGGATGCGTCTGCCCTGTAGCCGCTCTTCCATGCCCACTCTATAATTGTGAGCGAAAAATTAGCGGTGCCCATGAGCGAAAATTCGAGGTAGATGCAAATAAAGAAATAATAATAATAATAATAATAATAATAATAATAATAATAATAATAATAATAATAATAATAATAATAATAATAATAATAATAAATAGTTACTAGCATACTAACGACAAGCTATTTATAAACAACCTTTAGCTGAGTGGTACGCACGTCTCGGAGGTTTTTCAGCGGCTTGACTATAACCCGCGAGATGGCGCATACGAAGGGCCCACGGTAAGCCTACGAGCGCGCTTTGAAACGTCATCGCCTCGCCGTGTGGCCGTGTGGCCGTGTTTCGTCGTGCCGCATGCATGAATATTGAAGCCAGAGGGCGTCCGCACGTTGACTTTCCTTGAGGTACGGTATAGGTCTCCAACGAGCAGCGAAGTGAGGCTAGCGATTGGCAAGGCGATACGAACATGGTCCGATTACGCTATCGCGTTCTACTCTTGAAAGCGAAGCTCAAATGTCCTCCAAGCTTTTCTTTTTTTTTTTTGCTTCAGCTCATTTCTCTCAGTACGCGGGTTAAAGACCATTCGGGAGTGACGTTTGTTTCTGCTTTCCACTTCAAGTCAGCAATTATGTATATCGCTACCACACTGTAGTCATCCGAATGAAACCGCGTTACTTTGGATTCCAGCTACCACATGTCTACGTCCCGACTTGACCTGCAAAGACCTCTGCGAGAAAAACCTGCTTGAAAAGGATTCTCGATGCTGCCAGGGATGGAACTCTGCAAACTGTTCAAGTATGCGCACTGCTCCGTTTGCATTACAGCTTTGAACAATGCTGCGTTATTTGCTTGCAGAACGGAGTGTTTTTATTGGCTTAAAGAAACCAGGAAACACGATATGCGTGTGTTATGCTCGCTTGGAAGGTATACTGCGATGTTTATCTGTTTCGAAGAAAGAATTTTAAAACCGTGTCTTTAGGTTTGAGACAGATTTGAAGTTTGTCGAACGTATTTTTACCGCTAGCGATACTCTAGCTCCATATACTGTGTCCTTATACTCTGACGTATAAATGGTGTACAAGAACAAATCGATGTTAAACTTTGCCTATCTTGGTGCTTCTGTACAAGGTCGCAGAATGGAGTACACACACGAGCGCTGACCCAGAGCACTAACTTTATTTATGAGAAAATTAACTCTACGTGCAGAAAATGACTTGAAAAACAAAAAGTTCTTGTCATATAAAAAAAGCCATGTATGTCCAATAAAACCTGCCGGGCACACCATTGACGACAGCAAAAACATAAATCTTGTGACGTGACAAGTATATACATACAAAAAAACGCGTACGCTTTGTAACGCTATTAACAGGTTAGTGATGTTGTTAACATTTTATGTTGCAGCGGCTCCTGAAGAAGGCAGTTATTGCTCTCCTGGTAACCTAAAAGGCAAGGACGGAAGTTGTAAAGGTATGGGAGATGCGTTTTTCACTAGCATCATATGAGAGTTGCCCACACTAAAACTATTTTTCTGTTCGGTCGTATACAGGATATGATGTTATGAAAGTTAAACGGCCGTCATTTTATATTTTCTTAGGGAAAACACATGAAAAATTTTAGGGCTGTGATAAGGAGAATTTATTTTATTTACCCTTCTCAACAGATGGCCAACTTAAACAAAGCTTACAAGTGAAAAGCGTCACCTGCTTAGGTGCTACCTAAAGACCCACCCCCCCCCACCCCTCCAAAAAATGTGACAATTATCAACCTTGAAGCCCTGCCACTTTTAGTCGAGTAGCATATCCTACTAATTTAAACAAGTTTAATCATGCTCAAACTTTATTACATGGGTCTTTCTGTTCAGCGTGTTAGATTACACAGTTTATAAACTCCATTACCATTCTAGTGCATACACATACTGTAACAGCGGCAAGATTTTGAGGTAGACAGGAAACATTCGAAAAGTTGATATTAACCCTCTTTCATCTAGAGGCTTCAAATCTCTATTAGTATCACACTTCATTTCTATATGAATACGAAGGAAAGGTAGAGATGTGGCCACACACTTGTACAAGAGAAGGTGATACTCGCAACGTAATTTCCAGCCGGGGTGCCTTAGAGGCAACGGCGCTGCGCTAATAACCACGGAGTTGCTGGTTGGATCCCGGCCTTGACAGCCCTGTGTCGATGGCGGCGATAAGCAAAAACACTTGCTGCTCACGTTTGGGTGTTTTTGCTGACAGACCGACGAACCAATTTTGCTATTTACCAGTTTTACCAGTTTTTGCTATTTTGCACCAACGTGGCTACTTTTTAGGCCAGTGGCGGCAGAAAAAGCGCCTTGGTTACTTGGCCACTTCTTGGCTACTTTCTTGTTCCCTCGATTTGAACCAAATCATCAATACCTTGTGACGTCGCAGCCGCTGGCGTTCGAGTATGCTGTGTCAAAACATCGTGACCAAAGCGTGTTTTCAGCTCTCAAAATTACAGGGACACTAAAGTGAAACAACGAATCGGCTCAGACAGATAAATTCTACTCTGAGAACGATCTGCTGTCGCTGATTTCACCATCACAGAAAAAAAAAGGTAGCGGAGATCAATAGAGGAGAAAACCAAGGTCAATGTTTCATTTTCAAATCTCGCGCCGAAATCTCCGCATATGACGTCACGGATTTCAAAATGCCCTTTTCGTATTTTGGCGACATTGGCTCCACAAAATTTCCCTAAACTTGGCACGTTAATTCTCTAGCCCCATGAGAGGACAGTGCACTTATTTTTTTTACCGATTAGGGAAAATGTAGACTCTAATAGGCTCCATCAAAATTTATGACGTCACGGTCATGGTGCGGGAAATTCAAGGTCCATGAAGGTACTTGGAGCAGGACTGAAAGTTGGGCTAGTTGGTGATACATAATGGGCAAAAAACAGCGCGCATGTTCTTGATGCTTATCATTTGTGTATAAATAATTTGCATATGCCTAATAAACCACAGTTGAGAGTCAGCGCTTGTTCTGTGTATCCCTTTCTTCGTCCCGTCCGTCTGCGCGCTGTTTTTTGCCCATTAAGGTACTTGGAAGCGCAGAACACACAAAATACACAAGAAGAATTGGACAAGAAGAGCGCTCGTCTTGTCCAGTTCTTGTGTATTTTGTGTGTTCTGCGCTTCCAAGTACCTTCATGGATCAGTACAAACTCGCCCAACTTTCTGTTCTTCTAAATTCTAGGTGGCGTCGCGACTCTTGTTTTCTTTGTGCGCGTTTTCTGGTTTAACAAGCGTCTTCTCGCGCCAAGCTTGCAAAGAAAAGTGAACAGCGCGGCGCACTGTTTTTGTCACGCCCTGACGTTGGTGGCAATAAAGAGATGCTAAATGGTTCTTGATTGTATCATGGATGACTCTAGTGGCTTTTTGTCAACATCCAGGCTACTCGTCGTTCCACAGCACTGTTATATAAACCAAGAGTTGGCTCTGCATTGGTGCTAGAACGCTTATACCGTCAAGGTCGAGTGAACAGTCCGCTGTGTGCAACTTGTCGCTCCGGTGAAGCTTTTGAGCATCTTATGTTACACTGCCCCGCGTTTGTTGCGCAGTTAAGGAATATAACTTCCTCGGATTTAAGCGCGCGACCACTGACGATTGTTTCTTTTCTAGAGGTTGTGGTGCCGCATGTTACTACTACTTTTACTGTTCTTTGCTCGAGTTGGCTGCTTTTTGGCTAGTTTTTTCCCAATTTCTTGGCTAGATTTGGTCTCTTCGACCTGGCAACCCTGCCCAAGAATGTCTTGTAGCTACGGATTAACTTTGACCACCTGGGTATCTTTAACATGCACGTAAATGTAGGTACACAGGCGTATTTGCAATTCACTCTCATCGAAACGCGGCCGCCGTAGCCGGCAATGAAACCCACCCCTCGTGCTTAGCCGGAAACACCATATCCAACAAGCAGAAACCGAGGTTTGCAGAATCATTTTACATTTACATTATACGGGAGGCCTCGTCGTTTATTGACATCGACACAGAAAGCCCTGAGGATATAGCAATTTTCTTTTTAACGCGATAGCGTTAAAGAGCTCGTATCGCAGAAATTCCGCCGTCGGCGTCGGCGCCGTTGGTTGTGAGCGAAAAATCATCTTTTCCGTGACCGAAAAATCGAAAAAGCTGCAAATAAAATAAATAATAAAAATGTTGGGTCCGAGTCAGAATCGAACCCAGGCCGTCTGCGTGGGAAGCAGGTGTTCTACCACACAGCCACGCTTCTGCGTGGAGCTGCACTGAAAGTAACTTTCATGCTTCCCAAAAATACGCGTCCTGTATACGGGTGTCAGAGTACGAGTTGTAATATCGCAGTAATATTGCGTGGTACAAGCGTACATTGCCATCGGACGTCACACCATGTCAATATCATAACGACTTTGTGGTTTAAAGACAGCCACGAATTACAAACGGCACACACATTACTGCGCGTACTCCCTTAAGACCACGTAGTGGGTGCATCGCAACTTCGAAAAAGTCTCTCGCGCATAATTGCTCCTGGTTTAAAGCATGCTACCCATTACATAAGGCACACACCTTATTGCGCGCATTCTGTTAAATACTCGTAGTGTTCGAAGTGCGCACTAGGGGCAGGATATCGCTATCGCGTTCAACTCTTAAAGGCGAAGCTTAAGCGTCCCCCAAATTTTTTTGTTAGCGAGGAGGATATAAGCGAGTGGTAGGTAGAAGTGATGGTTAGAACAAATTTTACGATACTGATGTGCAGAACTGGTGCAGCGTAGGTGCGTCCACCTCCGCCAAGTTTGGTCGGTGTTCACTATTGTTACCGTGCATCATGCTTCGCTATTTTTCGATGCATTTTGTTTATTCTGACGGCAGGTGGTGCAGCACTAACTAATACAGTAAGAATGAACGAAATAAGGGGAAATTTAAGGGCTCGTTTCTCTCTGTTAGACACAACATTAATAAGAACTAACAGACAATCAAGCCAACGAAAGTGTAGGGGATCTTATTTATAATAATTGTGATATAAATGAGAAGAAATTAAAGTGCGCGACAAGATTGCTTGCCGCCGGCAGGAACCAAACCTGCAATCTCTGAATAACGTGACCGATGCTCTTGATTGTCTGTTAGTTCTCATTATTCCAACAAAAAGGAATAGAAAACAGCTCTGCTCAAAATCCTTGATTTCATTGCCGAAATAAGAGAGCATTCACCATATACCCTTAACATTACCCAATTGTAGGCCACTTAGGAGTCATTAAAGGACATATGCTGAATCACTTCTGTCATCCCCGCAGTGCTTTGCGTGAGCGCGAACATTAAAGTTGTTGTCATTTTGTTTCGTTATTGTGAACATTAACCTTCGCCGCTCTCGCTTCTCTTGAAGATGCTTGCAGTGCGAAAGAAGGTACGCTTGTCTGCAAGTATGGATGCAAGGGGTCAACCAAGCCGATGAGGGCATACGAGTGCGAGTGCCAATCTGGCGATGAAGTCGCTGAAGATGGAATTACCTGCAAACGTAAGCACATCATCGTTACAACTATTTATCTTCGCTTTTTGATGCGGTGCCTGTAATATCGTTGTATACAGCTGCTTCTCCCTTGCCATTAGCTCGATGTCATCAAGGTGGTTTGCACACGTAGGCTACTCTAACAATGTTCAGTGCAGGCGTTGACCTCCACTATCTCGACCGTTTGACGTTGCCATGGAACAAAAGCGATACAAAGAAAACATGCACGGTGACACGACGTTTAATAAGGTGAAAACCTTAAGCGCCTCATCAGACGCTGGCCTTGAAAACGTGACGCGTGGTACAAAAATCCACGTTACCTTAGCCAGTGTAATAGCAATCACTCTAAAGTGAGTGGATGAGCCCAGGTATCCTGCGTGGCGGTCAGATATTCTACCACGGAGCCACGTTAGTGCTTCAAACTTTGGAATAAGACCCTACACAGTCGTCTTGTAGGGTATATATATATATATATATATATATATATATATATATATATATATATATATATATATATATATATATATAAATGGGGGTGTTGTGCTTCAAGCAGGTCTACACGTTGCGTCGCGGAAGGCTTCTTGTAAGTCAGGCCAGGCTACCAGCGAGCGCGAGCGACAACCACAGCCACCGATTGTCGTCTTCCTCTTTCACAACAGCAGAGCGTCTGTCATTCGCATTCAGTACAATTATTCCTCGCGCAATAAGGAGCCATCCTGGCGGCCTAGGGGCCAGAAAACACAGGGGGATCATAGCCTGTTTGAGTCTGGACACGTGAACGATTTCCTGGCCACGGCGGCGATGGTCCGAAGATGGTTCCAGTGGCTCGATGAGGTAGTTCACCGGCGAAGTCTGCTGAAGTACACGATATGGACCGTGGAACTTGGGGACCAGCTTGGTGGAAAGGCCAGTAGTAGTATACGGCACACGCAGCCAAACGAGCGAGCCAGGATCGTAGGTAGTAGTGCTAGTGGACGCGTCGTGGTGGTGCTTCTGGCGCCCCTGGTCTTGTGTTGTGAATGAGCGTGCAAGTTAGCGGCATTCTTCAGCATATGTAGCTGCTTGGGATAGAGTTGTGGACTCTGAGGCATCGGGTCGGTACAAAAGAATAGTGTCCATAGTACAAGAAGGCTCGCGTCCGTAAAGCAGGAAAAAAGGGGAGAACCCAGTAGTGCTTTGAATGGCGGTATTATAAGCGAAAGTAATAAACGGTAGTACGCGATCCCAATTGGAGTGGTCTGACGAGATGTACATAGACAGCATGTCGCCGAGAGTACGGTTAAAGCGTTCCGTCATCCCATTGGTTTTAGGGTGATAGGCGCTCGTGGTGCGGTGCACGACTCGGCACTCACGCAGCAATGCTGTGATCACGTCTGAGAGAAACACACGACCGCGATCACTCAGCAACTCTGGAGGGGCGCCATGACGAAGGACGAGATTGTGGAGAATAAAAGTGGCAACGTCTTTTGCTGTAGACGAAGGAAGGGGTGACGTTTCGGCGTACCGTGTGAGGTGGTCGACGGCAACGATTATCCAACGGTTACCGTCTGCAGTGCTGGGAAGGGGTCCGTAGATGTCGAGGCCGACACGGTCGAATGGTCGGGCAGGGCACGGCAAAGGTAACAAGGCGCCGGCGGCGTGTTGCGGGGGAGTCTGGCATGTGGAACATGCCCGAACGTACTGTCGAATGAAACGGTACATTCCACGCCAGTAATACCGAAGTCTGATCCGAGAATAAGTTTTAAGGTAACCTGCGTGGCCGCATTGTCGGTCGTCGTGGAACGTGGAACAAATTTCGGACCGGAGGTGACGCGGAATGACGAGTAACCACTTACGGCCGCCGGGTGTGTAATTTCGGCGGTACAGCACGTCTTCGCGAGTGGTGAAGTGCTCGGCTTGCCGACGCAATGTCCGAGAAGATGGAGAAGGGGTCCGACCAGACAGAATGTCTATAATGCAAGCAAGCCAAGGGTCTTTGCGTTGCTCAGAAGGCATGTCGGAGATGGTGAGGGCGGTGGTATCACAGGTAGCATGTGTGAAGCTGGCAGAGTCAGGAGACAGGGGCGAACGGGAGAGGGCGTCTGCGTCTGAATGCTTGCGGCCAGAGCGATACACCACGCGGATATCGTATTCTTGGAGCCGTAACGCCCATCGGGCGAGGCGACCACTTGGATCCTTTGGTGACGACAACCAGCACAGGGCATGGTGGTCAGTCACTACGTCAAATGGGCATCCGTACACGTAAGGCCGAAATTTCTCTATCGCCCAAATAATCGCAAGGCATTCCTTTTCAGTGACAGAGTAATTGCTTTCGGCTTTGGTAAGAGTTCGGCTTGCGTAGGCAACGACGTACTCTTGGAAGCCATCTTTCCGTTGCGCAAGAATAGCGCCTAGCCCGACACCACTACCGTCTGTGTGGATCTCAGTGAGTGCAGATGGGTCGAAGTGTCGCAGAATAGGAGGGGACGTGAGGATGCGACGCAGTTCATCGAAAGCGTCGTCACAAGGGGGAGACCACGCCGAAAGATCACTAGAGGCAGCGAGGAGCTTGGTCAAAGGAGCGATGATGGTAGCGAAATTGCGGACAAAGCGCCGGAAATAGGAACAAAGGCCGATGAAGCTTCGGAGCTGTTTCATGGTAGTTGGTTTTGGGAACGCGGAAACGGCTGTAAGTTTGGTGGGGTCGGGAAGAATACCGTCCTTCGAAACCACATGCCCTAGGATCGTAAGCTGCCGAGCGGCGAAGTGGCACTTCTTCAGGTTCAGTTGCAGTCCCGCAGCGGAGAGGCAAGCAAGAACTTGCTCGAGGCGGGTTAAATGGGACGCGAAATCGGTAGAAAAGATGACAATGTCGTCTAAATAACAAAGGCAAATATTCCATTTGAGGCCTCGAAGCATCGTGTCCATCATACGCTCGAAAGTAGCAGGCGCTTTGCAGAGGCCGAAGGGCATGACTGTGAATTCGTAAAGGCCGTCGGGCGTAACAAAAGCCGTTTTTTCGCGATCGGCATCCGCCATGGGCACCTGCCAGTAGCCAGAGCGCAGATCTAAGGAAGAGAAGAATTCTGCTCCCTGTAGGCAATTTAGGGCATCGTCGATGCGCGGCAGAGGATAGACATCCTTGCGCGTGATACGGTTGAGACGGCGGTAGTCCACACAGAACCTGATGGATCCGTCTTTTTTCTTCACCAGCACAACTGGAGAGGCCCAGGGACTGCTGGACGGCTAGATTATTCCACGCTTGAGCATATCGTCTACCTGTTGATCGATGACACGACGTTCGGAAGTTGACACACGGTATGGACGCTGTCGAAATAGTGCATGTTGACCGGTATCAATACGGTGGACAACTGCTGACGTTCGACCTAAAGAAGGCTGGTCGTGGTCGAAGGAGGCTCGAAAACGCTGGAGGAGTTGGACAAGCTGTTTCTGCTGCACAGGCGTAAGGTGGGAATCGACAGCTTTGCAGAATACGTCCATAGGATCAGCTGTGTCAGTTGCAGAACTGATGGCACAAGGCAGTAGTGATGCCGTGTCTCCAAGTGTTGTATCGTCGAAAATGACAGCAAAAGTAGTGAGGCTCCCCAGACAATCGCCGCGTAGTAGGAGCGACGGGCAAGCAGAGACGTTGCATGCGTAAAGTGCCGCAGAACCATTGCAAAATTTGATGACGGCAAACGGGAGGACGAAGGTTCGGTGACGCGCTCTCGTTACAGATGGTTGAAACAAAACAGTAGAGTTAGTGGCAGCATTCGAAAACACAGGTACTAGTACGGCGGACAAAGGCACGATGTGGACGTCAGCTGCGGCAAACACTTTAGGGGGACTGCGGTCGTCGAGGTCAGGGCACGGATTCGACAACGTGAGTTCAGCACGAGCGCAGTCTACGAAGTCCTGATGGGTTGAAAGAAAATGCCATCCTAGAATTACGTCGTAGGATGATCGCGGAAGAACGATAAACTTGACGGCATACCGAACATCTTGAAACACAGCGCGTGCTGTGCACTGAGCCGAAGGCGTGATGTAATGCGATGTCGCTGTACGCAGGGCAAGATTCGTAAGCGGCGTGGTCACCTTTCTCAAACTGCGGCACAATTTCTCACTAATGACAGAAACGACGGCTCCTGTACGGCGATACCTTCTACTACTATATCAATTTCGTTGGCCGGAGGAAGAGGAGGTCTTGAAGAGTTCGACGACAACGCAGTTCTTGCCTCCGGAACTGCGGCTGTCAGTTTTCCTCTCGTGCGGGGCTAGGTCGGCGAAGCATCGGGGAGATGGATCGGCGACGGGGCGAAGACGATCGGCGTGAGTCGAAAGGGCGTCGAGGGGAAAAAGAGTCAGCGACAGCCGAAGAAAGTCGTTGGGAATGCTGGGCAGCCTGCTAATTGGAGGAAGCCACACCGTCCTGAGACTGGAAGCTGCGACGTCGACAGTAGCGGGCTATATGCCCCGCAAAACCGCACGCGAAACATATCGGCCGATTATCAAAGGTGCGCCATGGGCTGACGACAGAAGGTCCGGACGGCGAAGTAGGATGGGGTACCACCGTGCGTGTGGGTGGCGGCGTCGTGTAGAAGGATCCGGTGGCCCGGTAGGCGCCAGAAACAGATGGAGCCTGTGGTCTGGCTGCGACGGCCGCGTAGGTCAGCAGTGTAGTGGCAGGCGGCGATGGTGGTAGTGCCTGTGCGACTTGCGCCTGAATGACCTGACGAAGACGTGGTTCCAATGGTGTCACTGGTTCAGGTATTTGGGCGACAAGGGAAAGTTGACGGGCAACTTTCTCAAGGATGAACTGCTTGATATGTGGCAGTAAAACGGTGTGATCAGCAGCGACGTCATCGACAAGGGCGGAAACCTCAGCTGTAGCCTCGGCAGCATGGCGCGTCGAGACACGCTGTTTTGGCAACTCGTCGTACGACTGACACAGTTGGACCACATCGGTGACAGTCTGAGGGTTCCGAGCGACAAGCATCTGAAACGTGTCGTCGTCGACTCCTTTCATGATGTGCTTTATCTTGTCCATTTCGGCGAGGGTCGACGCGCTTGCATAGGGACAAGACATCTTCGATATAGCTCGTAAACGTCTCGTCCCGGCGCTGGACTCGGCTACGCAAACGCTGTTCCGCGCGAAGCCGGCGCACGGCGGGACGACCGAAGACCTCGGTGATGGTTGCCTTAAAAGTCGACCAGTTGGTGATGTCAGCCTCATGGTTTTTAAACCACAGGCTGGCCACATCAGCTAGGTAAAAGCGCACGTTCGTGAGCTTGTCGCAGTCGTCCCATTTGTTGGAAGCGCTTACGAGTTCATAATCAACGATCCAATCCTCAACGTCGTGCTCGCCGTTGCCGTGAAATACGGGCGGGTCGCGTTGCTGTGGCACGCCAGTACAGATGACTGTCGTTGCGGTGGCAGCAGCTTGCGAAGGGCCAGGAGCAGTCATGTTGAAAGGTGATGGTAGCGTTCGATTGCGAAATTCCAGGATGATGGGAACCCCGGCTCCTCCACCACTTCAAATGGGGGTGTTGTGCTTCAAGCAGGTCTACACGTTGCGTCGCGGAAGGCTTCTTGTAAGTCAGGTCAAGCTACCAGTGAGCGCGATCGACAACCACAGCCACCGATTGTCGTCTTCATCTTTCACAACAGCAGAGTGTCTGTCATTCGCATTTAGTACAATATAATATATATATAGTCAACTAGATCCTCCGTGAGAAGTCACAACGTTGTTTATTTCGACGTTTCAGCCAGAGTCTGGCCTTCATCAGGAATGAGGGTACAGTTTGTTGGTGCTCAGCTTTATACAATCTTAAAGAAGAGAGAATACGCAAAAAAAGAACAGTGAGAACATGAGTTAGACACCCCCCCCCCTTTCTCCGGCCGCCCCCTTCCACCCCTCCGACGATCACATTTAAGATGTCCGCGGCCTGCATATCCTTCCCTCCATTAACATATTGTTCCCGACCAGGCAGCGCCGCGTGGCTCCGGCGGTGCGGTTTGGGGAAAAAGGAGCTTTTTTAAGAAGTTAAGCCTTTAACTACTCAGTGCCACGTGGACGTCTCGTCCTCGAAAGGGGGGCTACCGCGTATTGCCGCAAAGGCTAGCAAGCGGGCGCAATGTCAATTTTGACCCGCTCCTGGATTCCGCAGTCGGGGGCTCCTGATTGTGCACAAGGGTGCTGTCGGACATGTCATGCTTGGCACAATTGATTGGTTAGTAAGATGGAAACAGAAACAGATGACAGCTGTACTTAGAAAGAGTAGTTACACTTGGAAGTATTTTCAGTTGTCCAGTGACCGTCGCAGCTGCAGTGCCGTGAACTCTTCAGTTATTATTGTTATTATTGCCGTTATTGTTTTCTTATGCTTTTTTTTTTCGCGTATTCTCTCTTCTTTAAGGTTGTATAAAGCTGAGCACCAACAAACTGTGCCCTCAATCCTGATGAAGGCCAGTCTCTGGCTGAAACGTCGAAATATACAACGTTGTGACTTCTCACGGAGGATCTACCTGACTACTTGCAACGATACGGCCACTCCACCACTATATATATATATATATATATATATATATATATATATATATATATATATATATATATATATATATATATATATATATATATATATATATATATATACATTGAGCGCTCATGTCCTTCTTGCGTAGTGATTAGCGTTGTTCTAAATCCTGCGCTAAATGCATCTCCACTGCTGTGAAACCTGAAGGAGTGCGTAGCACGGGCACCCAGCTATTCCCGTTCGTAGAGTTCCCACTGCTCCGGTTACCAAACCGCCGATGGCGTCAGTGCTTGAGGTTTCCCCGGCATGAGTAGAATCTTGTTAAGGAGATTCTCAAACTTGGTGTGCAACATGCGCGCTACATGTTGCTGCGCTTTATCAACTTCCTGCTTGTTACTGCGGTTGAGATACAGACGTTTGCACTAAGTTCCATCAGGTCCTTTCCCCTTTCAGATGTAGCAACGAAAGCGCCGGAGAAGAGCCGGAGAAGTGCCCGTAGAGGATCAATTACGCGCTTGGCGAGGCGGTGGCGCTCTCTCTTGCGTGGCGGAAACTTGCGATGTCAGCCGCAAATTTCCGAAGCGTTTTTAGGGATCTTAGGTTAATTACTTCTTGGTTAGTTCTGTTAATTATATTATTTTAGACCTCGTTCGTTTAGTTTAACCCGTTTTTGAGCATTGATAGCTTTGTTTTAAGCCTGTATTGACATTTTGACTGTGAGTGTGATCACGCCACATGAGATCTACAGATGGACGATATGCCGGGCCCCTAAAGTGCAACGCACTTAGAAGTCGCGTTATCGGATGTAATATTGCGTGGTAGAAGCGTGCAATCGTACCAGGCGTCACACAGTGTGAATTATGTAACGAGGGCGATGGGGGCTACTAAATCATTACAAAGGACTGAGCTGTAATTCATTATCATCAGCAGCAGCCAAAGCATCAACAATGTGTGCAGCTACTCAGCCTATCAACCTGCGATGATGGTGATGATAAAACTGCCACGCCGATTGGCTGTAGCCTTGGAGTCGCCTTAGACGAAGACACATGGAGATATAAATGTATATAGTTCTTGCGAATCATGTGTTCATATATATATATATATATATATATATATATATATATATATATATATATATATATATATATATATAAGAGACCTCTGACCCTTCAGGCGCGAATTATGATGCACTGTCTGCAAATGTCTCAAATTCGCACAACGTAATCCTAAGGCACTCAATATTACATTCCAAGAAAGAAAATAAAGTCATATGCAGTTTTTTGCGAGTTTTGCTAATTAATCTTAATTAGAGGATAATTGAACATTTAATTACTCAGCACTCAGTCATGTTCCATTTTTATATAAGAATAAGGAAATTGTTGGCTTAAAATGCATGCGCAGTTTGTTTTTGGCTGCGTTCATTTCGTGCGGAGAAAAATAATACTTATGACGTTGGTCCTGGATTGCGGCACGTCGAACAACCCGTCGAACATCGTAGTGCCTTCACCAAAGTGATTGGTTATGGTCATACTTAGCACATTGAGGTTAAGTCAAGACACATTGACCATGCAGAAGGTTCAATTGATGCTATGCGCAATGTATCTTGC
Organism: Rhipicephalus sanguineus; assembly: GCF_013339695.2. Lineage (NCBI taxonomy): Eukaryota > Metazoa > Arthropoda > Arachnida > Ixodida > Ixodidae > Rhipicephalus > Rhipicephalus sanguineus. Next base: position 33,395,187 of record NC_051180.1, read on the forward strand.
CCTTTCTTTCCGACTAGGCCAAGTAACTGGCAAAAACAAGTTGCGTCCACATATGTGGACGTTGCGCCTGAAGGGGATATATATATATATATATATATATATATATATATATATATATATATATATATATATATATATATATAATCACTGTTTGTTTATATATATGTGTGTTGTGTGTGTGTAAAATACCGCATGTACAGTGATTATCCCTAACGACACTTCCTTTAGTAAGAAGCAGTTTAGCATTTGTCTAGGGTTCACACGTGAAAAACAGTTTGTCTGCCTCACGTGTCACACGTAAGCTATACCGTGGCTCGCAAGAGACCTCTGACCTATGAAGCACTTTATTAAGTGTGCTAATAATACCTTCACATGATAATAACCGTTTTTTTTACTCTTAAATTTCGCTCATTTACGCTAGAATATTACGACAAGAGTTTTGTCGTTTACTTACTTTCTTTTCTATAGTTCCGAACTACAATTCCGCAATAACAAAGCCTGCAAAGAACATCTTTTCATCTAACCTTATTGCATTCATTTCAAATTTGATTCATAGGTGGTCTCAAAAACATATCAACTATGGCTTGTTCCCGGCTCTCTTGCAGTATGCAAAAACATCGCCTTTGAGATGTGTGGCTTCAAGTCAGGGACAGGTGTCGTCAGAGGCCTGAGTTGGGACAGTACATATTTCAACACTCACTTGTAGCTCTCTTTTCCCAACTTCAGGTGTTCCGTACACAGGCGGCTGCAGTGACGAGCAGAAAAAGACCTGCCGTCCAAGCGAATACTGCCTTGCGAAGAAGGAAAATGTGGTGTGTGAGTGCCCGATGCGTCAGCATCTAGTGAATGACGAGTGCACAAGTAAGCATATGTTTTTGGTTGTTTCGAAATCATTTTGCCGTGAAAACGAGCCGTTTTTGTAACGTGTGGACAGCGTAAAAAATACGAAATGCAGCATGTCTGATGCACTGAGAAGCCGCAGTAACCGCTGACGCTTAATTAATGATTGCTTCAATGTTCGATGTACTGTTTATTTTAGGTGATTGCGTCGACGACAAATGCCACGAAAACTTTACGGAATGTGGCGTCTATATGTGGAAACAAAACTGCTATTGTCCATGGAGAACAAGGAAGCCGCTCCCAAACGTGTCCATCAACGAATGCGTGCTGAGTGAGTGAATGCATGAAACAGGCTTACTTAAGGGGTTGTCTCAGATGTAGGAACGCCTGGACTGTGTTAAAATGAAAATATAAAAGGTACGAAATATGAGGAGGTCGATGAAGCATTATGTAGTTACTCTTCTGAACGTGAGCAAAAAAGTTAGGGAGTGAAAGAGGCGTTGAACGCTCGACTACGAGGCTGGGGGTAGCGAAAGAGAAACCGTGTAAAGAGGCGGCACGTGTCCTGAAAGACCATACGCTCTAGACATGCCTGAGTATATCTGTATGCCTCCTATGCTCCGTTTCATGCGTCAGCTGCAACGCTGTGGAAGCTAGCGAAGATTGTTGCAGTAGATCCGTTGGCACCAATAAATAGTTCAATGATTTTACCGCCCGTAATGTGATTATTTTTCTTCGTTTTTAGGATGAGTAATAAATGATGGTGCTTCGTGGCAGGGTTGCCAATGGTGGCTACTTTTCGCCAAATTGGCGAATTTGAGAGTCCCGTGGCGACCTAAAATTATGAATGGCGACATGGCGAATTTTTGGCGATTTTCAGCTTAGGTCTCCACTGAGTTATGCATCCTAAGTTCAGTGCCTTCCCAACGAATGAGCGCCACTATTCTCTGTATTTTTCTGGGTTTTGAGGTGCACATTACGCGCCGTTCTGTATGTCCGTCCTGTAACTCGTGTGTATCTCCTCAATTCATCTAGATGCTTCTAACTCAATTCATCTAGATTCATCTAAATGCTTCAGAGCTTCGCTAAAGTTTCGCTTCTGAAGGGGCTAGATGACGGGTTGGTCGTGTGTTCTGGCCATTTGTTCCGCCAAAGCTCCAACTATTCTGAATAGCTTGGCGGCCTATTCACCGCTGGAGTATCCCCTAATCGAGCTCGTATAGCGAAGATGGGCGGATACGCGGGTGTTCGTGCAATAAAAAATTATTTATTCAGGCATTTTCTACTGTTCTCGGTGAGCGTGTGCAATGAAAACAATTGCTCTATAACATTTTACAATGTCTACCTGATCAATTATAACGCACTGGATTGACGCAGGTAGATATAAGTGATTATATATGAAAGGGACAGTGGCGTCCGGTATCATATTAGTTCACACTGAAAGGTATAAGACTCACTAATGAACGATACCTGTAAGAAATCTGTCTTACTACTTTCAATAAACCTGTTAATCCTTTTTTTTATATATAAGGGGATGTAAAGCTGTCTACAAACAACGCCTTCGCGGTTTTCGCCTAAGGTTTACCACTCTTTTACCTTTGAAACGAGCGGACAGGGATGGAAGGATATCATGAGCGTTTTATCCTTTCATACTTGCGCCTCCGCGCACATCTTGCGGCTAGTCGGAGAACCAGGAGAACCTGGCATTGAGAAATGTCAAGATACTTTAAGGGCTTTGAATGGCACTGTATTCTACGGGGCTATACATCAGTGAAAATTCCTATTACTAGGATATGCCGCACACATCTAGAATGGCGACTTCTATGGCGAAATTTCTAAAAAAAAATGGCGACTTTTGGCGACTTTCTGCTCGTTGTTTCGCGACATTTACTCGAAAGTCAGTGGCAACCCTGCTTCGTGGCCTAGAAATAAACAAAGCCCGTTATTTATACGGTTGTCAATAGGTTGTTCTGGATCGCTTAGCGCCTCTTTGTTTTCAAATTATTTTTCTTCGTTTTTAGGGTGAGTAATAAATGATGATGCTTCGTGGCCTAGAAATAAACAAAGCCCGTTATTTATACGGTTGTCAATAGGTTGTTGTGGATCGCTTAACGCTTCTTTGTTTTCAAATTGGGGCCTTCGCGATCAATTCCGGTAGCGCGCAGCGGGAGCCAATCGCGGAGGCCACGTTTACAGCGACGAAATTGAAGCACGAGACGCGCGGACTTACACATTTTGCGGGCCGAACTTCTTGCATAGCTTCCACAACAGTGAAATATATTGCAAACAGTCACTGGGTGGAAATGACTCTACATGCTGTATGAGTCATACGTATACGGCACGCTTATTAATAATTCGTGCCAATTTTAGAAATGGTTAGCCGCCGTAATAACCAGGGAAAAACGGAGCTTTTAAACGCACGAAATGTAGGATTACTTTTTGCTAAAAAAATTGGAGAGTGCGACATTTCTAAAAAAATGCAGGTGTCGTAACACTCAACAAAACGCTACAGGATGATGTCAGGCCAAGGCTGTTATGGCAGTACGGGAGGCGATATGTAAAGGCTCTGATTAGCGGATCGTCTGGGTTTTGCGTATAAGAAGCTGCAGTTTGCTGCGATTAATGCGCATATTCATTAATGTAATCCATTCGATGGGACCTCGAGATATGATGCAAACCATGTGAATATCCTTCAGAGCTTTGGCCTACAGTATGAAGGATCCTATTTCACAGTCTTCGACAATGCACCCTAGGTCATTCCGTGCAGTCGAGTACTCACTCACTCGCTCAGAGCGCCTCTGAGCGGAACGCTCTCGTGTGTGTGTGTGGTTGTGATTGTTTTTTTTTCCTTATTTATTACTTATTTTCTCTCTCTCGCTTTCAACCCCCTATTCCCCAACCCCAGTGCAGGGTAGCATACCGGATACAAACTTCTGGTTAACCTCCCTGCCTTCCTCTGCTCTTTCTCTCTCTCTCGAGTACTCACTTATTACCTAGATGTTATAGGAGAATGAATAGTCATATTTAGACTGAATCGAATGCGGGTCGAACAGTGAAAAAGGTGAATAGAATAAACACGATGAGCTTTCAGCTTTCATATACGTGCGGTCTTTTGTTGGTAAATGTTACAGTATTGGAACATTAAGGTTGTTCAAGCGATGTTTAGTTGTTGTAAATTATTGAATCAATCTCTAGACCCTTTCGAAAGCGTTTAATGCTGAGCGTATGCCTTTTATCTTAAAGCTTGCTAGATATTCAAAATAAAAGAAATAGTTTACAACGTGTAAGTGATCCTATTCTATTGACGAATGCAGCTGATGCCTACAAGGCCTACACGGTATGCTGCACGTTCGAATGTCACCAGAAAATTTCTCACATCAGCATCGTTGTCAGTGCTTCCTTTATAGGGGTTTCGAAAGTTTTTGAATACCCATGCAACACAATGAACCAAAACACTGCTGGGTGCAAACCTTTAAGCCTAGTGTTAAGTAGCTACGAAATTTGAAAGCACCACGATGAAGACGCATTGTGAGCACTCTCCTGTAGAATATGGGCTACGATTGAGCCCATAAAAATGTCTTTTTTGGATGTTTTATTATTTTGGTTGCGGGATATTTTGAATTATGGAGAGCGTTTTCTTTCTCGACGATCACTTGCGGCTCTTCAGGCGAATTATATCTAACGCAAAATGCTGCAACCATTCTGTGCCTTGCTCCAGGCATTTTTGAGGTACGTTGCGAGTTCAAAAACACGGTGGATACAGTGAAACGTTTTTTTTTTTTTTTCTGCTGTTCTCTGGGGCGGCGCTGCCGTTATATAAAGGCCTAATAATTTTTAATGACTCTGCGCAGATCACGACCGGCTTATGAAGAGCAATTTTAAGATAACTGAGAGCTTCAGTTGACAAACGATCCGGTTACCCATTACCCGACACGCAAGTGGTGAACAAGCGTAGTTTCGCTGATTAGACTTCGGCAGCTATTCGCAGGCACCTTCTCTGAATGGGCAAACGTGTGGTTAAATGTGTGGGAGCAACAACGGCGGGTAGGAGGCGAAATAAAGGGCTAGGAGGGTAATGACTCTGTGGCTCTCCTGTACGATTTGTTATCCTGCAAGTATGGAAACAGAGCCAAAGAGACAGAGAGAGAGAAAGAAACAAAACTAAGAGTTTGTATGAATCGAGTGTAAGCAATTGCGGTGTGCGCAAGTGTCACGGCATGCAGGCCTATCGCATTCAGGATATGTAGAAAATAATTTCCTCTTGCTTTCAGCCTGAAATATGTGTAGCTGAGGCTGACCGCATTCCTAATCATGTGATTTCTTTTTCAGACGAGTATTACTATACGGTGTCATTCACCCCGAACATCTCACTCGATTCTCGCAGCTGCGACTCGTATGCGGCCCGTGTTCTGGACGCGGTAAGAAATTAGCTGCGATAGTCACTGCATTTTTTCCAACGTGCCACTTTTAGCTCATTGCCAGTACAATAGCATTTTTGTTAGAAGAAAAAGAAAGGTTGATGCTTGGCATTGACTGGCGGTAATGTTAGTGTACCATGTTTCCTCGCGGGCTTTATTTCTGCGGCATTGCGTATATATTAATGTTGCATTTCTCAAAACATGTCTTAAATACTTTCGACCTTAAACACTTTCGATCTCAGGCCGCCGGTGCACACCCCAATATGGGCCTAGTAAGCGTCCTTAATGAATAGCAAATATATATATATATTTCAGTCTTTTCATTTCCACCAGGATGTAATCACACGTTCTAGCCAGTTGTCGGTCCCTTTAAGGTATATATATATATATATATATATATATATATATATATATATATATATATATATATATATATATATATATATATATATATATATAATGAGAATTCTAGCCAGTTTCACGCCGTGAAAGCCATCGGTTGTTGCCCCTTTCATTCGCTTTCTTCAAGTGTATTCTTTCGTTTCGCCCCTTAATCATCCATCATAGACATGATCCCCCTTTCGTTACACTACACTCATTATCCTTCAGTATTACGTAAGCTTCACCACGTGGCCCACCTTTCAGTACACTCTTTGAATCGCCCGGCTCACGTAAGCTTTCACGTGACCTTATTTTTCTCTCCTCTCGTAAACCCTTCCTTATCCCTACGGTCACGTGACCACGCCAACGATGCCGACGGCACATGGTCCGCATAAACAGTTTCGCTGTAATATGAAACAGCGCGACACAGGACGAAGGATGAAGCAGGACAGAGCACTGATCTGTCAAGAAATACTTCATCAACGACCATGCCATACGTACTGACTGTGATATTCAGCATTACATGGCTTCCGCTGCAATTATTTTTTTTTACATTTGTCAGCTTACGTTTACGCTGAGTACATTGCACGTACGTGCGCCACAATTACTCCCTCTTTTTACACAAAACAGATCGCTTGTGTCAGTCACTAATAATTGTTGGGGTTTCACTTCCCGAAACCACGGTTTGATTATCAGAGACGCCGTAGTGGATGGCTCCGGAAATTTTGACCATCTGGTGTTCTTTAACGTCCACATAAATCTAAGTACACGGGCCTCAAACATTTTCGCCTCCACCGAAAATGCGGCCGCCGCGGCCGAGATTCGATCCCACGACGTGCGGGTGTGTCAGTCACTGCGTTTATTTCAGTAATACACGAGGGCATTTCTCAGTGTTTGTTTGGTGAAGGCAAACAATGTGCGAGTTTTCGATTCGTTGTATTCTTTATTTTGCAGATAAGGACCAGTATCGGAAACGATGTTTTTAAAGTTGAGATACTGAACTGCACGTGAGTAAGATTACCTTTATCGAATCAGTTTTTCGAATTGCGGGAAGAAAATAAACGTACATTGAGCAATGAAACTCTTAAATCTAGTAATCAATCCTCGAGGTCGTGCTGCTTGGTGATGACTTAAGCTAGAATCTTAAAGTGAATGACTGGAGCGAGCAGAACAGACAGTTCACGTAAAATAATGTTTCAAAATCTATTTAGCCAGATTGACCCTGGTTTGACAACTCCCGTTTTTCTTTCATTTAGAGCTTCAACTTTCGGATATTCCTATAGGGATTTTTACGCCGTGAATTCACGATTGATCCAAAGGGACCATCCTGCTTAACGTGATTCCTATACTGTAGTTGTTCTTATTTCCCATCGTTCGAAGGTGTTTCATTATTATTCTGATACCGCTCATACCAAATGTATCCATTCCCCAAAACTTGTAAGCGAAGGTTTATTTACAAGCTCGCTGAGCCTCGTCCACCTCGTGTCCTGGCCGATCCCGAACAGTGGATTTGAGCGATCTGGGCGAGCGAAGCAAGTAAACACTTCGGTGTGTTTTCATTGGTCATGCCCGAGGTTTTGCTATGCTTAAACTGCACTTTATCCAAAGGGGGATAGCCACTAGAGTATACAACACCAAATTTGCGCCCGATATCCGACACATAGAATAGTCTACAATGTTCGGGCATGAGGCAAACAGAATCATTTGTGTATGTATAATACCGGTTCCACCCGGGCCCTTTTTGATCGTGAATGGTTGATGTTTGCGCCAAACTAAATCGGGATTAGTCCGCGTAGCAGCGATCAAGACAACCGATCCTGATCGGCTCTAATCGCGATCGAAAGTGCCCGTGTGACACCGGAATGTGAGTGAACTTTCCATAGCGGTGGCTCACTCGTTCGTGGATGATTTTCTGCTGTGCACATCACGAGGTTGGGCGCTTTCAATTCAGACAACTTTCTTCTAAATTATGAATGCAGCAGTCCCGTAACAACAAGGGGGGGGGTGCGGGCTAGTGGCCCGGGACACCCCCGCCCGACATTCTGATGGAGGTGGGTGTTTTACCAAAAATAAATGATAAAAAGAGGTGTTTTTCTCAAGTAGTCAAGGTTTTCAGCAAGTCCCCTCCCCCCCACCGAAGAAATTTCCTGGCTACGGGCCTCGAATGCAAAGCTGCGTTTGTGACAGTATTTGAAATATCTAAAGAAAAAGCAGTGATGACACTGAATCTCGAGCCTCTATGTTAGCTGTGTATTCTGTGAGCTGTCTAATCCAGCTGATTATCTTATCCTGCAATTTACAGACATGACATTAAAGCAAGGCTCATAGCGTCGAAACCGCTGTCAAAGCACGTGATCAAGAGGCTTCAAGCGTGCGAGCATCCTGTCGATGACCTGTGCATGCTGTATCCGAAGTTGCCGATCAAGAAAGGCTCTGCAACAGGTGTGATTTTTTTTATTTTTTCGAACACTACCTTGTTTGCAAATTTTCATTTGTAAAAAGAGCTAACTTTCTCAGTGATGTTTTTTATTTCTTATAATTAACGACCCCTACTCAAGAACAACTAATGCATAATTAAAATATTTCCAAAAGAAAACATGTCAGCTTTATTCATAACCCTTAACGGTCTAAGCTCCGTAACAGGGCTCCTTAAACACAGTGACTCCCCTTGGATTGCGGAAAAAAATCTTATTTACGGACAAATCTTTTTCAGCTAATAAACGGACACTATTATGTTGACCGATCGCGCATCTTCGCGGCTGCAACCGGTTATGGCACTCGTCATAAGCAATCTCTAGCAATAACCCCTTTGTCACGGCAGAACAACTGCTTCAAATATATTTCTTTCTCAGAAGTTGTAGTATATTGTAAGAACGTGTTCGGTGGAATTGTAACAAAATATTTTTAGTATTATAATTTACAGTAGATGTTGGCTTTCTTCCTGGCACTGGCTACTCCTTTTCCCAAGACCAACGATAGTTAAGCAACAATAAAAAAAATAAAAAATACAAGATGGAATCATAGTAGGCAGTTCGAACTTCCTAACGAAGTCATTTCACAATACCATCCATAATTAAACCTTTTTTCCTCAACCTCCAGTAGTAGTTTATCTTGAATGTGATGCTAAGTTCATTATACGCTCCTGTATTGATTCCTGTCGTGTTAAGTTTTATTGTGTGATCTTGTGCTCGAATTCTTTGGATCACTGTGCTGCACTGCCAAAGTGTACACTTCCCTGTATTTTGTTTTAGTGTTTGCCAATCTCTGAAACCCCACGAATGTAAATCCACTCTTATAAAACCGTCGGTGAGGGTTGCAGCATATGTAAATGAAATGAAACAAAATAAAATAAAGATCGCTAAGTTCCACATACGCCCAAACAAATGCACTGAAGCGACACTTACAGTTCCGTAAACAAGGTAATGTGTCAGGCAAAACGACACGCAAGGCCTGCACATACCTACGAGATAAAATACGCAAGCAATGCATAATAAAAACAACCCTTTATCGCGTTTCAAGTACGCCTTCATGATTTAGAGCTGACTCATTACACGTGCATTTTCCATTATCTTCAAGCATGTATATTTTTATTCTAATGTTCATTTTCAGCAGTAGTGCTCGCAATAACTTTCTCTTGCCTTTCGGTTCTCACGCTGCAAAGATTCTGTATTATAACGCGGGATATATGACTAATTTATTATTATTAATTAATACCTCCAAACGCTTGCAGAAATCGAAGAAGAGAACCTTTGCGACAGTATCCTCAAGACGCAGGAAAATGGATACAAGGGTCAGAACAAGTGCGTCAAGGTCGATAACTTTTTCTGGTTCCAGTGCGCTGACGGTTACAGAGCAGTTGATGAGATCACACGAGGTCGCCTACGCCGCTCCGTGTGCGAAGGTGAGCAGCGCCTATCTTCTTTTTTTTTTTCAGAACAAGCTTTCATGCTTTATCTGCAGGAAACGTAACTAAAAAAGAAACATCTTAGAGCAGCTATTTTAGCAATCAAATATGTATTAATAAACGTCTTCTTGCAGCCGATGCAATCGTACTCTGCTTGAATGATGACCCGAAAGACGCGGGTTCGATCCCAGCCGCGGCGGTCCCATTTCGATGGAAGCCAAATGCTAGTGGTCCGTGTATTTAGATTTAGGTGCACGTTAAAGAACCCCAGGTGGTCGAAATTTGCGGAGCCCTCCACTACAGCGTGCCTCACAATCATATCGTGGTTTTTGGCACGTAAAACCCCAGCAGTTATTACCATTACGTATTGAGGGGATTACATTTCATGGGCATTGTAAGAGATATTACATGGAAACAGAAATCCTGAAACTAAATCTTCCTTATTTTGGTAATGTCATGGGGGCTTCCATTTCAATAAAGCGTGAATAGAGGCTATCTATAAGAGAACAGCGAACGGGGCACCTCGTTCATGATGTGTCGCGATGAAAATCCTAAGGCCACAAGAAAATGCGTCGGCGAGTGTGGAGAACCCTGACGAAGACAGGTATTCTTGTCGAATCGTTATATATTGCTTGTTCAACGTTTTTAATAGCGGAGCTGCTTAAGCTCCTGGATGGGCCGCGTAGCGTTAGCAAAAAGTATCATCATCATGAAGGGCCTCTACCTTATATGGCATCTCGCGTCGCCTAGCGCCTGGCGCAGCTGCGCCTAGCGCGTGCAACACAATAACTCGGTCGGCGCACTGTCTTCATGCTTTTGTTCATCCTAGGATTGGATTGACTATAAATAAAGACAGTTTGCGCTTGGCGACGTACATTTCAGACATGGGGTTATAGTGCATTTTTCTGTATCGCCTGGTAATCTGGCGGATAATAAGGCCTGTGGGTAGCACAATCATTCAGGTTGACACTTTGGATATTAAGTGTAGCGTACCTTCGATGCGTGCGCGTTTGAATAAAACAAAGGAGAAGCACAGAACATATAACCGGAGAGATAGAAAGAAAAAGATAGAAAAAGATAACGCCATATCCACGAAATGAATGATGACTGAGGAGCTGGCTCGGAGATAATTGGATAAACCGTGAATGCCCCGTACAATTCCTCTACTGTCATATAAAGACTTCACACGTTGTTATATTAAGGATTGCGGTCAGGTTGTTGTCGAACCACAAGCGGTCGCAGACCTTGCAGCTGTGGCCGAACGTGTGATCGAGGAAATCGTGCTTGAAGCGCGCGTCGGTGCCACTAACTTCAGGTAGCGACCGCTTTCGGCGCTTGGCCGCTCCATCCCGCACCGTACCTCTTCGAGGTTCTCTTGTCGCGGCTTCCACGCTGCTTCGGCTTCGCGGGCTTGTATCTCGGGGTCCGCATAACGCTGACGTCTCTCTGCGGTCTCGCGAGCTCTCACCGCAGGGTCTTGGCGGCGAGCCCGCGTTGCTGCTGCCTTGCGAGCCCTCCGCTCCGGCGCCTTGTCTTCTTCGTTCATATTATTAGTATCGAAGCGCACTGACTAATGACTGTCGAAAGAGAGGGGAAGCGCGCAATTGTGGCCCTCTTGCGGTCTCCTATCAAACTAGGGCACGCGCCGGAGTGGAGCGAGCACGCTACAGTTGGCTATGCTATATGTGGTTTTACCTGCGTTAATATCATCGTCAAGGCGCTCAAACAACAAGAGGAAGAAGACTTCTCTTTCGCGCGAGCGTGCGCATGCTACAGTTGGCTATGCGGTATGTGGTTTTGCCTGCGTTAATATCATCATCAATTGAAGAACAAGAGGAAGAAGACTTCTCTTTCGCGCGAGCTGCGCCTGTAGCGGTCGCCTCTGGAACTAAGGTTACGGCGCGGGATTTCGCCCCAGCTTAAGAACCTGGCGAGCCAGCTCCTTAATGAAAATTGAAACTGACCGAGAGATAATTAGAAAGGGAAGAAACATAGAAAGCGAGACGTAGAAAAAAACAGACTAGAAAAGACATATAAAAACAGAGAGAAACGAAACGAAAAAGGGGAAGAAAGACAAGAATAAAGAAGAGAATTAGTGCAGCTTGCACTAAGCCGCGCAAGGCTGGGTCACAGCATAGCTGGTGGGCACCTATAGATGCATGGTGCTGGCTTGGCTCGGCTTATGCCCTCTCACCTCTCTTTCCCATTCCTTGCTATTCTATTTATAAATGGTTGTGCATGCTCTTTCTTTTCTGTCTTTGGTGTATCTGTTCCTTTCTATCTCCTTCTTTGTCTGTCTTTTTCTCACTTTATCCCCTTCCTTTCTGTCCATTTTTCTCTATCTTTCTATGAGTCTCGCTCTCTTTCTTTCTTTCTCTCCATGTACACGTTCTCGTCTCCTCCTCCTTTCCCTCCTCGTCACCCTCACGTCTGTCCTCCTCACCCTATCTTCCCTTTGCCACCTCCTTGCTATACTCTACTATACAAGGCTATGCTGCGCTCTGTTAGCTTGCTGCAGAGCCCACTGGTTAAGACGCTCGCCTTCGGATGCTGGGTACACGGGTTCAGATCGCGCCTCAATAAGAATTTTGTAGCGTTAGCTACACTGGCCTAGCCGAGCCAGTTTCGCGTGGCTCTTCAAGAGCCGCGCTGCGCATGCGCGAGGATCAGTGATGTCACACAGCTGGCGCATCGGAGCCGGCACCTCCCGCGCACTCCGCCGCAGCCGCGCGCGACTCGCTGCTGCCGGTCTGCGCTTTCCAGAGGAGTGACGTCGTAGCCGAGGTAGACGCACTGGCGCCGGTGCGCGCTTCGCTGTGCATTCGCCTTCGCTGTGCAGTCGCCGTCTGACACTGCGCTGGAGCCGCTTGATAGCGCCTCTGACTGGCGTTTGCCAGTGTGGCTTAGCCATGGAGAAGGAGAGCGCAAATGCTACTCAACTGCTACTCTGTATTCCATGGGAAAACAATGGGGGGGGGGGGGGGGGCACGGGCCCGGTGTGCACATATATATATATATATATATATATATATATATATATATATATATATATATATATATATCCTATAGGTAATCGTGTATCGTACAGAATGTGATCCTTTTCTGCTACTGGGCTGTTTCTCTCTCCCTCCAGCTGGAGTCTCCTGCAGCGCTAAAGAACAGTTGGAATGTGCTAACAAAGGACAAATATGTGTCTACAAAAATGAAAAAGCGAATTGCCAATGCCCTCCAGGCACTGTCGCTGGGCAAGCTGGTTGCACTGGTAAGTGAAAAAAGTTACGCTTGTCAGCTGGCCTCTCTCAACGTTGCTTTCTACTGTAAAACAATAAAACTCCAGTGAGATATAATCCGTTTATAAAAAGGTGCCGGGTGACAACAACTTCTGGTTTTCTTAACATGAATGATTGTTAGACGCAATCGGCTCGATGAAAATCAGCACGCAATGGCAAGTTGCAGATATCACTAAAGTAAAATAACGATGAGCGATACCGAAACAAGGAACGTTTGATTAAGGACGTAAAGTTGTCGATTCACTAAATTACCTGACGCGTGAAAAAAAAAATGACGTGCACATGATATTGCAGTTAATGGGAAGATTTTCCAAAACGTTATACAGAAAAAATTTTACTTTTTCCGTGATTTGTGCTATCTCTACGTAAGAGATTGTCGTGATTCTTAGACAAATGTACATTGTTGATAGCATTCACAATTTACATAATTAAAACTCCATACGCGCGATTCGTAAGTTAAAGGCTGGCGATTGCTCACTCAGCGATTGCTTATATATATATTCAAATTTCTTCGCGAGTTCTTGTACATGTACAGGAGGAAAGCTGGCTTTATATCCGTTGTTGTCCATTGTGTCCGCGTTGTGTACATTTTTAGTGTCTTGGGGGGGGGAGGGGGCAATTGAGGCTGTAGTACTGATGACGGAATTTCATTAGATCGAGTGAATGTCATTGAAGAAGAGTGACTGTCTTTCTTCAGCCCGTACAACATGCAACCCTAAAGAGATACGAGAATGCCAGGACCAGAAGCGGAAATGCGTATATAAAGACCAAAAAGCTCAATGCAAGTGTCCCGAAGGCACCGTTGATGATGGTGACGGATGTTCTATTGAGCCTGCCAAAGGTAAGATTGAGAATGAAGCCATTAATCCTCGTTGAACAAAAAAAAATGTTGTTGCCTAAGAAAATGGGCCTTTTTCTACCAAAAGGGTGGTTCAATGCTCCCACTTTTAAATCGTGCGGCAAAAAGGAATTGGTGCGATATTGTAGCTAATGAATGCACGATTTCAGCTAATCATGTATCAAGGACCCGTTCGATAAAGCAGACGTCGTGACATTTTACTTTTTTGCCCTTAATTCGGTTCATACGATTCAGGGATACGAGCTTCTTTCTGTGCGAACTTCTTCTTTTGTTTTCACGTATGTTTCGAATGCTATTTTAATACAGTTGACGTTTCACACATGAGCTCAATAACCGTAGCTATCAGTAAGGTGGCCTACCTGTCATGTCGTTTGGAAGTCACGTTTAGTTGCGTCCGCACAGGATAGTGCCTTTGATTTTACTTTTGCTATATATTCTAGAACCTTGCAGCGAATATGGAGTCGGTAAATGTCGAAGCAAAGGACAGAGTTGTGTAATGGAAAACGGAAAGCCTGTTTGTAAAGAAATCTCTGACGCAACAACAGCAGCGACTGCAACAACGAAGGCGAAAGACAAGGATCAAGGTGGGTGCTCTGAACTCCCTCGTTCCCTTAATTCTACCCTTACATCTTTCAGCTGTGATGACATTTGTACCAGCTGACGCAACCACTAGGCGTTTCTCGCGACAACGGTACAAATATCGGTATTTAGTGCGACTGTGACATGTTCCACTTGTGTGTATATGAACACTGCAGACGATATGTCTTATATATTGAGGTTTTATATGTTATCACGTAGGTCGTTCGTAGATACGTACACTCGTATATGAGGGGAAAAAAACTACACGAAAAAAATTCTGCTTTTTTGCACTTAATTTGAATTATACCCTTCAGGGATACGTCAGTGCGAGTCTCTCTATTAAAGGGGCCCTGCACCACTTTTTGAACATGGTCTTAAAATGCTACCTGTTCGTAGTCGAGGATCTTGCGAACATGTGAGCCAAACATTATAGCGCAGCGCGCGGCATGGAAATTACAATGGATGTTGAAAGTCCGCCAGAAATCACTCGCTCTTCTTTCGACAAATGATGTCATACACTCACGGAGGAAGGAAAGACCCGAGGAGGGGGCCTGCCCAGCCCACGCGCTCGGAGAAAAGTGTCGAAGAAATTACGGCTTAGCGGACATATCCACTGGGCACAATGGCGGCGTTGCTATGGTGTCGTAGTGCGCCATGTTGTGTAGTGGAGGCGGCATGTGCGCCTCCGTAGCTCTCGTACCGAACCGTGGCAGACAGTATCCAGTTTTTGTGCCACGTTGTTAGCTACGCAGTGCTGTCCTGGTTGTTATTGCACCCAGCAACGTTCATAAAGCCTCTTGGTAGGCACGGGGTCTGAACAGTGCGTGGAAGGAGTACGTATCCGCGTACAGTGCAGCGGATGAAGCAGATGAAGCATTTGTAGTGCTCAGCAAAACCGTGCTAATGCACCATAACAAAACGGAACCACTCTGCTACAGAATATGCTCGATGAACGCCTTCCAGGTCAGTGACGGTTGTGCAGTGTTCATGATTGTGACAGCGGACTCAACATTTGTGCCCTACCAGATGAAATAAGGACATATCCTTACAGTAACAACTTGCTTATGCGTATTGAAACACTTTCTTTCCTGCCTGCAATGCTCGCTCCTAGTGTACTCTCGCCCTAGAGCACACGCGATCAAGTGTCTTTCGCACACCAGCACAGGCTGCACTGTACACGAGGTGCACACAGTTGAAGCCGATCTGCTTTTATGAGGGTCAAGGGCACGGTGATCGGGCGTCGCATGAGAGAGACCCAATCCTACCATGGGTGCCGGCGCACGTCCGATCGTGTTTTCTGTACAGTACGTGAATAAAAGAAAGGGAAGAAGCTTGCACTAAGTCGCGCAAGGCTTGAAACTGCGTAGCTGGGCGATTCTGAAGTCTAATCTGGTTGCTTCTAGGTTGTTGCTAGGCTTTAGCTAGGTGATGCTAGGTTGTTTCTAGGTTGCTTCTCAGCGCAGAGAGGTTCGAGTTGAACCACAGCCACATGGACGACACGGATGTCCAAACCCCAGAGACAGAAACTCGCGCTGAAACCGATCGTTCGCATCTTCCATAGATCTATGGGCACGTCGTCATTCGCGTTAGGCGTCCATCATTTCGGGGTTTTCTCGCAGCCGCCGTTGCCTTTCCCGTTCCCTGGTATTCTCTCGTTGCACGTGCCCCTGAATCACTCCGTACAGATGCTTCAGCGAAGCTGAAACGTGCGGCCACGGTGTTTACCACTGGGTTAATCCAGACAGTTTATTAAAGCTTTTCTCAATTACTGGTTACGTCTGTCTAGAAATCTTAAGTGGTGTGTTGCCGCCCGTCTGTTGCCTTGTTCATTTTTAGTGGACCAGAGGTGAGTAGTGGGATTTGCCCAATTTCTGCGACACATACCTGTTCATGAAGATGAGATGTCTTTTGTACACACGAAAGCTTTTACGACCGGCTTTAACAACTTGGCTGTAATAAGTTGTATAAACACCAACGCTACACATGCCGTATGGATGGAAACAACATTATTGAAAGTCCGGCGATGTTTAATAACCCGGGCTAAAATCTCCCATGAGGGGACTTCGAGGCCTTGCCTCACATGCCGTAGCCAGTGTGTCTCGTCCGCAGCGTTCTCTCGCGCTTGCCTCCTTGTCTGCGCGCTGTTGCTCGCCACATTTGAGTCCTCCGTGCGTGTACGCCCGAAACTTGTGCAGTGAGCTAAATGATTTCTCAAGCCACGGCCAAAACACGTATTTGTGCTCGTAAACTACCGATGGGTTTGTGATGGGTATATATGTCGGAATGTACGTATGTACTCGAAATGCGAGTGCTGCCACTCATTTCTTTATTGCTGTGAGATTGTGCGGGTTTTGTCGTATCGCCGCGTCTAGCTCATAGTCTGGCTGATAGCCCGAACAGATGAAAAGAAGGCAGCACCACAAAACTAAAGCGTTTAACAAAAGCTATACAAATTGCAGCCGCTTGGTCGGCGGAGCAGTAATTTGGCTGGACGTATAAAGCGTCTATAGTTTCACATAAGCTAATAAAAGCAAGATCTAACGGTATAATTTAAAGTGATCATATAAACTTCTTTCAGCGCAAGAGCAGAATACTCGGGCGAAATGATTTCGCCAATGGTATCGTGGTGGCCCAGCGTATTGTGTTTTGTTGCCTCGGTTTCGGATCGCCACGGCACACGCGCCGCACAACACACGTGGTTATCGAGCCGGAGAGAGGGACGCGCCTTCTACTTCGCTGTTCACATGTAAACGAAAGAATCTGCCCAGTCAATATCATCGACTTCCTACTTCACCGAGCTTCACAGAGAGTGACGCCAGGGCCCCTCCTCAATTTTTCCTTCCTCCTTGCATATACCCAAAATCAAGCGCGTCACATACTAAAAAGACATGGCCATTGGCTTATTTGAACGTCGTGACTTGCACAGTTAGCCAGGCCGCCGCGGCGTGCCGCGACGTTCCTGCGCCGTGGCACTTCGCGGCGTGGGCAAGCGAGTTGTTCGCGCGTGCATTCAAAGAAAACAAGAAATGAAAGGGCTCAAGTTCATAGCGAGTACTGACGTACGGACGTAGCCTCTTGCCCCCGTGTCATCCCCCCCTCTCCCCCCCCCCCACCTCCTTGTGTAGCTTCCAGCGCGCTCGCTGGGACGAAAGGAAAGAGAAGGCGCTTATAACGTGCGACAAATTCCTGTAACTCCGCTCGTGCTTGACAGATTCTAAAAATTTTTGCGGCAGTCGATTCGCGAGGCAGTAAACTCCGGTAGTCAGGCCATTTTTTGATTACTTGAATAAGTGTTCCAGGGCACCTTTAGGTTTTCAAATATATATCGAGTGTTACTATAACGCATTTGAAGTTTTAAACACGAAGTAGATTACGGTTGCTTTCAGTAATGTGGCCTCCCTGTAAGGTCGTTTAGAAATCACGGTTAATTGCGTCCGCACGTAATAATACCTTTAATTTTAGCTTCTCTTTACTACTCTAGAACCTTGCAGCGAAGAAGACAGCGGTACATGTCGAAGCAGTGGGCAGCGTTGTGTAATGGAATACGGAAATCCTGTTTGTAAAAAAATCTCTGACGCAACAACAGCAACGACTACAACAACGAAGGCGAAAGACAAGGATCAAGGTGGGTGCTCTGAACTCCCTCGTTCACTTAATTCTACCATTACATCTTTCAGCTGTGATGACGTTTGTACCAGCTGGCGCAACCACAAGGCGTTTCTCGTGACGACGCTACAAATATCCGAATTTAGTGTGACACGTTGCACGTATCTGTATATGAATTGTGTAGACTGCATATATGTAAATGGTACTGGGGCTTTATATATTATCGCGCAAGCTGTTCATCAATACTATATATAAGGAAGAGAACTATACGAAAAAACACATGAAAATATCGTGATTTTTTTTTAACAGCGGCGCTGTTTAAGTCCATCGTTAATCCGTGCAGAGCGAACAGATTTCATCACCGATCATGAATTCGGCATGTGCTCTCTTCGTGCTCTTCTTCATCGTCTCCTTCATCTTCTGCTTCGCTACCAGAACACGTGCCCCGATTTCTCCTGCTCGGGATGCAATAACACTGATGGGCGAGAGAACGAGTACAGAGAGAGAGAGAGAGAGAGAGAGAAAAAAAAGATAGAGAAAGAGAGAAATTTTTGGGGCAAGAATTTCTTGGCGAGATGAGATTCGAACCTGCGTTCCCACGTTCCGAAAGCGAGTGTCCCAACCACACGGCCATCCAGGCACGCTAGCAGAGCATGTCATCTCCTTGTATACCACAGAATAGCAAGAGGGTGGGAAAGGGAAGTGACTGTGAGGAGGAGGGAAATGAGGAAGTAGATCGAGTACAAAGAGCGAGAGAGAGTGAAAGAAAGACATAGAAAGAAAGAGCAAAAAGAAAGAGACAGAAAGAAAGGGAAGAAAGAGGAAGAAACAGATAGAAAGACAGAAGGAAATAGATGCAAAAAAAAAAAGAAAAAAAAGAGCACGCATAGCCATGTATGGTATAAAATAGCAAGGTGTTGAAAATAGAGAGGTGAGAGGGTAAGAGCCTAGCCAAGACAAGACCAGCTAGGTGCCTGCCAGGCCTGATTTGGCCCAGCCATGCGCGGCTTAGTGCAAGCTGCGCTAATTTTTCTTGTCATTATTGCGATGACGATTTGCTTTTAAGGCACAATGCCTTCTGTGTATGTGTATTAGATGTGCGCCGTAAGGCCTGTGTTGCGTACAAATTGAAGCAGTGTTTCGTAGAATCCGGAATCATGTATCCAGTAGCTCGTCGTAGCTTTGTACCGAAGGGCGCTTTGTAGAAGAAGGCGGGAGCGAACTGATTGCGCTTCCGTATCAGGCGGTAGTGCATCTGCTTCCATCACTGAAACGCAGCAGTGTGGATGCGTAACATCCAGTCATAAATGCGGTCAGTTCCATTCTGAGATGACAGCCGAGCCATCAGAAGTGCGTTGCAGGTCTGCGCAAGTCCACTTGCTGTGGACTTTCACAGGCCATCTAAGCCGTCTTTGCCACCTCCGTGCAATGGGCCTCAGGCCTGGCTGACCACCTGACCTCGACCGCTGGATCTGTTGACCTCACCACCGATCATTATTAGACTTAATACACGAAGCAAATATGCATGTGTATTTTTGACACCACTAATTACTGTCCATTAGGGTAGGCTTTCGAAATAAAAAAAAGAAGCGCATCAAATGCTATGCCTTTTGCTATGCTATGCCATTTGTCCGGTACAGAAGATTTGTGTAAAGGAAAGAAAAATAATAATCTACATGTATCGGGATTCACGTAAATTGAACCCCTTATGATTTCAGCTGGGTAACTTCTGACTTCCATGTTCGGAGTGCTGAGCTACACTAGATCATTTTGCGGAAATTACCACCCTCTTTAATGATCTGTAGAACGTCGCGTGCAGCTATCAGTAATTGCGAAACAATGCTTTTTTTTTTCATTCATCGCAGTGCTCACGTCTGCTTATTTTCTTAAACATGTACTTCTAGTCAGTGATTGAACTAAATCAGTGAGTACAGGCGGCACTCGGCTGCAGTATGCGCACTAAAATCACAACTAATTTCTCCGTAGTTCACTACAAAACATGCAAAGCGTCGTACTGTCACTGCTATGTTTCTTTTTTCTTTCAATGCGGTCTGCACTGCATTCTCTGGCTTCATCAGAATAAAATGTCAGTAATTTGTACCGATAAAGAAGTACGTAAGCCCCAGCAGACACCTTGAAATCCTGCGACGTCATGACAGGTTTGTGCGACAACCTTAAACCGGCGTCGCCACTTTTTTTTTTTTTGCGCGTTTGCTGGATTTTCAACCATGCACTAGTGCCCATTAGACACCGTGATTTGTTCCTAAAGAAGAAATTTTATGCGCCCTTGCTTATTCGTACGAATGTCACTTACATACACGCTGTACTAAATACAACCCCAAACTCGCGTAGATCCTCCTTGCCCGCATCTCTCTAGTACCCGAACGACGCGGACCGAAGCGAGCCTGAAGTTTTAAGTTCTGGTAGATCCGTGTTATACAGATGCGAACCACTGACCACAGTATTTGGTGATGAGCGAATACTTCTATGAAACATTGCTTGAATTAAAGCGCGAGGAGTAATGTGACGATTGCACTTTTGATTTTTTTTATTATATAATCTCCCACTCTGTATTTGTCTTGTGCCCTTTTCAGATCGTGGAAAGTCAAGTGCTGCCGCAGTCTCAGCTACATGGCTCTTGTTGCTGGTCGTAGCTACTTCAGTTGTCTCCGCATAGATGTAAGGAACATGTCAAGCTTGAATACGCGAGGGTTTGCAAATGTATATATAACGCGCTTACATCGAGCACCAAGCTTGGCTTTTGGAATTTATAAATTGCGCACGAGTATTCACAACCACACGGATGTATCATTTGGGAATAACGGAGAAGACGGACGTGAAAGAGGTTTCCTAGTCTGAGAACACGAAAAAAAAATGTTTTCATGTCTGCCTGACGTGAAATAAATTTAGTTGGGTCTAAACGAGAAAAACGAAGTGTTTCATGTATGCAATGTTTTCATAATTTGCTTTCAAGAAGCCAAAGCTAAACCTCTATGAAATTTTAAAGTATATGTTAAGAGAAAATCGAAAAGTTAATTTACGTTTCATAGTCGACTACACGACCTTTTAGTATCACTGGCAACTGGACGAGGGAGTTCCATTTTGAGCACAATCGTAATTTTCGAGATGTTAAAGAAAGTTAAACGAAGAATTTGGTCATTACGGAAGTATTATAGGTATAATATGCAGCTGTAGGTTCCTATGATGGCGACTGAGGGATAATAATATGGAGGTACTACTAATATCTAAGATTTAATGCAGTTATTTAGAAGAGACATTTATTTTTGCAGCCTATATGCAGGTATATGCGATTCAGGTAGCTTGGCGGCTCTGTATTAAATATTTAGCAACATAATTTTATAGAAAATGTTATGCGTCAATTGATTTACCAGAGGAATTTAAGCGTCTTTATCATAGTACTTCTAAAAAAGCGACAGCCGCAACAGAAATACATTGCAAAGAATTCGCAACGAGACATTGGACAACGCTGCAAAAAACGACGCCGGTCAAAATACACCTCAACGTCAGCTGAATTTCAGTGGCACCTAAAAAGAAGCATGGTCGTGGAAACGTAAATTCATTTCAAGCAAGGTTTATCTTAATTATCAGCCAAGTAATCTGATAAATTGTAAAAAGGTATGTTGTGCAAGAAGCAATTGCCTGTATACCTCTTGCTTACTCAAAAGTAACGGCTAAGCATCGAGCAAACAAACAGCAGGAAAGTGATATCAATTCAATACATCTATGAGGAATGTTGAATGTTCTCGTCGTGTATATCATTCACCGTCACCTCCCCCCCCCCTTTTTTCCCCCTCTTTTGAAAAGGAGCGTCTGCAAGAACTTCGCAACAAGAACTTCGTGCGCAATTCTCGACTCTTCCGTGGCCGCTGCAACCATGCAGAACTGTATACGCGTTTAATATTCACATCAGCAGAAGTTGTTGCCCAGTGACTGACTTATCTTCACACGCTAAAAACTTGCAGGGTTCCTTATATATGCGTTCGCCTAAGACAACTCTAAGGCGAAACCATCTTCTTTTTTTTTTCTCAGACGATGCAGTAATCCTCTTCCGTCCCCCTGCGAAAGCTTTCTGCACCTAACGTGGTTTTCCACTGCCTTAAGGTTCGGAGGCAGTGATTGTGCAGCTCACCTGGTTTTTCTCTGCCTCCATGATCGGCTAACTTTTGCAAAACGACGGTGTCACGTGATGACGTCATCACGTGACGATTTTTTGCATCACTCGTGTTGACGCGGCTGAACGCCGTTGGCGCCGACGATCAATTGTCACGTTTGATGAGGCATCTAAGGCTTTCGCCTTAATAACGTAAGAAGTTAACTACTCAGTGCCGTTAGAAGATGTGTCATGTGAAAGATTTCAATTAACACATTTTGATTACCTTGAAACATCCTGCGCTGTTGAGTGCGGTCGTAACGTCGTCTCCCCTAAATTTCCCAGGTAAGGTGTACTGGGACTATATTGTCTAATGCCATAGATCGATACGTAACAACGCGAAAACGACAACACCGATTTTTATTTCCGCGCGCAGAAATGTCATTCGAATTCTTATGTACAACAATATCTCGTCGAGATTGCAATCACTGCGCTTGTATAAGCGTAATATTATTTAGAGTGTGTTGTCAAGATTGTGGCCAGCGATTGCAATAATTAAAATTTTGAACGAATAAGTGTACTTTACTGGATTAGATTAGTCCTAACTCTGACAAAGACTTACCCTTGGTGGCTCCATTTGCGCAAATCTCGGTGTTATGTATAAGACACGGTCACCAATAAACAATTATCCTGTTTTTTTCCTTCAAATTTCATGGTCACTTCCTTCAAATCCGTATACACGAATATAAATAACAGCGCTTTTACTCAGTTCGTACACGTTCCATGTGTATACGCGGTGTCGTACATGCGCAGTATAAATTGCAAAATTTTAAGCACGTGTATGAGTGTTTTTTTTTTTTTTTGTGCGTGACATTCAAGTAAAGTCGCGACGTCCATCGCCAATAGCGGTAGACTAATCCACCGTAACGTGAGAAGACCGGCTACACAGCTCGGAATCCACACATTCTTTGGTTGTTAGAGAACCACAGCTTAGCCGGCGAGCTCTTCTCCTGCAAAAATTTTAACAGCGCAATCAAAAACGTGATTGGTGTAGTGAGCGATGAACGACACAAAACATGCGCGAAGTAATAACAGAAATAGTAGTAACGTGGGTTAGTTTCTATTGAAACTCATGTTAACCAGAACAAAACTTGACGGGTTCACTAAAACGTGAGATACAATATAAACGCAAGTAAAAGTCTAGCAAATATCGATTTATTTCTCTTTCCTAGCCTTTTTTCAGCTCTTGTGCTAAAAAACAATATTTTCCATACCAGAAAGGAGGTAGTATTTTCATCCGAATGCTAACGGTGGCGAAACTAATCGTTCAAAATCGCGTGACTTTAGCGGTGTACAATCACCGTTCTTTGTGGCGTTCAGAAAGCCGTCTCAAGCGTATTCGTTATGCTACCTGAACTACTGACTCGCCTTAGAGATACATGAAAAGTTTTAGCATGAAAAAAAATTAGATATTTATACAGACTTTAGTGCATTGCGGTGGTTCTACTCTCCTTGAATTCAAGCAATCGGCTCAACGCTTACGCCTCAGGCCTTCAGTAAATACTGCCATCCAGTAAAATCTTGAGCTCGAAAACGTGTTAAACTCCATTTTTAGTCGAGATGATGAGCTCTGATAGTTCTACACCACACATAGTACACCAGTATCAGTCAAAATGCTATTATAAAACACGTCTGCTTCTTTGCACTTGAACAGAATGAGTATCACCAACTGCACATCAATGAATTAGGGCAGTTAGCTCAAACAGCGGAAGGAATTCAAACAGCCTTATGCTTGCGAATACTACTGCTATGTTGTGCGGGGCGTTCAGCCTCGGTACTTATTTGCCATGCCGGTGTGGCAGGTTAAACGTTTTTCGTATTTACGCATTAATCTCGGTTTTACCTATTTCTAAATCACACCGGATAAGAATCATGTCGTTTTCTAAAATTATTAAAGTATTTCGATAGTGCTAAAGAATTTTGGAACTGAGTGTAATGGCATGGTTTACTTGGCATGATAAAAATAAACACGAAACGGGTTTTACTTACGGGACTGTTCATCGTACAGGTGCATGGTTTTCAACTTGAACCTAAAGTTGCTCGTTGGCCATAGTCTTATTTTTTAACCTGTAAATAATATACATTAAAAACCTATCGCAATAATACAAAATTCTCGCGTTTTTGCTACGCCTGTGTCCTTTATTCTCAAGTTATTTCACCATGCGCTCAAGTTATGGGAGGGTTATATATTTTTTTTCTTTAGGAGTGGGGGGGGGGGTATGGTAGGCTGAGTTGATATCATTATCATCATCATCACTATCAGCCTTGCTGCGCCCTCTGCAGGGCAAACGCATTCGCTATGTTTCGCCGTCTCATGCTTGTTGACCCGGTCACATGCTTGTTTCGGCCACGCTCTCCCCGCAAACTTAATATCATGTGTCAACCTTACTTTCTACCTACCCCTCGAACGCTTGCCTTCTCTTGGAATCCAGTCTCGTACTCTTAATGACCAGCGGTTATCTTGTCTACGCGCTACATGCCTTGCCCATGTCCATGTATTCTTGATTTTGACTAAGATATTATTCACACCCGTTTGTTCCCTGACCCACTCTGCTCTCTTCTTGTCCCTTGAAAAGGCCCTGCAACACTTTTTCAAGTAACCATAGAATGGCTTCATCAACAGACTCTATTGCTTCACGAATCGACCGCCGCAAAAATCTTTAGAATCCGTCGAACGGAGTTACGGCAGGGATTTGTCGCGTCCTCTAAGCGCTTGCTCTCTCCTTCCTTCTCAGCGAGCGCGCTGAAAGCTACGCAAAGGGTGAAGGGGGGGGGGCGCAGGCTCGTAGCCAGGGGGGTGCTAGGGGCCCGCCCCCCCCCCAAAAAAAAAATTTGGTGAAGTATGTGTTTTTACCAAAAATAAATAATCAAAATAGGTGTTTTTCCTCAAAAAGTCAGTTTTCTGCAAGTGCACCCCCCCCCCCCGAAATACAATCCTGGCTACGGGCCTAGGGGGGGGGGGTGTTGCTTACGACAAGGAGGTGAGAAGATACGACCCTTCGTCAGGGCGTGTCATAAGCTTGAGCATTTTCTTTCTTTTCTTCTTTTTTCGCACGCGTGGCTTACTTTCAGTGTGATTGCGAGCGAGCGCGTGCGCGCGTGGCGGCATCCCGCGGTGCCTGCGGTAACTATGCAGCTCACGATGCTAAACTGAACCAATGGCGTGGACTTTGGATTTATGGCGCGGTCGCTTGGGTGTATGAAATCATTTCTCGAGAGAAGAGGGAGCGATTTCTAGCTGACTCTGAGAATTAATTGCAAATTCCAGGCCGCGTGTCGCGCTTGGTTCACGTGTTCTCAGGAGCTTCGACTACAGATCGGCAGCGTTTTCTGACCATGCTGAAAAAGTGTTGCGGGGCCCCTTTAAGGTGACACCTATCATTTTACTTTCCATGGCTCGCTGCGTCGTCCTTAATTTAAAATGAACTCTCTTTGTAAGCCTCCAGGTTGCTGCTCCGAAGGTAGGTAACGGTAAGATGCAGCTGTTATATACCTTTCTCTTGAAGGATTGTGACAAACTACTATTCATAATTTGCGAATGCCCGTCAAATGCGCACCACCCCATTCTTATTCTTGAGTTGATGTCAGAATTGTGTATGCTATCTACTTGGTAGTCAGACATAGTCTCAATATTTTATTAGCCAATTTTCAGAGAGTTAAATAACAAATTTTGAATAAATGAGAAAGCTTATTTTCACGTTATTATCAATGTCATTCAATGCAAACAGTTCACTTAAGAAAGCTAATTAGAAACACATGCGCCACGGAATACGTTCACGACTTCGCCAGGACTGTACTTGCTCTGGCACATTTTTGTCTGAACGCAAAAAGAAAAAAGTTTTAGAACGAAGACTGAAAACTAAGTCGCTCGTAGCAAGTTTTAAACTGTAATTTGGAAAAACATGTCAATTACGATACTGAATAATTTATTGTTTTAGACGTGTAACGCGAAAATTTAATATTTATTGCTATTTTCTTAGCTGTGGCCTAAATGTGTTAACTATTAATTTATCAACAGAATTTAAAAAATTTATCTCAAAGCGTTTAAAATAATGTATCTTTGTTATTTGAACATGCTGCTTAAAAATACGTTAAGACACACCCGGATATGTACGCTAAACCTTTTTAAATGTATATACGCAGTTTTCAGATACGAAGCATCATCCACTATAGCTCAATGATTAGATGCGTTTTTTCATAAGCACGGGGACGCGGGTTTAATTCCCAACTAAGCGGTCCTACTTTGGCGAGCGTGCAACATAACTCCTTTGTTTAATCACATTAATTAGGGTGCGCGTTAAGGGACCACATTTGGCCGAAATTAATGTGAAACACCCAGGAAGGCTTCCTTCATGAATAACTGCGCAGCTTCATGGCGTTAAACGCCCCGACTTGATTTATTGAAACGTAGCTGCGAAGTTACACTATTTCAGCGAGGGTAACGAAACAAAGACAAATATCTTACAGATATTTGTATGTGTTTGCACAGATATTTGTACAGAATGAACGATAAGCCCCCTTACCTTCTGATTACTGCGCCGGAAATACCAAGACAGATTATTATAAACACTCCAAGAACAACGCCAACGATAGTAATATTTCTCTGTGCAACTGGAACAAATGCGGAAAAGTCATAGAATAACAGAGAGCTGAGCTGGTTGGTAAGTATTCATTCTAAGAAGACAAGGCGTGCAAACATGGACACAAGAAAGAAGTCAACGGCGTTTGTGGTGTCCTGACTTCTTTCTTGTGTCCTTGTTTGCACGCCCTGTCTTTTTAGAACGGAAAAGTCATATCGCAATAGAACAGTTCTCAGCTACCACAAGAAAGCGCTTTACAAGTTTATTGATTTGGGAACAAAACAATGCTATCTTAAAGCACACAAATCACACACACACGCACGCACGCACACACACAAACAAAAAAACACAAACACACACACACACACGAACAAACAGACTCGCGCGCAAATGTGCGTGCAACACGACTTCTTATTCTGCAAGTGATACCTTATCCTGAACGTGTTGGAGAGCGTAAAACTTAATGGAATATATCAGTACGGGAAGCTTGAAAGATTTCGACGCAATTTCGTCTCCACGAAACCCCCGTGAATAAATTAACTGATGCAAGAGATTGGCACCCCGCACGTTAGACTCATGGGAATGCCTACAAGCTACGATAATCAATAAGACCACTCCAGCATATAATTATGACAGAAAAGAGTTACTGGAGATCCCAATACGCCGTTGTTGCAAAAGAAGCTTGTTTTGCTACACCAATACGCTATGCCACAGCTAATTCTTAAAAAAATATTGTCTCATGATTTTCAGAGTAGAAATCGCCTTTGAAATAAAGCAGGCGTTCAAAATTCTATATTGTAGCGATCGGCACACTAAATTAAAAGATTATTTTTTTGTCGTTCACGTAAAAAATCATACCTTTGTATTCTTCGAATTGAACTTCACAATTTGGCCCTGTGTAGCCCGGTTGACACCTTAAACAAAAAGAAAAAACAGAATAATATCAACTAAGAAAACGCTTTGCTAATGAACACCGCTCAAATATATCAGAGCGTGCATAATTCTAGATGTGTCTACGTAATAAGTGTCGCTGTAATATTGTAACAATGTCTAAAAAATATCATACAGGTTTTGTCATAATAGCAGATTCATAAATGCATGTAACACGTGCACCAAGTATAATCATAATTAGCAACCATCAATAAATTCAGTTTTCTACGTTCGAACAACGCGCTTGTCAATATGATATCGGTATATGAATGCAGTATATCGTCTATGTTCCGACTGTATGTTGCAAGCAGACATTTCTCTTTTAAAGAGACACTAAAGTGAAACAATAAATTAGTTTAGACTGACAAATTATACTGTGAAAACTCTAGTGACCTTATTTCACCACCATAGCTTTATTAATAGATGAGAAACTCAATGTCAAAAGTTTCATTTTTAAATATCCCACCGAAATAATATTCGATGGCGACGTCATGGATTTCAGAGTGTTTTTTTTTTTCGCTTTGGCCGCATTGGCTCAACGAAATTTTTTCTAACTTGTTATGTTAAGTGTCTGGCTCTCGGAAGACAATGCAATTCATTTTTACCGATTAGGAACTGCGTAGCCTCTAGTAGACGCCGTCAAAATGTATGACGTCACGGTGACCGGTACGGTAACTTCAAGGAGGCGTCGCCACGCACACTTTCTTTTTGCGCGTTTTCTCGCTTACCAAGCGTCGTCTCGCAGCAAACCTGGTCTTCTTGGTATCGTGAAAGAGTAATTTACTAATACGAGAAAGATAGTTCTTGACGGCGAAGCTGTTTAAGCTATAGCCGTAATTTGGGCGGCCTACGAGAAAATTATCATCATCATGAACGGGTATGTGCCGCAAAAATTGGGCAAATCCCACTACTCACCACTGGCCCACTAAAGATGAAGAAGGTAACAATTAGTCTGATAAATGACTATCAACACGGGTATGTGCTACAGAAATTGGGCAAATCCCACTACTCGCCACCGGTTCACCAAGAGAGAGAGAGAGAGAGAAAGCCGTAGAAAGAAAGAGAGGGAGAAAAATATACAGAAATAATCTGAATAAAGGCATAAAAAGATAGGAAGATAGAGAAAGATATAGAAAGAGAGAGAAAGAGATGGCAAAAGAAAAAGATCAATCGAGATAGCAATAAAAAGAAAGAAAGAAAGAAGAAAGAAAGAAAGAAAGAAAGAAAGAAAGAAAGAAAGAAAGAAAGAAAGAAAGAAAGAAAGAAAGAAAGAAAGAAAGAAATGGAAGAAGGAGAAATAAAGACAAAAAGAAGTAGATACAAAATAGACATACAAGAAACTAAGATAAAGAGAAAGAAAGAAAGAAGAAATAATGAGAAACAAAGAAGGCCACCCAGCTGCGCTCCTCCTTCAGGCTTGGCACGACTAGTGCGAAGCTGCCATACTGTAGGGAACGGGAAAGGCAACGGCGGCTGCGAGAAGAGCCCGAAGCGATGGAAGCCCTACGCCAACGACGACGTGGCCGTAGATCTATGAGAGGTGCGAACATTCGGTTCTGCAGTTTGGACATCGGTGTCGTGACTAACCTAACTAAAGCCTAGCAACAACCTAGAAGCAACCAGATTAGACTTCACAATCGTCCAGTTTCGCTGTTTCAAGCCCTGCGCGATTTAGTGCAAGCTTCGCCATTTTTTTCCCTCTTTAGTGTGCCTTTAACTATTTCAATACTGTTAGCAGAAGGGGCACCTGAAAACATGAACCTAAAATGCACAAGGAAACGTACCGGCAGTAGTAGGATATTTTCTCGCTTCTCTCACAGGTGCCGCGATTCTTGCAGGGATTCTTGTCGCATATTGCTGAAGAGGGCAATAAAATACAATATTCATCCATTTGGCACAAATCATTGAGAGAGCGACAGAGAGAGATGAAGCTCTTTATTGAAATAGAGAGATTATACCGGCGTATATATGCAAATAATAGAATTTTAAGTTAGCCACACGCTTGTTTGACTTTGGGCTAGCCATTTGAAGCTATGCTAATCACTGTTTTTGAAACAGTGCCGAAATATGTTGTACATACACGAAGAGGAACTAATGAAACTTACAGCACAATAATTTTTTTTTTTTGAAAAACAATAAAGTGGCGTTACCCTAACAAACGTCTTTGTTCATATTAACGGCTGTTAAACGGGATATGCTGAGCAAGGTAGTGGTGACAAGATGTTTGATTTATATTCGCTCACAATATGCTAAAACGTGTTTGATTTCTTTCAAACATATTTCGGAAAGCACGCGCTAGCGAACATTGCATTTCAAGAGATGTCCAACAGCTCTCGAATTTCGGACAAGTACAGCACGTTAGACAAATTTAAACGTACATCTCGCAACAGGAAATCAAGAAAGAGTGATATGAAATAAATGACTATTTATGCATGTCAGGACTCTACAGAACGCCGCTCCTGAAGGGGAATAGGAAATCCATCGAGTAAAATATTTTTATTGCAATTGTTGCACAATTACCATGGTGTGCACAAAATAGAACTAGATATTCTTTCGGTACGTTAACCGCGGTGTAAAGTACGTAAGTGTGAAGTAACTATCTTTTCACTTTTGGTGCAGAGCTCAATTTATACGCTGTCACTCAGCCACTGCACTGTAGAAATGTAAAAGCACGTTCAATGTATATTAATTTTTTGCTTGTCGTACTTACCAGTTTAACTCCGGAATAAGATCACATCTAACCAAACAGTAAGTGAGAACTGTCTTGACAGGGATGTTTTTTTTTTTTATTTCGCGCAGTGTCAGCGGTATCATAGTGTATCTGTATTTATTGCAGAGTGGCATGCGGCGCTGTTAATAAGCGGTGTAAGAGTGGAAACGGTATATATTCTACGAGTGAAACGTGAATAGCCCAGACCAAGACTTTTGTGCCTCCTATCGAAAAGTGAAGTGAGCGAAGCTAAAGAACAAACTGTGACGTTCTACAGCGCTTCGGAGGTCATGACACACCACAGTTGAACCTAAGTCTTCGCGCCCCTTGCGTTCCGCTAGATGGTACCAGAACCGTGCAGTCAGCAGCTCCCGTTCGAGCGATTACGTTTAGTATATTCGGTACACGATCTACATTTGGTGTGTAATCTGCGAACGAGGGGCAAAGTTACGTACGTGTGCAGACGCCTTCGGAGGATTCGATGTAGTTGAGGTGGCAGACGCACTTCCCTTCCAAACACTGGCGCTCTGTCTCCGTGCAGTATTCCTCGCACTTTCGTTCTGAAAAGAAAACACAGCGCACATCCGTTGTATTGCTGCATACGCCAGACACAAGACGGAAAGATCATAAGTGAGACCCAGGAAAGAATTGCTATACAGCTCATTTTCAATCATGTTCATATAAGCTCACTTTGTATACTACTACTATATGTGTCCCAATTAACTCCGGTTCTGTTTTAAGGCATATAAATCACTTCGAATTGTAATATTGGAGCTCCCTGGTTTGCAGTACCCAGCGAAAAAACATGAAGCATGTTTTTGAAGTTTTTTAACTTGAGAGGTCCCACCAGCATGACGTTACACAAATACAAGTGCGATAGAAATTTTGTGTTCTGTTCTCCGTTCTGTCGTCCCTCCATGACGTTATGTTGACCATATGCTACCAATAAAAATGCCATGTTAACATGATTTGAATAATTTCTTTGTTTTATGTGATTTTGATTAAGAAATGCAATTAATTTAAAGAGCGAAACTTCAAGGAAGCCATGAGCTCTAATACACACATACAAAAAAAGTGAACTGAACTGATCGAAATTAGTGAAATAACGTGAAACTTAACTTTTCCAACAATAATAAAAAAAAAACAAAGTGAAATCCTTCACAAATGTACATCAATCTGTGCAACTGATAGATGTAGAGGGTTAATTATTTGCGTGTATAACAGCGACGTTAACAGCGTGTCACAATGGACTTGGATTATTGGCCAAAATGTACTTTTGGGCTAGTTGGCTCGTAATCGCAGTAGAACAGCACCGGCGGAAACAACAGACCAGACGAGGAGAAGGACACGTAACACAAGGCCCTTTGTGTTATGTGTCCTTCTCCTCGTCTGGTCTGTTGTTTTCGCCGGCGCTGTTTTACTGCGATTGGATTATTGGTCTTGGTATCCGCCTCGGGTACGGGAGGTGGCTTGCAAAACAACTGCCGGTATCCGACCGGTTCATTTAGTAGTAGTACACGTATCACTTCTGTTAGCTACTGTCGAATAATGTTCATTGTAAAGGCGATTAAATGTAAATAGAGGTAGTTACAGGGAATGCTGGCACATTTTTTTTTCGCATTTACCGCTCAATCACGAGTGAATTTTCGTATTATGTTTCGTTTGATTTTTCACTGTTCACTATGGCGCACTTTAAGGAATGTATTGCAGTAGTCGTTTTCTAGTACCGGTAAACGAACATAGTTGAATTACTTATACATGGTCTAATGAAGCCAACAGGCAATTATACCAAGGAAAGCGTAGATGACATTACCTCTAGTTTTTAAGTGCAGTATATTAATTACAACATAAGTGGAGATTAGTTAAAGTGGACGAAAAACAAATTGCCGTTAATGGGGATCGTACCCACAGCCTTCTAATGGCTGTGGGTCAGGTCCACACCAACATCATCTTTTTTTTTTAGTTGAGTGCACTCTGATTCATTTAATAATAATAATAATAATAATAATAATAATAATAATAATAATAATAATAATAATAATAATAATAATAATAATTAATAATAATAATAATAATAATAATAATAATAATAATAATCTGGGGATTGCGTGCCAAAACCACGATATGATCATGTAGCACGCCGTAGTGGACGGCTCCAAAGATTTCGACCATCTGGTGTTCTTTAACGGGCACTAACATCGCACATCACACGGGCCTCTAGAATTTAGCTTCCATCGAAATGCGACCGCCGCGACCGGGATCGAACCCAAGACAGGGTCAGCAGCCAGGCACCGTAAATATTGTACCACCGAGGCGGACATATAATTTGCATTTATGTCATAACTACTACACTACAGTTAAAAACATGGAGGACGCTTGAGCTTCGCCTACAAGAGTAGAACGCGATAGTGTAATCGGGCCCCGTGCGCATCGCCTTCTCAATTGCTAGCCTAGTTTTGGTGCTCGGTGCATGCCTCACCTGTGCCTTAGGGAAACGAACGACTGTGCGCGTAACATCGGGCGTTTCAAAGTATCCTAGAATGCCTACTGCAGTTGTGAAGTGCCCACTACGCCATAATTATTCCTTTTGCGAATCAGCGAAGGGCCTGCTACGCGTCCGTAAGGCAACACGAGAACCTACACAGCTGTTCACTTTGCTGATGCTTTTTGCTGCTCATGATGATGATTAACTATGCCTGAACGCTTTGAAATGGGTGGGCCTTTAGAACACCCACTCGTTGCGCAGTTCACATGTTTTGACACCTGGCGCGATTCTGCGCTTCTGCCAAGCAATAATACATGCGTTAAGGGGACTCCTACCACTACGTGCCATTCATATAGTGTTTTTTTTTTCGAAGCACCTTCAAGCAATAGCGTGGCTGTGCGGGAGGACACCTGCTTGCCACGCAGATGGCCTGGGCTCGATTCTCACTCGAAGCCGAAGAGTTATATTATTTATTTTATTTGCATCTTTCTCGATTTTTCGGTCACGGACATGATGATGTTTTTTCGCTTACAACCAACGACGCCGTCCCCGACGCCGACACCGGAATTTCTGCGAAACGAGCTCTCTAACGCTACCGCGTTAAAAACTGCAGATCATGTCCCCAATAAACATATTGAGTGGATTCAGCGCGATACAACGAGAACAGAGGTAAAGAAGGGACACGAACACCAGCGCTGTTCTCACAACTAACTTTATTAGCGCAGAAATGCATATTTTAAAGCACAATTGATAAACATGTGACCACACGTCGATGACGTGAAACTGAGGATTAATGCAAAAGACTAAAGGTGGACTAACCATGAATAAACTGTATCACCTGACAGAACTATTCAAGGAAGAAATTTCTCTCTCATGCAGGGCTATGGAAGGCACGCTTACCCAACTAGGGCCTTTCCTGTGAGTGTAAGGTGCCTTTCTCGTGTGGCCACGTTCACATAGGCCGCTGTTTGAACATTAGATCACTGGAACATAAACGCTCACTAGTAGGAAATCCTTATTCACATCTGGCTAGACGTTGTAATGAACATGGGTGTACAGCGATGTGTATAGACACGGTGTGTATTTTTGCGCATGCGGATCAGGTTACCAGAGAAGTTGTGCAAGCTTCGTACATTCACAAAAAAGGCCCTAGTTCTGTGAGCGTGCCTTCTATAGCGCTGCATGACAGAGAAATTTCTTTCTTGAATAGTTTTGTCACCTGATACAGTTTGTTTATGGTTAGTCCACCTTTAGTATTTTGCATTTATCCTCAGTTTGACATCATCGACGGGTGGTCACGTGGTTATAGGTTGTGCTTTAAGATATGTGTTTCTGCGCTAATAAATTTAGTTGTGAGAACAGCGCTGGTGTTCGTATCCCTTCTTTAGCTCTGTTCTCGTTGTAACGCGCTGAATCCGCTCACTATGTTTAACGGAATCAAACTCGCCCAAATGTCAGTTCTTCTGCAATGACCCCTATGCTTTCCTTGGCCTTATTAGGCTGCGTCTAGCAGAGGGGCCACCCCCGATCCATTCCTCATCTTTCGTTCTTTCGTAGCTTATGGGTATGTTGTAAGAAAGGTATCGCTTGGTTCTGTACTAGCACTGTGAGAGTGCTGAAAGCTTAGTTTTCCAATCCTCCAATTCACCTGCACAAATGTCGACTTGGAGAGCTCCCTGTGTGTACATAGCCATGCCTCTGTGTGACTTCTTGCAGGTCAAAGCGTAGGAGCTCTCGTTATTACGCTTCGTACATTCGTACTGCTTCCCAAACTTCGGTGCCACGTCCTTCAGGTAGGTGTCGCACAGGTTCATTTCCGTTACCTCTGTGAACGAGACAAAAATAAAGACGTAATTTTCATCAGTCGTCATCCTTTTCATCCTTTTTTAGCAGCTGTAGCGACCGCTACAGCTGCTAAAAAGCTGTAGCTGACTGTCGTGACTGTAACTGACTGTTTAGCTGACTGTTCTAGCGACCGGCTGGTCATAAATCAACAGTTTATCAATGGTACCGGTAAGATACACCTCTTGTGTTGGAATTATCTTCATCGTGCTGTGTATAAGTTGGTGGCGTTGACTTCTTTTACCATTAGAATTCTGATGTTTAGATCAAGGTGACTACGTGAGTCCCATAGATTGAGTCCATAACTGGGCCCGAGTCCATGACAGCAAATGATTGAATTGAAGACCATGAACCCACAGCCCGGGACAATTAATCCTGGACTATAGGGTGACGTCAGCGCTATATATATATATATATATATATATATATATATATATATATATATATATATATATATATATATATATATATATATATAGGAGAGGCTGCAACAGCACAAAGAAAGTGAGAAGGAGGGAGAAAGCAATTGATACGCGTATACACATAGCAGCACTTTCAAATAGCACACTAAGAAAAAATCAGTTTGCTTTGAATTAACATCTAAAAGCACTTTTAACAACGTACCTGATACACTTCCATTGACGACGCGCAAATTAGGTGGAAAATCGCAGGCACCTTCTTCTTTTTGGTAATCGCAAGCCCGAATTTCCTCGAGCAAGTTCTGTTCTGGTAGCGTATTGAATTTCAGCTCCACATTGTATTGGTCACTGAAAATTTCAATTGCATTGTTTTACGCGCAGAAATCGCGAAATTATTACGAGGCACGTCGTAACGGGGTTAGCATGAAATATTTTACCCACACATAGCTTATATAAGCAGATTTATAGACGTGACGGTGACACAAAACCCACAAAATCAGTGCTTGATTGGGCAAAGCAAAAAATACGGAATAGCTGCGCTCTTTAACATCACTTAGCGGTGTTGTAAAACAGCTGTTTCGAGTCGTCACGTCACTCTGTGTGAGTGGCGTGTAGAGGCATTTCGGCCATCACTGCAATAAATGACTCGTCGCGTCGGTAAGGCGTAATTAAGCCTAAACATCGAAGGCATCAAGCAGGTTATTCCACAGAGAATATTCTTCCAAACCAAATAGCAAAAGAAACGAACTACTATATGTTTTAACACAGGTGCCACCGTGCAGTGGCACCACGCGAATTTCGAATTACTTCATTTCCTTTGGGAATCATTGGGAATTGTATTTTATTCGTAAGAAATTGACTACCCCTTCAGCTGACGCTAAGCAGAGCACAGGTGAAGAAAGCCTATGCTCTCACGTTTCATTCACCGCTAATTCCCTTTAACACGTGATTCAGTGTTAATCAGATTTACGAATATTTATTTACTTTATTTCATATGTTATTCGCATTTAAATCCCCTTAATTCACATTTGATTCCGCTTAGGCTACCCTTAATTTACGTTTGACTACGCCTATGCCCTTGATGATCCCCTCTGGTCACTTGGCATAAGGCTTCCTAGAGTAATAGCCTTTAGTTAGCGTTCTATTCACCTTTATTTGATTTAATTCTCACTCGGGGAATGTTGCTATAGGCCACAGTTGATTTGCGGAACCGCCCGTCTTGTCAACTCCTGATGCCGAATTTTTTTTTTTTTTCGCTGATGAGCCATATCACACTTTCGCATTAAGAATTCCGTAAAGAAATATATATGTAACAAAGCATCGTGTGAGCTGCATCTGCACAGCCAGATGTAGAGCTGCATCTGACTGCACAGATGCAGCTCACACGCTGCTATATACAGCTGTGTGTATAATGAATGGTCGACAAGTGTCGCAATACTCGAACTGTACAAACTGTGCTCCGGTTTATATGATCTATACTTGACAGATGGGAAAGAATGCTCTGTGCAGATGGGGTAATAATATCACATAACGAGAGTTTGAAAACAGGAGTAACTGTCTATAACGAACTGACATTGTAGCAGACAATTATCTGCAAAGTAATTTCGGCCAGATAGTTCTAATAAACACGCGCCACATTTCGAAAAAGGAAGTCGTGCGCAAATATTCATACGCTATATCGGAAGTAATCAGACTGTTTGAGCTGCTACACAATGACATGGTTTGAGAGCACAAGGATGATGCACTTACGAGCACTTGAGCAACTTGGCGGTGACAAGCGTGTCGCCATAAAGTTGTTTCATCTGAAATACGAAACGCTCATTACACGTCCATTCACCTTGAATGCCACGATATCGACTGTTCTACAAGACTTCGACTCGTCTGCTATAGCCGATATATTTCAGAACGAAAAAATTCCGAGACGTCCTCAAGTATCTGTTAACGATACTTATGCTCAGGACCTTATGAGGAGCCGTAGAGAAGCTGTGTTTGAATTTGTAAACGAGGGTTAGTAAGAATTAGTAGAATTTGTAGACAAGGATTAGTAAGAATTTGTAGAATTTGTAGACAAGGAAATTTAGTAAGGACATCAAAGCAAAGCATGACTACTTCAACAAACGGTTCTTGGCTTGCACAAAGAAAATATTGCGAATAAAAGATTATGTTCGCTTTCTGATATAAAAGAGATTAGCTGTTTGGCACTTTATCGGGCATTGACTCCATATTGTTAATCAGTTCAGCCTACCATTTACTACGTTTCCGGTTAGGTTCAATGTAAGCGCGACTGCCGCGTAAACATTCGTTCCAGTCATGAACTAGGGTTCTCTCTATCTCTCTTTCTAATATATAATCTAGCTTTACAAGCTGAAGAGGTCGTGTTGTTTTTCTGAATTATTTTTTTTTGTTCAAGGAGGGCTGACTTCATGGCATAGAAAGAAACAGAATAGTTAACGGTGTAAATACGAGGGCAACTGTTCATACAGCTTCGGAATCACAGCATAAGACGGCAATGGTTATCCTTCTCGTAAACGCCGCACACAGGTGCCGGAGGGCTGTGTCAAATACCGAGTCGTGCTGACCGTAATGTTTCTGTGTAAAATGAAGTTACGCCGGCCCCCCTTTTAGCTATCTATGCAAACGACGAATTCACGAAACGACATGTGGATAAACATCTGTGACTGCAACGCCAGCGACACATCTCGTTTCCCTGCAGGCCAAGGTTACATAGCGTACTACGATAAACCAAACGAATTCGGCTGCAATCGTCCAACGCGTGCAGCAAAAGCTTCATATCAGCCGCCCCTGCGTATGCTCCGTTTCACACATCAGGTGCACTGCTATAGAAGGTAGCGAGACTTCTTGCAGCATAGATACGTTCGCACCAAGAAATATTTCAATTGCATTACCACTCGCAATGTTTTTTTTTTGTTTCGTTTTTAGACAGTAATAAATGAAGATGCTTTGTGCGTCAGAAACGAACAAACGCCGTTGTTTATACGGTTGTCAAAAGGTTGTTCTGGATAGCTTAGCGTCTCTTTGTTTTCGTGTCGTAGTCCCCGCGATCAGTTCCGGTAGCGCCCAGCCGGAGCCAATCGCGGAGGCCACGTTTACGACGACGAAATC
Organism: Rhipicephalus sanguineus; assembly: GCF_013339695.2. Lineage (NCBI taxonomy): Eukaryota > Metazoa > Arthropoda > Arachnida > Ixodida > Ixodidae > Rhipicephalus > Rhipicephalus sanguineus. The sequence goes on from NC_051180.1 coordinate 33,433,324, forward strand.
CAAGCGCGAGACATGCGGACTTACACATTTTGTTGACCGAACTTCTCGCGTATCTTTCACGGTGCTACCTTATGTATGAAGCGGAGTACAGTCTCTCGAGCCGGCTAGAACAGAATAGTCGAAAACTAGGGACCGCATTAAACACAATTGTCGGCTGTGGCAGCACTGTCGCAAGTGTTACATGCATGAGGTACAGTGTACTAGACATGAGGGCAAGTGTGAGGCCATTCACGGCTGCTCAGTCCGAATTGTTAGTTGTCGGAGCCTTTCCACCGTGACCAGTGAGTCAAGTTGCTTACCCAAGGATTTGACTCCCTGACAGCGTGTAATCGAAACATCGTGTGCTGCGTAACACCGTGATGACAGCCGGTTGAATATTGATCACGGCGCAGCTTCGCCGCTGGGCGTGGTATAGATGTCATGGAACGCGCCTTATCCCGTGCGTCGGGCAGTACCAGGTATGTTTCCCTTACCGTACTTGTACTGTTGCTGTTGGCTACCGTTTTTTTTTATTGCAACTGCTGATATTAGTGTTGTCCGGTCTGTGTAAAAATCTCGAAGCGCGAAACCAAGAGGCAGCGATATTGTCTTTCTACTGCTCGTTTAAATTTTTTCCTTTGTTTCCACAGCGGTACGCTCGCAATATTGAAGTTGATTCGGGGACTATCCTAACAGTCATTGCTTGAACAGGATGCACAAGGCCAAGAAGCTCAACGTAATCTATCAATTACCGACGGGAGAATATCCTTGCTTTGCGTGGAAAAATCGAGGAAAAAAAGTTGGCCTGAAGTTTCAATTTTATCTCTGCAGTAGGTTTCCAGCCCACGTGGCTGACATATAAACGTTCACAATCACGTGAACACATTGTGACACACCCCAACAGTGTTCGGTTGATAAGCCGTTTCGGTGATTGCGTAGCCGTGTCGTAGTCGTTCCTTAAGAGGTATCGTGTACTGCTTTTTTTTTCTTTCCTGCACATTATCACAGTTTCGGCGCGATCGTTACACACACCGGTTGTGTCTGTACTCTATAACATGCGCAACATATGGCCGAACTTTCAAATTGTCAGGACAAGATATAAATGATGAATTGGTTTTGTAAAAACGTATTTTAAAGGGCCCCTCACCAGCCGCTGAAAATACAAAAAACGAGCGCAATAACCTCGCCTGGCTTTTCTCGTCTTTCTGGCGCACTTCGTGACGCAGAACAGTAATTCCCGTGACGTCTATATGGTACGTACAGGGCCGTCCACTCTTGGTACGAACACGGCGCCGCGTGGCTGCGCTCTGCGGGGCGCCAGCGCTAACGGTGCGGCCGCGCATCGAAGCTGATCGGCGCAGGCGCACAAGAGCTTGGTGGCGGGGCTTCGTTTCGATTGAAAAGCGCGGGAGCGCGCCGTGCGTGTTTTGCGGTGAAGCAAACTTAAAGCGCCTGAGAAACCACGAAGCGTTGCAGGAAAGCGCGCTTCGCTCAGCGCACCGTGTTGTGTAGTTACGTTATAAGAGCAGGTGTAGTTACGTATTTGAGAATTTAGCGGTTCCTCTTTTTTCAAAACCATAATACCATTTTAATGTATACATCGACGCACGGACGGACAGATGGACGGATGGACGCACGGACGGACGGATGGATGGACGGACGGACAGATTGACGGACATAGTGCGGTCTATTTTAAACCACATGCGCGCTATGAACGCTCTATGTACGGTATATGAGCACCCAGGCCACCAGCCAGGAATTTTTCTCGGGAGGGGGGGGGGGGGCACTTGCTGAAAACGTTGAGTATTTGAGAAAAACACATATTCTCATTATTTATTTATGGTAAAAACACCTACTTCACCAAAATTCCGGGGGGGGGGGGGGGGTCTAGGCACCCGCTCCCTGACTACGGGCCTGGTAACACCTGTGTTTCGGTCCGACGGGGACCTACGCCGACGACGGCGACAACGGACATCGTGAAAGCCTAAGGAGCTTCGCTCCTAAAAAGAGGGACCGGTCAATTGTCAAGTACCGTAACCAGGGGCGTAGCCAGAAATTTTTTACGGGGGGGGGGGGGTTCAAACATACTTTATGTATGTGCGTGCGTTTGTATGTGCGCGTGTATATATACGCAAGCAAACCTGAAAAATTTCGGGGGGGGGGGGGGGTGAGGGTTCGAACCCTCCCGCCCCACCAGCCCTTCGCTACGCCCTTGACCGTACCTACACAACACGTTGCGCTGAGCGAAGCGCGCTTTCCTGCAACGCTTCGTGGTTACTCAGGCGCTTTGAGTTTGCTTCACGGCAAAACACACACAGCGCGCTCCCGCGCTTTTCAATCGAAACAAAGCCCCGCCTCCAAGCTCTTGTGCGCCTGTGCCGATCAGCTTCGATGCGCGGCCGCACCGTAAGCGCTGGCGCCCCGCAGAGCGCAGCCACGCGGCGCCGTGTTCGTACCAAGAGTGGACGACCCGTACATACATACCCTCGATTGGTCCATATACGTGAAATATCATATGTGAATTGTCTCCCGCACTGCTTTGCCATGCAGCTGCCCATCCGTTCTTCCTTGCCTCGCACGACTGTCGTGCGCGATCAACTGATTTCACTTCATTTTCTGTGTTTGCGACTGGGCAAACGGAGATAACAGCGTGAGCCGACAAGCGCGAAATCTTGATAGGCTCAACGCTTAGTGCTGACATGGTACACGTGCTTTGAAAAAATAAATGGCGAGGGGGAGATATCACCCGTAGGAAGGGTAGCGAAGGCGAGGAGAAAACCACTCCCTCGTCTTTGAACGCGGGGTGGTGAGGGGCCCTTTAAAGGTCCAACGTGTTCGTCTTTATACCGTCCTTCTGATTTGTCTCATCTGCTGCTTATTTCCTTCTATGAAACACTTGAAAATAACAAAAATTGTTGAAATATGTTTATATTAAATGTCGGTTGAGTAATTTCTCATCACGCGACTCCTGACATGATGTTCTTACAGGCCTGTTTTTTTTTTTTTTCGCGTAATCAGTTTGTAAGTAAAATGTTCGTCTGCGAGACCTATACTAAGCCTGCAGATACCTGCTAGATATATAATTTAAAACAATTCTATCTACCAGTTATATAGAGAAGTCAGAGAGAAGTTTTATGCACATAATTGAAAGGGGACGCTTACGTATACACGCTTACTGTCTAATAATTATAATCGTACAGGAAATTCTGTAAAACGCGAAAGTGTTTGTTGTATCATTAGCAAAAAGGTACACAGCTGTCATTTTTATGAAAGGGAACACACGAGCTCGTGGCAAACTGCCTCGGACCGCACATGTGACACGGCCCAGTGGCGAAATATGAAAATAAAAGTAGAGAACGGTGCCATTCCGTCTATCGCCTGCACACCTTGCAATGTTCATTCTTCTTTATCGCTTCATGTTGTTGTGCCAGATGAAGCTGCGATAGCAATAAATGATAATATCTGGGGTATTACGTCCCAAAACCGCGATATGATTATGAGAGACGCCGTAGCGGAGGGCTCCGGAAATTTCGACCATCTGGTGTTCTTTAATGTGCACTGACATCGCACAGTACACGGGCTTCTAGCATTTCGCCTCCATCTAAATGCGACCGCCGCGGCCAGGATCGAACCCGCGACCTTCGCGGTCAGCAGCCGAGCACCACAACTACTGCTCCACCGCGGTGGACGCCGCGATAGCAACAATCCTTATCGAAAGCAGTCATTGTTGGCTGAAATGTCCTATCGGAAGATATATATCAGGAAGAAATCGTAAAATAAAGACACGTTCGAGGCGGGAGTGTAGGCAGTTGAAGGGACGACACCACTCTCCTCTTTTATTTTCATAATTAGCCATGCGTCCCGCCACATAGGCGGTACTAGGCTATCTGCCACGCGCTTACGTGTTCCCTTTCATAAAAATGACGGCTGTGCATCGTTATTGATTACGCTCCAGTTCAGAAAACGCTAAACATTATTTCCACATTTGGGCAAATATTTGTGTTTTGGTGGCTCAGCACAATAACAGAGCCACAGTCACCGCATTTCAATATTGTCGCGAGTCTTGAATATACAAAGAAAAAAAAAGCCTTTCCAGAAACTTCTCGGCCCACAGTAAACAAAGCTAAGAAATGTAGACGTGTATGCCAGTTGGCTCACCACTTTAACGAATGAAATGGTGCAATGCACAAGCCAGAAACCAAAACCGAACAACACGACGGCTAGTTGTTAGTGTGATTGTTTCGTCTTGCTTTCGGTTCGGAATATTGTGCTATTTTACACTTCCCAAAACAAATAAATAATATCAAAGGTTGAGTTATCCTAAGCCCTCCCTTAACGACATCATTTACGGTCCAGGTTTTCCGTGGAATTATAATAATAACCAATGAAATAACACAAAGGAATAAAGCATATGGGAAAAATATAAAGATGCTGTGCTAACAACTAAAGATTATGAAAGAGAGCACAGTCTGTAGAGAAGAAAGAAGCGACCTTTCTGTTTTCTTTAGAAATTCTTATAATGCACTTAATACACAGTCAACTAGCTTAACTTTAAGCTCTATATTGAAGTTTTAAATATGTAAAGTTTTATAAAGTAGTACTCCTTGGAGTACAGTATTGAAAAGCAAAGAGTAAGAGACTGCTTGCAGCATATACTTACAGCGGGTTCTACGATATTATTTTCCTCCGTGCAATCTTCTACGCCGTCCTGGGTCTCTTTGGTCCCCACTGTCTTGAAAGACACGGTGTACCAATACGCTTGCTCTGCGTGTAAGCGTTGTGGAAGAATGGATACATTTAATAGACGGCCAGAAATTTGACAACCTTGTTTTTGTGCGGTGTTCTTATCCTAGCAGACATTTCTTCGCACTTTAACTCCTGATTAAACCATTAAGACAAAGATGTGAAGAGCAGAACACGAATTGAAGGAAGTAAAATATTATTGTACAACAATAAAAAATGAGCGCCTAATACCCAATAAACTTTACCTTAATTCATTACTTGCGGAACTTGGGAGGTTTTCGTAAGGATTGAGTGAGGCAGAAAACACTTGGTGCTATCCAAAAATTTAATAATTTTAGTGAAGGTGTTCCTAAGAATAATACCTGTAGGATTTGTTCCCGCTTCTTTGGCATCTGAAGAAGCTATATATTGTTAGCACTTTTAAGCATTATATGCCACTTTCGCTGCCGTAACCACCAAAAGAAACAACTGAGGTTTCATACCCAAAAAACAAGCTTTCTCCTGGTCGTCCCAATTGAACGCCTCCGGGCACGAGCACTGTGAAGAACCACCCTTGACTTCGCATTTGCCCAAGACCGAGAAACACCTGTCAGCGGCGTCCGGTTTGCATTGCGCTGAAACAAAACAGCCAAGCATTGCAAACATAATCATGTGCAAAACCAAATAATTTAATTCTGTAAGAGCAGTCACATAAGTGAGCATGCGGCACGCCTGAATCAACAACGTTGTAATCCACGCAGAAAGTAGGAAGCTTGTGGCGTCCCGTTTGGTTTGTAGTGATCAGGTGTTCCTGCGGGAATGGTGTGCGTGGCGCTCTCGAAGATGGTGTTATTGCGCACGTGAACTCATTGCGGGGCGACTAAGCACAAGAGAGAATATCCAATGTCGGATTGCGTTTACATCTCAAAATATTGTGGAGTTTTCAGCAAGTGGTACAACTGCATTGAAGGAGTAGGCTTTAGAAGAAAGAGAAATGGAAAAGGACAAGAAAACCGTATATTATTATAACTTAGTAACGTGAAGCTTTGGGCTAGTTGGTTTTATATTATTAATTCTATATATATTAGATCATATAAGATTAGTATATTTTTAGATATGTATAGAACATAAAATATTGGCAAGCAATCGTACATGTGCAGACATGGAAACTATACAGATGTCAGTAAAAAAAATCACAGCATATCCACGGAGTGAATGATGATGAGTGGGCGAAGCTGCAGAGGTTCATCGGTAAACCGTGAATCTTCCGTGAATTCTGCCCAGTACATCATCACCGACGTGAAATCGGGCGCGTTTATACTAAAGGTTCGATGAGTTATGCCGACTTGCAGCTCACTTTAATTTTACATGTACGCTGTGAATTTTCATTGTTTAGAAAACCATTGCTTTAGAAAACATGTGGCGTCTTTCGTTAAGCAGCTGGCGTCTTTTCGCTTTGCTTTAGAAACATCTGGCGTTCTTTCGTTTTGCTTTTACAAAACATCTGGCGTCTTTCGTTGGTTTATTTCATCAATCAAAGGCGTTTTGAACAAAATTTTTATTGTTTATTCACGCACAGGAGAAATCTCACCAGGCACTACCTTGGAGGTAAACAATGGCTGCTAATGGGAATGAGAGACAGAAGAAGTCGGCTTTTAGCTAACACTTACACTTCTGCTTCTACTAACGTTTCCTACTGGAACATGCCAATGGCTGCTAATGGAGAATGAGAGACAGAAGAATTCGGCTTTTAGTTAGCGCGCACGCTGCGAATTTTTTATTGTTCAACAACGCACAGGAAAAATCTCCCACCGGCACCACCTTGGAGGTCAAAGCGTAAGACTTGTTACGCACTACTACTACGACTACGACTACGAGGGACGAACGGGCGCCGCCTTAAGGAGCTTCGCCCCTAAAAAATTTGGTTTTATGTAATGAAAAGTAGTAGCCACATGAGATAATGTTAAGGCTAATCGTTAATGAAAGCAATAAAGTGTTAACTTTGGCTGGTTGGTGCATAGTAGAAAAATTGAGCAACAGTGGAAAGAGTGGGACAAAGAGATTGGCATAGACTATTAGCCTGGGTTTTATTGTCAGCGCTTCCTCTGTCTCTGTGTGTTTTTTCCCTTTCCTTCGCTGTTACCCCATCCTTTCACCATACACCAACCAGCACAAGTTGACTGTTCGGCAGCTCGAAGAAAGACAAGGTTATTCCAATGAATATACCTGGGCACACGAACGCCGACGTGTGAATGCCACTACCACGAAAGCAATAAACAGGATTCAGGTCGCCTCCAGTTTTTATACCTTTTACGGTTTCTTTGACTTAAAACCGATCTGTCTATTGTACTGTCAACAATGTTTATAACAGACGCCGCTTCATATAGTTCCTGCTTTTTTTTTTCTTCAGGAATGCTCACGTCTATCTTGCTAATGTCGACTGCTGACTATCTAACGCTTCCATCAACCACCAACCTTGTTCACCTGCGCTTCTGGAAGTTCATAGTCCCCAGTGATTCTGTTGAAGTGAGTGTGTCTTTCTTTGCATATCCGCCGTAGTGTCACGTTGTCTTAAAAATCCCCCCCCCCCCCCCCAGCAGAAATGTGCGTCACCGCGTTGCGATTATTCGCTTCTTTATCTTAATGTCTGTTGGCCGCTAGGCCTTGCCTGCCGAACTCAAGAAACTGCTCTATGCTCTCGTAAAAGCTTTCTTTCCTATTCTTTTCTCGCCCACTTTGAGTCATCGTGTACCTTTTTTTTTTCTGCGTTTATTCTTTGCGTCCAGTTTATTGTCACTTCCCCTTTCACTTTCATTTTTTATGGGAAGATTATCTGCTTGCACTTTCCACAACCCTGCATCTGGTTACCAGTGCTCCTGACCTGTTACCTCACTCCATGACCAAGCAGGCACTGAATTCGTCACAGCATATAGAGGTCTAGAGCTATTAAAAGGTAGAATGCTACAGGACCACTAAGTGCATCTGTTAAAGATAACATACATGCATTGACGGTGTTCAGAATTGCTTTCACAACGCGTTGAGTAAATCGGCGTTTCTAAGAGCTCAAGGACCCCGCCATGGTGGTCTAGTGGTTATGGCGCTCGAGTGCTGACCCGAAGGTCGCGGGATCGAATCCCAGCCGTGGCGGCTGCATTTTCGGCGGAGGCGAAAATGTATGAGGCCCGTGTTGTTAGAATTAGGTGCACCTTAAACAACCCCAGGTGGTCGAAATTTCCGGAGCCCTCCACTACGGCGTCTCTCATAATCATATCGTGGTTTTGGGATGTTAAACCCCAGATATTATTATAAGAAGACTCAAGGAGGCGGCTAAACAACTTATCTTAAGTATGAGCTGTGTCCGTGGGATTATTAAACTCTTTCCGTGGTAGCGCACAGAACCACGCCGTGTTTCGCTCCCTCGAGGACAATCTTGCTAGTCTAGCTTGAATAAGTACAGAAAAAGAAAGAATAGTCTCGCACATTTCCGTATATTCTGGGCATTGTAATAATTTATTCAGTTGAGCCAATTAAAATGTCGAAGACGAAGACGACCGTCCAATTCAGATATGCTAATATCAACTACCGACTTATTTAACAACCGTCGCGCATTTGTAACGCTGCTATGCTTGTTTATTGTCCCTGCTGATGCGTGAGGAAATGTTGAAATCAATTAGATAGGTTCACAAGTTCCAGTTCTATGCTGAACCATCAGACACCGTTTCAGTCACTGTATCAATTCTTCATATTAGTACGTTAAGGGGACACATTAAAGAAACACTGTTTTGGGCAAATTACCGTTATTAAAAAATTCAGGAGCACTTGCACTGTTGGAAAAAAATCAGGGCAAGCGAAGATTGGCGTGTGCGTTTCTGACGTTCTTCTTTCTTTCTTTCTTTCTTTCTTTCTTTCTTTCTTTCTTTCTTTCTTTCTTTCTTTCTTTCTTTCTTTCTTTCTTTCTTTCTTTCTTTCTTTCTTTTGCATTTCGCAACGCTCCCTCCTAGCTATTTACTTTCTGCATGCTGTGAATTGGATCGTCATCTACGTACTTAGCAGCGCAACAATTTAGTTGCTACAGGCAACAGCCACGGTCACGTGTTCATATCCAGGCAACAGTGAAATCTGGCAACATGAAGTGACAAGTCACCTCGATAACCTCGATAAAAGATCAGATTGCCATATTAGAAACGGCTGATCGTCCAGAAGCCCACGAGCGAGAGAACGTGAATTATTCGAAAACGGCGTAAACGAATGTGACCCGCGCACCTTCGAGAACCCAAGTCCTTGCGCTTGTGGGCGGCATTTTTCCTTCTTCCTTTTTTTTTTTTGTTTGCGGCCACACCTACAACGCCAACGACACTTGTGCGACAACGCAAGATTCGCTTGAAAACGCGTACGTGCACGCTGCGTTAAATGCGAGCGAGCCAGCGCGATAGAAAGATGTGCCTTAGGATTTTCGCTTTGTTTAAAAAGAAGCGAGATAAGGTCGCGACTGGTGAATATTGAGAGCGAACGTGAGAGAGCTTTGTCTAAACGTATCCGTAATCACGCTGGCCTTTATTTGCTAGAATGGGCGTTTCAGCATGTGTGCTCAGCAACCGCTTCCGTTGTGCATGCGCTAGCTGCAACTGCACCAAGAATGTTTACTTAGCTTTAGGAGCCCTGTAATGTTAGTATTAACAATAATAATGCTACAGTCTTACGTTCCAAAAGCTCGATATGATTATATGGCACGACATACAGTGAGGCACTTCAATACAGTCCTGGCCACATTGAGTTCATTAACCCTGTAATGCCCACAAACGACTGAGCCAGAATATCTTAACTAAATGCTCAGCATTTTTTCTGTTGCTGGAGAGTGCGTTTGTAGAAAAAGAAATTATATTTTCTTTGAAGTATAACATAATTACTGCAGAGATTAGTTAGTGAATACTTCGATTAAATGCGTAACTATCACTGCAATCTTATTTTGGCGTATTAAAAATGCATCGACCGACTCGTCTTTGATGAAGCTTTGCTGGCTTTAATCTCCTTTTGAGGCATTATATTCAGTGCAGTAAATATCATTCAGTGGGCAATACAGGGTTGACGAGCACCTAAATCTTAGTACACGGGTGGTTTTTGCATTTCGCCCATTTGGAAATGCGACCCCCGTGAATAATAGTAGCGAATAAATGAGAGATTATCTTACCGTCATGTCCAGCGCTGCCATCACCGTCACTGCAGATCACCTCCCCGATCAGCAGGAATAATGTCACAAAGACTGTCGTGAGCACTCGCATTGCTGCTCTACCGAAACGCGCTGGTTGGAGTGTCTGAAGAACGGCGTTGGCGGGCCGCATTCCTTCCCCTTGGTCGCGGGGGCCGCGCGATAACGGCGCATATCGGTGTTGCACGACGGTGGCGTTATCGGGCGAACTTCCTATTGTTACTTCTTTGCCTCGTACTACGCAGGTAAAAACTCTCTGGAAGTCGATCGATAAAGCGTGCCCTGTTTTTCTACCCGGACATTGCACGGCTTCTACGAAACGCTCTTGGAGGTCATGCCTTTGTTTGAAGTTCCTGTTTCCTACGTCAACTGCTCACTTGAGGTCCCAACATTGTAGCCTTCGCGTTTTTCTGGAGGATGAATACAAATGCCAAGTACCAAATTCGCGATGCTTTTTATTCGTTAACTGTTCTTTGTCATTTGCCGGACGCCTTCCTTCATATTTTCAGAATGAAGATCAGCTCGAATTTTCTCTTAAAGGGGACACTAAAGTGAAGGAATGAGTGAGTTTAGACTGATAAATTGTACCCTGAAAAGTCTACTGTCGGTAATGCAACATCATAGCTTCATTCATAGCAAAAAAAAAAAAAATCTAGGTCAGGTTGTTAAAAAAAACAACTTGGAGGGCGCTTGAGCTTCGCCTTCAAGAGTAGGCCGCGATAGCGTAATCAGGCCCCTTGCGCATCGCCCTCTCAAATGCTAGCCTAGCTTCGGTTCTTGGTGCATGCCTCAATCGTGTCGTAAGGAAACGAACGACTGTGCGCGTAACATCGGTCGTTTCGTGCTGTCGTAGACTGCCTACTGCAAGTACAGTTATTAAGTGCCCACTACGCCATAATTATTCCTTTTGCGAATCAGCGAAGGGTCTACTACGCGTCCGTAAGGCAACACGAGAACATACGCATCTGCTCATTTTGTTGATCCTTTTGCTGATTATGATGATTAAATATATCTGAGCGCTTTGCAAGGGGTGGGCCTTTAAAACACCCACTCGTTGCGCAATTCACATGTTCTGGCGCATAGCGCGATTCGACGCTTCTGCCATGAAATATTACATGCGTTAAGAAGACTCCTTCCACTACATAACATTCATATAGTGTTTTCATATAGGCTCCGTGGTAGAACACCTGTGTGTCTTCGATTCCGGCGCGGACCTGTGATATTTATTATCTGGATCCATTGCGGGTTTTCGCTCGCAGCCAACGACGCTGACACCGGAATTTCTGCGAAACGAGCACTTGAACACTATTGTGTCAATAAAACACTTGAAGCCACCTGTGAGGCAGCTGTTTCAGCTATAGCGATTATTTGTCCGATTAATAACGTCAATTGTGTTTCAAGAACATGCGACAAGTTTTTCATCTTTGGAGGTAATTGGTGCGCCAGGTAATTTTTGTTCGCTTTACTTCACGTCATTATAAATAAAAACTCAATCTGATCTGCATTTACCGTATCACCACATTTGCGGTAACCAGATTAGGTATGCATGCACGCGTACTCCGTGTAGTTTAATATTCAGAATTGTAGCACAGGTTTTGAATATCTTAATGTGTCCACCAGCAAATGCGTGCTTTCCACTTAGATTTATTATAGAGCCCATCTGTCGTGTGCTGCGTATTTCAGGTATGCAAGAAAGGCTGCTTAGCGCGTTGTTAAAAAAAAAAGCACAACTCTTCCGACAGCAATGCGGCAGGTATGACTAGAGACTGCTAAGGGCTTTCACCTGTGAACGTTTTCCGTCTTTTCTATCATCTAAAAAAAAGGAAAAGTCTCTAAATTCTCGAATAAAAAATCTTGCATCCTTATAATAAAAAATCCTTATGCAGTCGTCTAACACGACTCGAAGGCGAAAGCCACCTTCTTAGTCAATGTATAGATCCTCCCCCGCCCCCAACCGAGCCCCTCACATTGTTTTACAATGCCTCCGTGATCGGCACACCTTTGACCAAGCGACGATGTCATGTGATGACGTCATTATGTGAAGACAGTGATGTGACGTCAGAGTGACGTCATGTTGACGTCACGAAATTTTTTCGATCTGTGCCATCGTTATGACGTCATACGGTGACGTCATCGCGTGATCTTTTTTTTTTGCATCACTCGTGTTGGAGCCGACGCCGCAGGACGCCGACGCCGACGGTCAGTTTTCACGTTTGATAAGGCATCTAAGGGTTTCGCTTTAAAACATATATGTCAAATCAGAGTAGCCGCAAATGCAAACGATAATTTCTATATTGTAAAAGGTTAAGCTTAATGTTGACTTTACAGAAAATGCCTCAAACAGTAAGCTAACAATACGCCGAAAACAACCTGGTATCGAGGCAAAAAGTTTAGCTGTTATGTACCGCATGGCTCGGCTGTACGGGGAAAAATGTGGCGAGTACACCAAGTTACCTTAATACGTGCAAGCGTACTGCATGCACGTTGATTAACGAAACAGCAGATCTCGCGTTGGATTTTGCTATCTCGGGCGGGGCGTTTATTGCGGCAGATGGGGGCATCGGTGGCGGCTAAAGTGCGGCCAGCATCTTCCGAGGCGGTCGAAGCGCGCCACCGGGATCCACGGTCGGTTTCGAGGGTTCCTTGGAGAAGAACGGCAGGAGGATGACTCGGTGATTCTTCTGGTTCTGATTGCGAATTTCAAGCCGAATAACCACGAGAATTGTTGTTGACCTGCAGCTAGAAGTTCGGGGTCGACGGTGGCTCCATAGACCGAATGGGTCCTGTTCCATAATTGTCCTGGGACCGCGACATTTCTGTAGTCTGGCAGCACGACCTATCGTTGATGTACACGAGTTCACGGTACGCGGACAGAAACATCGAGATCAGATTTTCTCCAGACGTCTCGAAGGGAAAATTTGGAATTGTTTGAAGCTGCATACACGTGTAATTTCGCATATTGTATAGGCCTAATGTTTCGTGCCCCTACGTGATTGCCTAATTTGTATTAGACCTCACATTCTATGGCTAGGCCAGAAGCCGCTAATTCCGGGTGCGGGTCCCGCCAACAGGCTGGCCGTAAGTTCATCAACCTGGCGTTGCAGACGTTCCACTTGGCGATCCAGCGATGCGATGTAGTTGCGCATCTCGTGTATGCAGTTATGGCCGGGCAATCGTTCAGCGCTCAGGCTTAGGCCACAGCCGCGATCGCAGCGAACCCGGCGCTTGGAGCAACGCTCGCGCTGGTGCACCGACAGCTCCGAAGCACGCATCTGGACGCCGCAGTCTGTGCACGGCACTCTGCGGTGCGGGCACGTTTCGATATGGCGGTTCAGAGCCTCCATGGCGACCTGTAAATACCGCGCAGGCTCCGTTTACCACTACTTGAACGCGCCTGCCAATCTGTGGCATGCCAGTGCAAATTTTAAAGTGTGGGTAAATATTTCAATGTCTGCTTAATAGCTCGATGCAAGGACTCGAGTCTGTTGGCCAACTGATTCAAGGAGGCAGAATTAGGAACTAGTGCCACCAATAAACAAACACGTATGCCGTGTAGTAATCATTTACGTAGCAAGGAGGCATATTGATATAGCCCAACATGAATTAGATATCGCAATCAGAGAATCGCATCAGAGGAACAGTGGTGGCGCCGCGATGAACAATACTGACAACCGCAGTGAAAGTCCCACTTCGCTTGTGCGCACGTCAATGGAAATGCTTATCCTGCAGAGGTCGAAGCGCACTCTCTCTCTCTCTCTCTCTCTCTCTCTCTCTATATATATATATATATATATATATATATATATATATATATATATATAGCTGTAGTCGTTGTAATACGTTCTCATTGATGGCCTCAACAAAAGACACCAAAATGTCACTTCTGTATGACGGTAAACCAGATACGTTGTCGTTAGGAGTAAAAAATCCCAAGCCACCATAGCGTAACTCCAAGGTAAATTGTCTCCGGAATATAGTTAGTATGTGCTAGCAAAAGAGCAACGTCGCCCGGAGGCGAAAACGTCTCACAAACGCGAGGCTTGTTTCGATCACGTGATGGCATAAAAAACTGACGCAAGCGGTCTTCGAGATAGAAAATTACTTAACCGTTAACCTAAGGCGACAAGAAGTAGAGCTGGAGATCCTTAGATTCTCAGATATACAGATCAGGTCTCCACCCACGAGTGACGCAGAGATACATTCTAAAAAAACAAAACAAAAGGGTACGTGTCACTCTTCTCGGCAAGTCCTGATTTGCCGCGTATATGACTCTTTTTAAAGAGACGCATTGACTCTCTTTTGTGTCCCCCAACTCTCCCACAAGATTATAATCATCTCCGAAGAGAGTTCACCTGTATCATGAAAGGGTCCCTGAATCGGTTTTCACGATCTTGTATCAACGCATTGCGCCGGTAAAGCAAGTCCTAAGAATTATTTGAAGACCGATTTAAGCTTGCTACGTCAACTCTAATTTATTACAATACTTTAAACATGTGGATCGCTACAGATCGCAGCGGCTCAGCCGAACGAGTTTTCAACTTCTCGCGCCTTTTTCACGCGAATTGCTCCAATACACGTAGCAACCAGCGACCGGTCTGATTGGATATGCCCAGCCACGTCACTGAACCTCCTGTGGGCAGCGAGCGTCGTCTGCCTGTGTTACAACGTGCTCCGTGTTGACGTGAGCTGAGCGAGTGTTTGTCTCGAGGTTTCTTTTCTTGAACACAATGAATTGCCCTAACTGTGCTGTGTGCCCCATTTCTAGCAATTGGTGACTTGTAAAGCTACGACATCGTGCAATGTTTGTGAGGCATCTGGCGAGCGGAATCCCTTCAGCTCGTCGCTGCAGTGAGCGTCGCGCTCTCGCTATCCGGTCAACGCCACGACTCACGTGTCTGCGGCTGTAACTTTACCCCTGAAGAGACAACCACATTGCCCGAGTTTACGCTTATCGGTGATTGTTCTCGAATTCTTTTTGTTGTCCGCATGCTTTTACAGGTTGTCGCCGTACAGGAGGAAAAAGTAAGATCGGCTGGTAGTGTGGCGGCACTCCGCGAGCTTCGTTTCTGTTGCCAGACGGCGTGCTGCCGGGCGGGCGCACTGTGCCATGGCCTCTGACATTGCGCGCAACCTGTCGGCGCGCAGTATCGGAGGCCATGACTGGGCGAAGCTGAAACCCTCGAGTGCGCTCATGAGAGCACTGCGCTGCACTCGCCAGCGATACCAGCGTGTCTCATGAGTTGAGGAGGCAAGGCAGTGGTGAGAAGGAGGGTACAGATATAATTGTCCGTGCGGCCTTGGTACACGGTGCGTCGCTTAATTTGTGGTGCGAATGATTTGATGATGCTCTCGCCTAAACGCTGACAAAACTTCAAAAAACCGTTTCAGGGTCCCTTTATAGAGAAATATACGTGTTAAGTCGGGATTCCCAAAAATTACTCGAATAACATTTTTTTTTTCTTATAGTGAAGGCGAAGTCACACATTTCGCGGGAACTTATATCCATTGCAAAAATCTGCTGGGTCACACCATGCAAAAGAAACATCTTTGCGAGGTCTTTACTCGCGCAAAGCGAAATGTCAGATAGGGGACGCACCTTGGCGTTGCAGCCTGTGCCGTGGTTCGGACACCTCACGTTGAGTCGAGCGATCATATTGTTCACGATGGGCACTACTGGCATCAGCTGAGATGGGGAGCTTCTTTGGCGACACACGGGGCAGCTTCCGGCACCGAGGCCTGTGCCATTCGCCAACCAGCCATGTATGCATTCTGAGCAGAAGACGTGGCGGCAGGGGCACTCGACGGGGTCCCGGTACACGCCCAGGCACACTGAGCACACCAGTTCCGGTGGAGGCCTGGGCTCGAAGTTCTCCACCGAGTAAATGGTCGCGTCTGTAGGCAAATCCGTTCGCCGAGGGGCGATTCGGGTGGCACTGGGTGCGACCGATGGGCTGAACGGCATCCAGTAGTCCCACGCGAAAGAGGCCATTCTCACGGTGCTACGTAAAAAGATGCATCAAAGTGGAGCTAGGCCGTCAGTTATTTCTAACGAGGGCTTCGGCGAGACTTGGGCTTAAGGGAAGAGTAAACAGGGCGAATTGGTCACGTTTATTGCAGATAAAGAAATGACTTGTTCAGGAAAAGGAAAAACATGAGGTCGCTGTCGAGCGGTGAGGAGGAAGGACAGGTATGCACACACTTAATCACGTGCCCCAAATCGCTGTCCACATCGAAGTGGACCAATGTGACAAGCTGATCACAGCGGCTGAGAATGTCCTTTTTCACCACTGCGTTGAATGCGATTTCGCCTAATGCGATTACATGCCATTACGCTCAATTGCTTTTACCTTAATGTTTTGTTTCGCCAGACTACGGTTGTTATGCCACAACACTGTGCTTGCAAACCTTGTTGCTATTGAACCAGGTTAAATTGCTTACCTTTTTTGAGCTGGTTTGGAAGTAACGCTACCCTTTGCCTGCGTGTGCCCCTGCCCGGCTGGTCGTGCCGCCCGCGCTCGAGCTCTCCACGAGCTAGTTAGACCGTGATCCTGATACTGATGATAGTTATATGTGCTAGTAGATGCCCACTACGAGGAAATAGTCTAGAAGGGGAAGCTACGGCTGAGCGTCGTCCGGCTGGCGCAAACGCCACGGAGTTTTTTTGCAAAAATTGCTAGTGGGAACGATTGCTGCGGCTGTGCTGCTGCCATAATTATGTTTTGGCATGACCTCTGCATCAAACCACGCGCATTGTGCGCTCTTCCTTTTTTTTTTTATTGCGTTACGGCATCAGTACACGCTACCCAAAATTCTGCACCTGTGTTTCATCCAGGGAGGACCTATGATTCGGACCGTATATCCATCGCTGGAAGTCAGGCGACCTGGTGTGCTGAAGCCCCGCACGCCGCAGGTGTCTTAACCAGCGGCCGCGCTTGTGGCAGTGGCCGAGGAGCCGGCAATTTAGATTTAAATATTATTTACCAATAGCCACCCAGGAATTTCGCTGCTTTATGACACACCGGAATTTTAACCCTTGACGGAATATCGGAATAATTTACCCATTTATTGGGCTGTTCACTGTATTGGGCATGAGCCACACTTAATATTATTTACCAATAGCAGGCCAGGAAATTTATCCCTTTAGGACATACGGGAATTTTAACCCTTCACGACATATACGAATAACTTACCCATTTATTGGCCAGTTCCCTGTATTGGGTATGAGCCACAGTTAATGATACAAAAAAAAAACGACGTAGGTGGGCCACTGTGAGCCAGTGATGTAGTTTCTACATACCCTACTAGGCTATATCCAACGGCGAAATCCCTGCCTAATGTTGACGACTATGGAGCAACATTTTGTTTAAACAATCGCATTGCTAAATATAATCATCATCATCATCATCGCCTTGCACTGAGGACACAAACTGAGCTAGTAGTTAGCTGTAGTAATTGCACTGCAACACCAGAAGGTTTCGCAGCCTACGCGCTCTCGAGAGCTTGAGACATTCCATTGTCTTGTTTTAAGAGCGAAGCTGTTAAGGCTAGCCGTAATTTGTGCGGCCTACGGTGTGCACCATGCGGCCTACGCGAAAACTATCATCATCATAAACGAGTATGTGCCACATAAATTGGTTAAATCTTATTACTCACCACTGGTCCCCCAAAAATTAAGAAGAAAGCTATCGTCATCAAACGCGTATGCAGAAGGAAGCCAAGTCAAAGAGTGAACTCGACAAGCTGCCGGTCCACTCTACCGACAACCTAGCTAGAACCAAGTTCTGCCTTTACAACTAGAATAAGCAGCCCGTAAATCTATGAGAGGTGTGAACGCTGGGTTTCAGCGCGAGGTTCTGTCTCGAGAAGTGTTTGGAAATCCGTGTCGTGTCTGTGACTGTCTGTGGTTTAACTGGAACCTCTATGCGCTAAGAATTAACGTAGAAAAAACCTAGCATCACCTAGCTAAAGCCTAGCAACGACCTACAGTAAACCTATAAACAACCTGCATCACCTAGCTAAGGCCTAGAAACAACCTAGAAGCAACCAGATTATTCTTCACATATCGTCCAGTTTCGCTGTTCCAAGCCTTGCTTGGCTTAGTGCAAACTTTTGTTTTGTCTCCTAGGAAAACTGGCTTATAGCCACGAAGGCGATTGGCCACACTGTCGTTTATAAAGGACTCGTCAGAAGCTGAATCGTCATCCGCTGCACGGTAAATACGCTTCTGCCATCAACCGCTACAAATGAAAGGAATACTGTATTTATATATTTGTAAAAATTTCCAACTCGTTGATTCAGACGTTGCTGTGGCGTATATACGAAGTCACACACGTAGTTTTCTACATACAGCAACTAGGCTATATCCAACTGCGATATTCTTACACAATATAAACAACTATGGAGCAAAATCTTGTATAAACAGTCGCTTTTCTAAGTCTCAACATCACCTCAAGCGTGAGGTGCGAAATTTAGAAAACTCGAGGTAAGAGGCTTCGCATCGTTTCATGCCGATTGAGCCCCCATACTTGCAACTCCAGGAGGCGTTAGCGTATGAGCTCATTTGTAGTAATCTTTATAGAATGAATGAATGAAATACTTCATTAATGAACTTTCAGCGCATTCGTCTGATAGTAGGGGAGAATAGCCTGTGGTTATGTGCAAGTTCAAGAGTAGCCACGTGGCAACGTGCTGTTTGTTCGTGATAATGTTGAAAATGACCTTTTCTGCAGGGGCAGAAGCAGGTTAAGGAGTATAAATAAAAAATAGCTTGGTATTGCAAAAACCAAAATGGGCCGTTGGAAGGAGGCTACATTACGCTGTCCAAAAGAAAAAGTGTCTCCTAAAAGTCTCTTGGTAGGTGGCGAACTGTTTCACCGGATTTGGACTTGTTTTCGTTTATCTAGCGACTCGGCCTCCATGCCTTGTACGCAGTGTTGGCGGTAACGCGTTACAAGTAACGCGTTACTTTTTTCAGTAACTTAGTAATGTGCTCGTTACTATTTCGGAACTGTAACGGGTAACGTCCTTTCGTTACCATTTTTCAGTAACGTGAGGTGTCACGTTACTCGTTACTTTTCATTCCAATTATCCTAGCAGTCATACACAAAATTTATTCGTCTTATATAGGAGCGCGTTTCTCGGAGCTAGCCCCGACGTTATTTTGTTGCTGCTGCTGTCGGCCCGCCAAGCGTTTACAAAACGACCCCGCATGGGGTCATTTTTACGCGGAGAAAATTGCAATGGGGAGCAAATTGCCGAAACTTATTAAATGGATCTGCTGTAGTTTCGGCTACGTTGCTATCGAGGTTCAAGTTGTCGTTGATTGTCGATGAAGCAAAGCGTAATGCGGCCCTCGTAACCGTCAAAAGCGAACTGTCGAGATCTGCTCGGTCGAGATCAAGGCTCGGTGTGAGCGCCGGCACAAAGGAGGATGACTTCTTCGGAAATGCTTTCTGAACGTAATCGCCAACTGAAGATGAGCGACTGTCTCGGTACCTTTGATGCCGCATCGCGTCCTCATGAACGGGCTCACGGAAAACTTTCCGCGCTATCACCAGCTCTTCCTAAAAGTGAATACAGGAGTACCATATAGTGCGTCCGTCGAGCTTCTATTTAGCGTAGGTGCAGACGTATTTGCTAATTAACGAGGCAAGCTGTCTGATTAAAGCTTTCAAACGCAGTTGTTGCTTATACTCAGCGATTTGTAGTTACGTTAGGAAACGGTTCCTGCAATATTCAAGCACTGTTTATAAACTTCGTATTCAAAATTAATTTTGCTTCTTGCTATTTGCAACTGCGCCTACGTTTCTGGCTATTGAAATCCTGAGCAAGCAAGGCTGACCTTGATCACTTTCACATACGCAGTCGCAATATTTGAGGCAATTATACAGGTCATATCGGAAAAATAAAAACTTGTTTATGTGCGCAAATAATTTCCCCCAAATCTATGCCATTTAAGCATTCCTTCATTGCTACTAAATCTGCGCATTTATTTTGGTATCAGAAGCACGCCGTCACAATTACTGCAGGCTTGTTCAGTGTTGTTTTCACTGCGGAGAGCGTTGATGATGAAATCGATCACTTTGTGTTCAATGACCCATTCCGAAAAATAGATTCCCCGTGTGCCACAGAGTTAGAAGCTATCACAAGTACAGGTAACTTTAGGCCACTGTAGTAACGCGAAGATACGGCAGATTTGTGCAAATTGTTCTCGTTTAATCGGTATTTCGGGTAAAGTTTTGCTTAGGCGACAACTTTAATGTTACCTGTGAATAGGAGTTTTATAAGGTTGCTATTGTAGGTTATTGAGGTGAAGACGCACTGATTAATATTTCTGACTATGGTGTAACGCCAGAAGTAACGTCCGTTACTTTTTTTTCGGTAACGGTAACGCGTTAACTTTTTTTTATGGGTAACCCAGGGCGGTAACGCGTTCCCTTTTCTTTAGCGTAACGAGTAACGTATTTAGTTACTTTTTTTCGGTAACGCATACAACACCGCTTGTACGTAGCAGGTGCAATATCTAGGTATTTGCAGTTCTACGGGACACGATATAGCTGCATCTTCACACATGCATGCGCTCGCATATACAAGGGGTTTCAAGCAATGCGTCCGAAAATCCACAAAAATAAAAAAATGCGGAATTCGCTCTATAACAACTTTTTCTATGGCGGCGAACAGCTTTAGACTATTACGGCGTTGTAAAATTAAGATGAACTTTTCAGTTAAGTGAGACGGGCGCTTCATGTAAATAAAGCGGCAGTGGACGATTACCAAAGGTGGCGAGCAGACATCGCAGTCCTTATTTTGAGGATATTCAGGCACATTTCTTGAAAGAGCTGTACGACATCATCCATGGCGTCGCATGCTTTTGAAACTTACCAAGCTTGATTCTGATGGATGCCAGTGTGCTCGCTGTATTCGCTAAATTCATAAATCCTGAAAAGGGGGTAATTCCTATACATACAACACGGCGGATGTGTGAAGCCGTGTTCGCAGCTGGACTGTATATGTTTATTCCCGGTTGCTGACCGTGGTGACGCGATGTACTTTAACATGAACTTGACACGTGTTCAAATAAAAGGTTCAAAGAATGTACACGTGCGCACACCCTTATGATTTAGAACGTGCTCTCTTTTCTGCAAGCGTTTCGTGCGGGCACAGCGCACGTCTACAACCCGGCTGGGGGCCTCTTTGGGTCCCGTTCCGGATAATAGACCTCCAGGTAAGCAAGACGCTCACGCAGCTCGTTTGCCCTGCGTTCCAGCAGCTCGATGTAGCTTCGTATTTTCTGCAGGCGGTTGGGTTCCCGTATTTGGGCTGCGCTGACGTTTAAACCGCAGTCCTGGTGACTGCGAGCCTCGTGCTCAGGGTAGCACTCGCGCTGGGGCACTGATCGCTTCGGGGCACTGATCGAAGGAGCGCAGTCCGGGCACGGCTCCATGCTGGGCTCCAATGACTCCTCACGGTTGTTCGGCGACTCCATGGGTTCACCTGAAGAGGCCGAGAAAGCGCAGTTTATTATTTACTATTGCTGTGCAAGCTATGTTCTTGCGTTGCTCGTCCCCGCACGAATACGCCTAGGAACGTGGCTTACACTTCGTTTCGATAACAGTTACGTCTGTGCTGTAACGTGAGTGGATATCTTACGTCGGATCATAAGCTACTCTTCACATGCTGGTGTAGTCGGCGTGCCTGGTAAACACGCCGCCACAGTAATCTAGTGGTTATGGTGCTCGACTAATGACCCAAAGGTCGGGGGAGCGTATCCCGACCGTGGCGGCCGCATTTCGATGGAGGCGGAAGGCTTGAGGCCCTTGTACTTAGACTTAGGTGCACGTTGAAGAATGCCAGATGGTCAAGTATTTCCGGAGCCCTCCAATACGGCGTCCCTCATAATCATATCGTGGTTTTCGGACGTTAAACCCCAGATATTATTATTATTATTATTATTATTATTATTATTATTATTATTATTATTATTATTATTATTATTATTATTATTATTATTATTATTATTATTATTAACCCCAATTTATATTAATAGTAGCTTCATACAAATGTACTGCATAATATTGACCGCAGGCGCTGCACGAAACCAAAAGTATTCCTTAATGCCGATTGAGCGCGCAGGTCATTGCTCTTAGCGGAATGGTTTGATCTCAGCAATGTGTATGCACATCCCATCATAGTTCGATTGCCCACGCATTGTATAATGTCAATAGATAATAAACTGTAGCATGGACACAGATAGCTTGTCGAGCTCTTTAGATAGCTTATTATCAGGCGTTAAGTTTCCCGCGAATAAAACAGTGTCGCTTTTTAGGTACTGTGTTTGTTCCACGTTTTGTTACATAAAATAACATAGCTGGCAATCAGTATTTAAAACCCGTATGCTCTCACTGAAACAAAACTTTCCCATACAGTTAAAAGTGCAGTGTTCCAAGATCAATTGGTTGCAAAGTCGCTGGCATTGAAAGTTATAGGTTTCCAATTCACACCCCTATGGTTATATATCGAGTAATTTCATCATTTTTGTTTTAAATGCGAAGCATTTCTTAGCGAACCTCAAGCACTTTGGCCGTTTCTATCTACGTATCTATCTATCTATCTATCTATCTATCTATCTATCTAGCCGCCTACGTCTGGGCGCTCTCCTGGTCGTCTCCATAACTTGTAATATACCAAAATTGGCACAGCAGGGGATCAGTGTATGACGAACACGACTCACTGGTCATGACATGAATAATACAAAATACCTGTCGCGTACGTCATGAAACCCTTTCTCTCAGTCACGTGTGGCACATACCCGCATATCAGAGTTAATGTAATGCGGGTATGTGTCACAGGTGATACAGAGTCCCAACCGACACAGTAACGGCGAACACACACATTTGCACGCAAGGAAAGTGATAATAATTATAATTGTTGAGGTTTTATGCCCAAAACCACGATATATTATGAGAGATGCCATAGCGAAGGGCTCCGGAAATTTTGACCATCTGGTATTCTTTAACGTGAACCGAGATCGCACAGTACACGGGCCTGTAGCATTTTGCCTCCATCGAAATGCGACTGCCGCGGCCGGGATCGAACCCGCGACCTTTGGGTCAGTAGCCGAGCACCGTAACCGCTACACCACCACGGCGGATGCAAGGAAAGGGACGGAGCTCAAGACAGAACACCTCTGGAAGACGCTCAGCTATCATCCACTCGTCCACGTGGTCTGCAACGTGGACCACGTGGATTAAAAAAAAAACGGGGTCAATGCTTCCCTACAATAAATATGCGGAGAGTACCAGGCCTCTCATCATTACCGGTGACCTCAACATTGACTTATCAAGACCTAACAACGCCTGATCCGTATACTGCGTGAAAGACTGCTTAGATGTGCTTAGGGCATCAAAAGACCTCGCCGCCACGTACAGGACAGGAGGCATCATAGATCATTTCGTCGTAATAGGCCATCCAGGATTTCCACCACCTGTACTATACCTCGCACTTCGCTACACTTAGACCCCTCGTAGCCGCAATAACGAACGGATTCGATAACAAGTCCGGTCCAGCTGCTGGTGCTCACTGATCACCGTGATGATGACCTTGTTCAAGAGCTGTCAAGAACCCATTTTCCATATATACACACAGGTTCGTGAAACTTGCGTGCGTTCTCTGTCATAGCGGACAAGTATAAGCATAACAAGTGTAACACAACTGTAGCAACTGCAACTGTGACTGTAACGTACGTGCAGTGCGCCTGCGCGTGCCACTCTGCTGCGTACCATATACCTAAGGAAACTTTCCTGAATGAAGCATGGTTGTGAGTAACGCCTGTCCTGTGCATCTGTGTTCCTTCTTTGTCCGGTTCGGATTCGTGCTATCCAGTATTGAAGAATATAAGCACTGCATATCAGCTTACTGCGTCTGGTGTTGGTAACACCTATGTTGCTGTTGGCATCGTTACGCAAATGTAAACAACTGGTTATATAA
Source organism: Rhipicephalus sanguineus (assembly GCF_013339695.2). Lineage (NCBI taxonomy): Eukaryota > Metazoa > Arthropoda > Arachnida > Ixodida > Ixodidae > Rhipicephalus > Rhipicephalus sanguineus. The sequence goes on from NC_051180.1 coordinate 33,457,217, forward strand.
TACATATGTGACTCTTCAACATATGAGTGTGCCTATAACACTTCCACATTTGTGTGGCGTCATTCTGTAACGTTTCGCTCAATGTGAAAAATTACGCCACAGTCACCATCCCGCGCATGCTTCGCATAACATCGATTCCCACTGTACGTGGGATCTGCTGAATTTTTTTCTTCCTAACTCTTAACTAGTTAGCAAATAGCTGTGTAATTGCTTAATGTGCCAATAATAATAATTTCTTGTGTTTTACGTGCCAATTACCACGATATGATTGAGGCAAGTCCTGTCTCAACCTGACCTTGCCCTCACAGCCAAAATATTTCTTTGAGCCAATCACACTTTCTTTTTCCTTCATTCATTATCACGTGGTTTATCCAACAATAGAAGAACGACCCAAGCACGTAAAGATTACGAAACAAAAAAAAATTCAGCAGATCCCACGTACAGTGGGAATCGATGTTATGCGAAGCATGCGCGGGATGGTGACTGTGGCGTAATTTTTCACATTGAGCGAAACGTTACAGAATGACGCCACACAAATGTGGAAGTGTTATAGGCACACTCATATGTTGAAGAGTCACATATGTATTATATAACCAGTTGTTTACATTTGCGTAACGATGCCAACAGCAACATAGGTGTTACCAACACCAGACGCAGTAAGCTGATATGCAGTGCTTATATTCTTCAATACTGGATAGCACGAATCCGAACCGGACAAAGAAGGAACACAGATGCACAGGACAGGCGTTACTCACAACCATGCTTCATTCAGGAAAGTTTCCTTAGGTATATGGTACGCAGCAGAGTGGCACGCGCAGGCGCACTGCACGTACGTTACAGTCACAGTTGCAGTTGCTACAGTTGTGTTGCACTTGTTATGCTTATACTTGTCCGCTATGACAGAGAACGCACGCAAGTTTCACGAACCTGTGTGTATATATGTAAAATGGGTTCTTGACAGCTCTTGAACAAGGTCATCATCACGGTGATCAGTGAGCACCAGCAGCTGGACAGGACTTGTTATCGAATCCGTTCGTTATTGCGGCTACGAGAGGTCTAAGTGTAGCGAAGTGCGAGGTATAGTACAGGTGGTGGAAATCCTGGATGGCCTCTTACGACGAAATGATCTATGATGCCTCCTGTCCTGTACGTGGCGGCGAGGTCTTTTGATGCCCTGAGCACATCTAAGCAGTCTTTCACGCAGTATACGGATCAGGCGTTGTTAGGTCTTGATAAGTCAATGTTGAGGTCACCGGTAATGATGAGAGGCCTGGTACTCTCCGCATATTTATTGTAGGGAAGCATTGACCCCGTTTTTTTTTTAATCCACGTGGTCCACGTTGCAGACCACGTGGACGAGTGGATGATAGCTGAGCGTCTTCCAGAGGTGTTCTGTCTTGAGCTCCGTCCCTTTCCTTGCATCCGCCGTGGTGGTGTAGCGGTTACGGTGCTCGGCTACTGACCCAAAGGTCGCGGGTTCGATCCCGGCCGCGGCAGTCGCATTTCGATGGAGGCAAAATGCTACAGGCCCGTGTACTGTGCGATCTCGGTTCACGTTAAAGAATACCAGATGGTCAAAATTTCCGGAGCCCTTCGCTATGGCATCTCTCATAATATATCGTGGTTTTGGGCATAAAACCTCAACAATTATAATTATTATCACTTTCCTTGCGTGCCAATGTGTGTGTTCGCCGTTACTGTGTCGGTTGGGACTCTGTATCACCTGTGACACATACCCGCATTACATTAACTCTGATATGCGGGTATGTGCCACACGTGACTGAGAGAAAGGGTTTCATGACGTACGCGACAGGTATTTTGTATTATTCATGTCATGACCAGTGAGTCGTGTTCGTCATACACTGATCCCCTGCTGTGCCAATTTTGGTATATTACAAGTTATGGAGACGACCAGGAGAGCGCCCAGACGTAGGCGGATAGATAGATAGATAGATAGATAGATAGATAGATAGATAGATAGATAGATAGATAGATAGATAGATAGATAGATAGATAGATAGATAGATAGATAGATAGATAGATAGATAGATAGATAGAAACGGCCAAAGTGCTCGAGGTTCGCTAAGAAATGCTTCGCATTTAAAACGAAAATCGAGGGCATGCGCCTACCTCGTGTAACTGTGCCTTGATGGGTTGAAAATAGCACAATCAGATTCATTTATTAACGATGAACAGTTAACTGATTCATGAGGCTATAGAAAGCGTTTGAGGGGTACTGCGCACTGCGCTACACGAAAATCGGAAGGGCTTGCAAAGTTCTATCCCAGCGAATTCATGCCAAATGTCTGCTCTCAATTATTAGGACTAAGTAATTATCTTGGTGTGAAATGTCGTGTGCTGTTATCTACAGCCCACAAGGCACGTTGCAGTGGAGGCAACAGAATTAATCTTCACCACCTGGTGTTCCTCGAAGTGGACCTATTTCGAAGTAAACCTACATCGTGACCAACTACACTTAAGCAAACAGTGTGAAGACGGTGCTGGAGGACAGTGGCCCTAACCAGGGTGGGGGGTTTCACCTTCCCCCCTCCGAAGCTTTTCAATTTTGCATATGTATATATACACGCACACGTACAAACACATGGGAACAAACATAAAGTATGGCCGGACCCCCTCCTCCCCGGAAAAAAAGATCTCTAGCTACGCCCCTGCCGGACGTCATGTGAGGTCGATGTGCCAGTGTTCTCCGTCCTGGCACTAGGCCTACTACGCTAACTACACGAACTGCGGTTAATCAAGTGTTTCATTTCGCCATTACACAGCCTTACATCAAGTACGCGATGAAAATGAAAGCGAGGACGTGGTTCTATTAAAACATGGCTAACTGGCTTACCTCTGAGCTGGAATTCGGGGCGAATAGTGTCCAGCTTCTGATCTCCGAGTGCTCCCACCAAGCTGGGCGTGTCACTGATGCTCGCGCTCCGCGAGTTTGTTAGACGATGATGATTATTTTGCATTGTCTAGCCAGTCGTTCGGTGGAAGATGAAGAACACGCGCCTGCTCGCCTACGGCTCATCAGTTAACGGCGAAATTAATTTTTGTGTGCAACGGCAAAAACGATAGAGGCCAGCAATGAAATAGTACTGTTATGAAGACAAGAAAAGGCAGTGAAAGACAAATGGTCATGATGGTGAAGGTTGTGGTGATTATAATGAATATGATGATCATCATCATAAAACTGTTATTTATTGTACTTAAATGTTCGTAATTTTTACCCGAATTCTGATAATCCGACAGTCGCTCTTGTAATGGTTAGGCCTCGCGGAACCTTGAGGTTCAGCAGGAGCTCACCGAAATCACATAACTGAAGTGCACTAGAAGCGATCCATGATCGTTCAGCTTAGTTTTCAACATGTAACGCTACATGTTGAAAACAATAGTACGGGGTCCTTCCTTCATTGCTGATGGCATCTATATCGATGGCACATACAAATAGATGTTCACATTGAGAGGCAACTGAAAGTTATGGGATACTCAACACAACAAACTGGTGTAAAGTAAGGGTATCTGAAAAAAAAATGTTGAATGACAGATTTTCATCGCAGTGAAGGTTGTGAGAACGTGAGCTTTGAGTTAATTCCTTGCGCACCGTATGCGATTCCGAATGCATTGGGCGCCGAACAACACAAAGCGGCAGATTAGCAGAAGGCTAATGCACGTCGTTTTTGTTTTCTTGCCTGTTTTTGTTGCGTGAAAGCAAAGGTGTACACACAAATAAGTTTTCATTATTTTACAGGTTTAATCGCGAGAAGAAAATCACTCTCATCGGTCCCGTTTTCGGATTCCCAGTGTGATGTCCTTTGCAGTGAGGACGCTGAAACCGTTTTGGAATTCCAGAGGAACCTGCAAATAAGAATAGTGTCAATATAACTTGCCCGGATATTACAACCATAATCAGACATGCGCTTATAGATTAATAGTGTTTAAAACGCAGATTCCGGCTGGGTAGGAATACTCGAATAATACCAATATATAGGCTGCACCTATCGGAATTACAGGTCGCTATTTGAATAACTGTTATTTTGTGCGTCCTCAATTTCAAGCTGCAACGATCTACGAGCTTCTGGAAATTTATTAGGATTCCTTGCACATTCCGCGTTCAAGTTAGTCACTTATAAAGAAGGGGTACATTATCCCCAGTTTAACAAATGGAGCCATGACACCGAGTTTTATAAGATTGTCTTTTATATTTGTTTTTTTTTCATCATGTTGTACACCACAACACGCAGAGCCCGACACACACAGAAGTGCGATTTTTTAGCAGCTCTATTATTCATGCGACGTTAGTGTTACAGTTGCTTGAACAATTACATGACGTAACAACCCTTTCCCGTGTACGTCACGCGTCCACACCTCCCTTGCTTTGTTTTGTTGTGTCATGAATCAGTTTTATGACACCTGGTGTAATATTTATGGAGCGCTGACGCATTCATCTTCACGTGTCGATAATATATCGAAAGCCTCGAGAACCACTTTCTACGCTTTATTATGTATATGCGTAGTCTCTGTCTGCTTATCAAACAATGGCAAGCACGAACGCCATTTTATACACGTCGCATGAATTTCTCGGATCGCTTATCTGCTGGAAGTTATTACCGTGCTCTCTGATCCCGTATAATGTTGACGCATCGTTCTGTATGACCTATGTACCTCCGGCCGCTGCGTTAGTGGAATACTGCACACCACGTTCTTTTCGCATTCAGCGAACTTTTGTTCGCTGAATGTTCTATTACGCACGCTTTGTTAGTAATATTTCAATTTGTTCATTGTATCTTTGCCGGCATTTATAATTAGATCTTTGTAAGCAGGTAAAGAGGTTTGCGCAACTTGCTCTAGCGGCGCAAGGCTGGAACCAACAGCGGAGTTGGGCGGCCTTCCTGATTTCTCTTTATTTTTCTCCTTCTTCCTTCCTCTCTTTCTTTCTCTTCTTCTCTGCTTTAGGGGCGAAGCACCTTAGGACCTAGCTTTGTCGTCGACTCTCACTGTCCGCTGTCACGGTATATAAAAAAGCGTTGCTGTAGTCGAAGCATATGTGTGTATGTTACGATTACGAACATAAAGTCTCACATAAAAGTCATATGCAGCACTCAAAACACTCCTGAAATATCCAAATAAAAATGAAATCGAATAATAATCAAAGGCACTACGTTCCCGAAATCAACATAGCTGGCCATCACAATTCTGAAGGATGTGCACAGTGGGATGCGGAAGGTGTCGTGCCTGACAGTTTGTCTTCAATGAGCTAAACCCTGAAGAAATGCTTTCATGAGAGCTTGAGTCGGAGACAACCTTAGAAGTTCGCGGCATTTCCTCCTCAAAGGCTAAACATGTGCATGTTGCGATTACGATTACGAAATAAAGTACAAGCACAAACCCTTTATGCTAGTCGGTGACTTCAAAGTAGACATTATGGACAGTGACTGAATTATGCAGTATATGATGTCTCGATACGCTCTACGATGCATTTCATATGACTGGAAACAACCAGCAACCACCCGAGGAACATGCATAGATCTTGTCTTTGCCAACTTTAGATTAGATTCACTCGAAGAACCAATGGCTCTCCATTTCACAGACCACAAAGCAGTAATAACGAAAGGAAAACGGAATCCAGAACTCAAGACGATATACCAATTATTGCAAGCATTCCACAGAACACGCGTGCACACCGATGTTTCAACACACCGTATGTATCTTCGCGCATGCGGACAAGGCCACCAGGGAGATTATGGAGGTGTTTTACATCTTCAAAAAAGGCCCTAGTTGTGTAAGTGTGCCGTCTATCGCCTTGCATGACAGAGAGATTGCTTTCTTGAACTGTTTTGCTTCGTGATACTTTATGTTTAGTTACCCTTTGAATTTGTACTGTATCGCTGATATGGCATCATCGGCGTGTGCTCACGTGGGATAGGTTGTGCTTTAAAATGTGTGATTTCGTTGCTAATAAAGTTAGTTGTTAGACAGCGCTGGTGTTCGTGTTCCTTCTTCTCTGTGTATTCGTCGTTTGCGCTGAAAACCACTCATCATGTTTAACGCAATCCAACTCGCCCAAATGTCGGTTCTTCTATAGCAAGAGGATTAAAATAGAAGAGCATTAAAGAGGAACCAAATAAATAGATTTATGTATATGCACACTTTATGTCACTCAATTTACATTCGCAGTGGCAACGCGCGGGTGGCGTACGATGACATACCGGTACGATACCCAATGCTTCACCACTCGTCATGATTCACATTAGTGGAGATGCGGTGATTTTTTTCTGTCTTCATCTTCTCTTTTTCTTTCTACTTCATTTTTTAATTTCTCTATCTCGGTCTTTCTATCTTTTTTTCTTTCTGACCTTTCTCTCTCTATTTCTTACTCTTTTTCTTTGTTGACCTCTCTTTCTCTGATTATTTCTCTTTCTCTCTTGCTCTCCGCTTTTTCAATCACTTTTTTGTATCTGCTTCTTTGCATCTGTTTCTCTCTCTGTCTGTGTGTTTCTTTGCCTTTGTATCTTTTTTCTCATTCTTCCCTTTCTTTCTCTCTGTTTATCTATTTGTTTCTTTCTTTCTTTCTTTCTTTCTTTCTTTCTTTCTTTCTTTCTTTCTTTCTTTCTTTCTTTCTTTCACTCTCTTCTTTCTTTCTTTCTTCCTTTCTTTCTTTCTTTCTTTCTTTCTTTCTTTCTTTCTTTCTTTCACTCTCGCCTATCCGAGTTATTGCTGCATCTCAAGCCGGACAAAGCGGGAGAGCGCGCGTTGGATGCACGCGTTCGGGGAGCGAAGCAGAAGATGAAGAGGACGAAGAGAGGGCGCGGAGTTCATTGTGATGATAGTTTCGTATCGAGGCGAACCGGGGGTTTGCCAAGCTTAAACAAGTCCGCTGTTAAAACTGCCTTAACATAATGTTGATAAGTGACCTTTTTCCGGTTTCCGAGTGAGATATAGAGAGAATTTTCAGAAGGCACAGAGATCGGCCTCAGCTAGAGTGTTCTATCTTGCTACGTTGCACAGGGGAAAAGGGAAAGGGGAAAAAACGTTACGAAGGGTGATGATGGGGAGAGGGAGAAGTGATGCGTATATACAATAACCACGTAACGTAGTGGTTTTGCTGCAGTCTGCCCTTGTACAGGAGTTGTTAACTTTGTCTCGTCGCACATTGCCGACAAAATACCACTTTCACTTAGCGTTGCCACACCGATTCCTGTCAGCGTTTAAGTCAGAGTTTTTCGTTGCCACACGTAAAGTGGGCAATGCCAAAATAAATGCGCTGTTGTTTCACACACTTGTCAGAGTTCACAGTTTCCCAATTCATCACTGGTCTATTCTAGTGCGTTCAAATTTTGTGCTGTATTGCGTCAATGCTGTACAGTCATGGACAGCCTAAGCTGGAACGAAGTAACAGCAGACAAATACTGGTGGCCCGGCCCATCTGTGGAAAGAGGGCTGCCGCGAGATAAAACATGTGTTCGAGAGTGACCTACGCTGCTGCCGTGCGAATCAGCCGCTCTCGAACACATATTTACTCTCGTCGCAGCTTTCCGTTCTCGCGGCGGGGCTGCGCCACCACTATCAGTCGTCTGCTGTTATTGTTCCAGCTTAGGCTCCCCATGACTATACGAGCTTCTCAGGAACGAAAAAAAAGAACAGAACAACAAAACAAACGTAGTTCGGGAAACTACCTCGTTTTAATTTTTCTATCTGCATTCCCAAATTCGGAGCCTACCTGGGGCGGCGTAGCTTTGTTTACACTTTACATAATGCATGACAAGGACATAGTTCTTTATAATAGTTCCGAAAGGTTAGACTTGCACTTCGTGATGGCTCTTCTCGATGATTAGTGGGGTTTTTTTGGCGCAAGGGCCATGGGTGGCCATGGGTGGTGATGACTCTTCTCCTCTTGTTACATCCAACAGGTATGTTTGTTCCTTGCTGGATATTATTCTCTGTCCAAATTCATTCAACTTAATTTCTTAGCCAGTACTTACGTGGACGTTTGCACCCAAAACTGCACGAGCGCGTTTGCACAGAAGCATAGGAGCATGCAGTCACAGAGCGCATTAAGGCTGTCTTCGATGATTTACTCGCCGCGGGATGTCACCAAGAAATGCTTTTCATAGCACCGAACATTTCGTTACAGTAACAACACGAGAATCAAATAGGCACCGGCAGTACTTTCTTGTGTGTGCTTACTAAGCAAACTTCACGTTCGCTATGGTGAACTGCTAGCTTTTACATTAAATATCACGTAACCTGCTCGTGCAAATGCACTGTGCGTACGCCAGAATTTCTACTCACTTTCGTCTTCTCCGTGCGAACCACCTTGACGTTTCGAATAGTGTGCAGAATAGAAAGCTTCACTGCTTGCAGGGCGAAGCGCATGCCGATGCAGTTGCGCGGCCCAGCACCGAATGGCAGGTACGTGTACGGTTGGATGGAATCCACGTTGTCTTCACTGAACCTGCAAGGAGGCGACCATTTGTCGCTGTGAGCTAAGTCATCTCAAAAATAGACCGTGCTGACGTAGGGTTATGGCAGGGTATACTAGGCCAAGGTTCATTACAAAAAACAAAAACACGGAAGGAAAAAAGAAAGTCGAGAAGGCTCTCCCTGTAGCTCTCCCTGTGCCTCTTCTAGAGGATGAATTGAACTAGATCTTCTTTACTGTTTCATTTTTTAGGAGTTTTTTAAAAGAAAACGCTCAGGCTGTGCAATGTCTTTGAAGTGTAAACCTTTGTTCTTAAAGTTCCGAGACTGAGTCCATTAAAAAAATTGCGTTTAACAGAGACATAATTTTGCCCTTCGAAATATTTCCCCTTGCCGCCTATATGCAGCTTCCAACGCTTCTTGAGGTCTTGGAAACAGTTGGAAAACGCTTCTTCTGGCAGGGCTGTCAGCTCCTTTGTCGTGGAGTCTTGAATGGGTTCCACGCTTCCCATCCAGTGACCTTTTAGGGCTCACTTCACACGAGGAAACAGAAAAAAAATCGCATGGAAGATGTCAGGCGAGTATGGTGGATGGGGAAGTACAGTAATGCTGTGCTTGGCGAGACATTTTGTCACTCTGAGAGCACCATGTTTTGTTTTGTGCAATAATCCTGTCGACGAATGCAGCATCCTTCTCTGCCTCGGAAAGCAAATCAGCGCTAACTGATGCCCGCGTATCCTTATAGTCCTTTGTGAGGGAGTGTGGTACAAGTCTAGCATTCAGCTTTCGTTTCCCCATGTTCTCGCGCAAAATTTGGTAGCATGTTGTCTTCCTAATGCCGAGAGCATCCGATAGCATGTGGACTCTAATGGCCCGGTCTTGCTGTACGACCTTCCTGACGCAAGCCACGTTGTTTTCACTCCGTGAGGTTGCAGGGCACCCCTGCCTTCTGTCGTCTTCCACCGACGTTCTCCCCGAAACGAACCTCTCGTGCCACTCGAAAACTCGCGCCCGCGATAAGGTCTCGTTGCCGTAAGCGTCACGAAGGAGCTCATACGTCTGTGTGGCTGTCTTGCCAAGCTTCACACAGAACTTTATGCTTACACGCTTTTCGAGGTGGACGTCCATCTCTACAATCACTCCCAGTAGAATGCGCAGACGACCAGTGACAAGGTATTTTCCAGAGTTACTGCATATGCTCCCTTTAAGTAGCAGAGTTGCGCATCTGTCTTCCAAACGTCTAGAGCAACCATGCGTTGCGGAGAAGCTGACGCTCGAGCCAATTTTTGCATTTTTTGACGCCGCCGCCGCAGTGAACCGGATTGACACTAGTCATCGACAGTCAAGTTAATCACCGGACTTTGACACGCCAAGCGTGCCGATCGGCGACACGGTAGGCATGTAGCCTGCAAAAAGAGAGTGCAGCTTCGCCGCATAGCTTTGGTTGCTAGACTGACCTATGCGCAACTCTGCTACCTAAAGGTAGCATATACGTGACTCTGGTATTTTCCTACATGTAGTTCCACCTAGCGGCTGCAACAGCAATTAACATAAATAGTAGCTCAGGTTAGCCCGAAAAGTTGGCGCTGCACATACGCACCAAGATTTGTTTTGGGGAATGATTTCTAGAGAAGAAAATAAATCGGTCTCGAAACATCCTTCCATATATATTTCTTAGGTCATACGCCCGTGGTATTAATGTAAGGCCCGTGTGTTTTTCTTTCAACGTTCTCTTTGTTTACAGTATGACATGTCCACATGGGCTGAATTAAAAGGTGTAAATTGCAAGCCACAAAGCACTGAGTGTTATACATGCGTATACCTATATCTTTTATGCGGTGTTTATTTGCTTACCTGTCGGGGTCGAACTTGTACGGATCAGGAAAGTACTGCGGGTCATGGTGCATGGAGTACACGGGGATTGCAATCAGATCCCCTTTCTTCACTTTGATTCCTGTGCCTTCCAGAACGTAGTCCTCTAAGGGCGATCGCTCGACTCTGTCGAAATAAGAAGTGCAGTTGGGTAGCTGTCGTGTATATAATATTTGCACACGTTTGAAGCTTGCATTCCATAGCCATGGCTTTGCTTTGGCGAACTCTGTGAGTATACTTACGTTGGCGTCCTCTTTGTTTTACTTATATCTCTTCCTTGTACCATACCGAAATGTATGTTGACCAACTGACCAAGGCCCTGCTGAACATCCTTGTCTTTTCTTTTTTTATTTGCATGCATTTCGCGCATTGTTCAGATTAGAAGATTATCACCTACTCCGACGTCGCGACCTCTGATATGTCACTATTATGCACCAATTTAAAATGCAATGAAGTTGCAAGTAACTATAATTTAAGGCTGCAGGTTCACATATATGGGAACGCAGTATCAACAGTATCAATGTGAGCACTTTGTTGCGCACGCATATTACGGCACTGGGATTTTTTTTTTTTTCGAGAAATGTAACACCTGTAGACTCAAGTTGCAATTAACACGGCAGGTCAGCGAATATACAATTTGCTAAACGAAATCAAGAATTTCGCTTTAAAATCTAGCTTGGAAATTGAAATCAGCACAAGAACAGCAACCCGATATTAGGTCTTACACAACGAGAGAAAAAGAACGTCACTCTAGAAAAACCCCCGGCACGCTTTCAATTACAATATCAGCAACGCTGAAGCTAGGGATGCAGACTTCGTATTACATGTTAAAGTAACTAACAACTTTTCCTGCCGCTAACATTTTACCATATCGGCGTATCGCATAGCGTTACCTTGTGGCCGGAGGATACATGCGAAGAGCCTCAGAGACGACTCCATGAAGGTACTTGAGCTTCGTGATCACATCCAGGCTGGGGTGTTCTCCCTAGGACGCATGTAGAATACAATAAGATGCCAGAAAATATTCACAGGCACACTGGCTGGCCTTATTCGCCGTATCTCTTGTTCGTGTTCACCTATTCAATGTGGCTCACACCCACTGTGAGGGACTGGCCAGGAATTGAGTGGTTTTATCAATTTTTGTAAAACTTAAGAATAGGGTAATTTATAGAGTATACATGTTAAGAAATTATACAGGAAGCTTTTGCTGTACGACGAAATGTATATTGGTGTACTTCCCTCAAGCGCACTAACATTTATTTCTTCTTCCCTTTTTGTCACTTATGTTGACGCATGGCATAATGCCCTACTGTATTCCGGCAGTATTCACTTCATTGTTGTTTACTTTATTTTACTTTATTTTACCCTTATTAAAAGTTCTGTTGCACTGCTTTTAAATACTGGCAGCCGAAGCCCATGATCAAAGAAGAATGACGAAGTACATCGCATGAAATTTCGCTCGGTTGCATTTGTGGTATGAGTTCCTAGTTTTTCTCTAAATGAGCCAACTGGTAGTGCACAAGTAGTGTTGTCCTCCACATCAATGCTAACCGAGTTCCACGGGTTCAGTATTTCCGAGGTGGTAAGATAAACACAATATGGACATCGCTACAGGTTCTTTGCCCGTTTTGTGCTTACCTCTATTTTGCCTTGTTCCCATGAAGCAGCTGGATTAATAGCTTCAAGGTGGTTTAAATAGCCCCGCACTAACCTTTACGATGCCGCAATAGTCACCGCGCGCATTTCAGTTGAGGCAATCATTTAATTTTCACCAGCAATCTTTTCATGAACACGAGGTAATCTTTTAGGATCAGTGAAAGTGCTACAACGTGCTTAGCCGTTAATGGAACAAAAAGTTGGCAGCATTTGTTAAATGTTCCTGCTATGGACACCGCCTCATATTTCGCCTTATTTTGTGTTTCTGCTCACCTGATTATGTTAATTGCATCGAATATTTTCTCATCTTTCTTAAAGATTCACAATTTCATTTTACTCTTGTGTTCACTTTCACTATAAAAAAAAAATTATTACTAAGTATCCCTATCCCAGAGCATGCAGTTTATGACGTCGTTATTCTATTCATGCTGACTGCAAATAAATAAATAAATAAATAAATAAATAAATAAATAAATAAATAAATAAATAAAATTCTATTAAGATTGCCGTAGCTCACGCTGGCAATAAACGTAGACGTATATGACACTTGTCGTATAACACTCTGTCATTGGTCGCTGCTCGCATCTTAATCGGTGCGAATGAATACGAACTATATAGCCCAATTTATAAACATTCTGGCCAGTCACGCTACACTATACTCAAGCGTAAACTTGGACGGCATACGTGAATATTGAAGCACTCGTCGACTTCTTCCCTCAGTCTTTCCTGTGCCTCTGGATTGATTGCCAACAGATAGAGAGCGTAAGAGATCACAGATGACGACGTGTCCTGGCCGGCGAAGAAGAAGAGTACGCACTGCGCCATTGCTTCGTCCTCAGTCAGTGCTGAAAAAATACATGACGACGGTAGAAATCATTACAGCACTATTTCCAAACTATTTGTTTTGATTTATGCAAAAAAAAGTGATTTCATCGGTACAGGCCGGAACCTTGCAAAGTAACCCCGTTCTTATACTTAAAGCTTTAGCAATTTCTGCGCAGATCAGCTTCGCCACCTTACACGTAATCGTGTAGCTGTGGGGGGGGGGGGGGGGGGGGGGGGAGGGGGGGGGATGTCTACTGTACCGCAAAGCTTTCTTTGCGCACATACATACTATGCTTTCCTTGTTCTCATGATCTTTTTCCAGCTTTCTGGCTTTGTCCGTGTTACTCGACAACGCCTTTCCCTTGAACAAGGTGCGCAGAAACACATGGGGAATCAGAGAAACATACTTTTGTCTGACGAAAATGACGTGTCGGGTTTCAGTTCTGACCCGAGGTTGAACAGCTGGTTGTCACGTTCAGAAGCGTTCTCTGCTGCCGATGAAAGTTTTCCTTCCCTGGCGTCCATCATGAGTTGAAGAAAGTCCTCGTTTCTCTGACGGAGGGGGAGACCGAGAACTTTAGTGCGAAAAAAAAAAGCAGAGACGTCGGAATAACAGCTTTTTTGCGACAGGAGTTAGACAAATAATTTAAGAAAGAGAAAGCCAGTAGTGCGGATAAAAGTGCATAGTACACAGCGTACTGTATGTGTACAGAATGTGTACACTTGCTCACGGAACAGCGATGCACTATGCGCAGGGGCGTGTCATGAAGTTCTATAAGCCGGAGTTCAAAAGTGCACCTAAAGTGTTGGTCTACGGTGCTAGAATTTTCAACCTATGGGACATCTGTTGTCCAAACCAGACCAAGGGAGAATAAGTGTCCGACACCCTTTCATGTAATCAGGTCCGTCACAGAGATAGTGCGTTGCTTGTTTAATAGTGCGGCTGATTTTCGTGACCTATACATGCTATAAAGAAAATGAGAGTGGCGTCTTCATTTAGGCATCCAAATTACTTTGGTTGGTATTACCATCATTATTATCAGCCCATTTTATGTCCACTTCAGGATGAAGGCCTTTCCCAAAGATCTCCAATGCGCCCTATCTTGTGCGAGCTGGTTCTATTTTTTTTCTGCACAAGCTTCTGAATTTCGTCCCTTCATCCAACTCGCTGCCGTCCTCGGCTGCGCCCCCCCCCCCCCCCATCTCCGGCATTTATTTCGTGGCTCTAACTGACCACCGGTTGGTTTTTCTACGCTTTATGTGACCAGTCCAGGCCCTTTTTTTTTTTCGCTTAATATCAACCAGCATATCCCTGTTTATTCGTTGAGCCATTCCGTTGCCTTCTGATCTCTTAACGTTACGCCTAACTGCGCATTTAATCTGATCTTGTTGATGGTTAAGAATAAGCCGAGTATAGTCTTTATTGCACAGCAGAGCAGTGGTGTAACGTGCCGTCTCGAGAAGTCGATAATTGCGGAGTCGGTGTGCGCAAGCTTGGCTTCCGTATAAGCTCTTAATCAGCCTTTTAGAAGTTCGCAGCAACGCTACTTACAGATTGTCTGTCCTGTCGCCCCTTGATAATGTTCAGACATATCTCTTTGAAGTACAGGAATATGTCCGTATTGAAGGGTCGCAGCCCAAGGATTCTCGCTATAGCTGGGAACACAACTGAAAAGAAGAAATAAGGAATTGCGGACGTTAACACTAGCCATCTATCGACGTTAGGTTAACACAAGTAGCCTATCAACCTTAAAAGAAATGGCAATTAGGTGCTCCAAGAAAATATGTCGGAACTATCAGCAACAATTGTATCAAAAATAAAAATGAAGTGCTGTATTTTTTGCTAAACATGCTAACACAGTAGTGTGGAAAGCTGGACTCGTTGGCATGGTAGCATAATTGTAGGACAGCGCAAAAAATGAATGCGTACGCTTTGCCCTTTAGCGCGAAAAAAATGTGACCATGGTGAACTACTCACAAAATACGAAAAGGCGTGGCGTCACGCGTCCGGAAAACGCCTGTCGCGATTTGGTGACAAACTCGTTGGTTTGGTCTGAGTGAGAGTCCAACCTTGTGCCGAAAGCGCATCTTGCGATTACGTCCACCGCATAGTTACCGAAGAACCTGTGTGTCAAAAAAGCAAGCAGGTTAGACGTCGAAGGTTACCATAATCAACACCACTATAACCAGCATAATCATAATCATATTCTCTGCACCCTGCCTGACGAACGCCTCTCCCAAGAATCTCCAATCGCCTCTGCCTTAAGCGAGCTCATGACATTTCATGCTCAAACTCTCTAAACCAAGAAATTCTCGAAGGGCTCGAAGACAGTATAGAAAAAAACAACGGGACGGGCGCTGACTCGCAACCACTGTTTTTAAAATTAATGCAAACCAACTTGCCCAAATTTCCGTTCTCTTAAATTCTCGGGCGTCCTGGGCTGCTGTAGCTTTACCAGGTCGAAGTTGATTTTCCGACCATTACACAGTACAACGATATCGGCTTCGCGTATTTGCTTTCTCATCCGCGCTTCTGTATTCTCTAAGTGTTATATATATATATATATATATATATATATATATATATATATATATATATATATATATAAGTCATTCTGCAAGACTTGCAATCTGCTGGTCAAGAATCTAATAATATATATATATATATATATATATATATATATATATATATATATATATATATTATATATATATATATATATATATATATATATATATATATATATATATATAAGTCATTCTGCAAGACTTGCAATCTGCTGGTCAAGAATCTAATAATATATATTATAATATATATTATATATATATATTATATATATATATATATATATATATATTAGATTCTTGGCCAGCAGATTGCAAGTCTTGCGGAATGACTAATATATAGACATTTTATACCTTTAGTCTAGTTTAGCCGAGGCATGAGACCCATGTAGGGATTTTCAGACATAGCTTGTGACTGCCGTGCACGCGACTACGATGTTATTTTAATCTTGATACTGCTCACAGTCGCCAAGCTGATGAGTATATCTCGGACTCATGGTAGTCGGACTCATATATATATATATAATATATATATATATATATATATATATATATATATATATATATATATATATATATATATATATAAGTCATTCTGCAAGACTTGCAATCTGCTGGTCAAGAATCTAATAATATATATATATATATTATATTCTTGGCCAGCAGATTGCAAGTCTTGCGGAATGACTAATATATAGACATTTTATACCTTTAGTCTAGTTTAGCCGAGGCATGAGACCCATGTAGGGATTTTCAGACATAGCTTTGACTGCCGTGCACGCGACTACGATGTTATTTAATCTTGATACTGCTCACAGTCGCCAAAGCTGATGAGTATATCTCGGACTCATGGTAGTCGGACTCATATATATATATATATATATATATATATATATATATATATATATATATATATATATATATATATATATATATATATATATAATAAGTCATTCTGCAAGACTTGCAATCTGCTGGTCAGAATCTAATAATATATATATATATTATATTCTTGGCCAGCAGATTGCAAGTCTTGCGGAATGACTAATATATAGACATTTTATACCTTTAGTCTAGTTTAGCCGAGGCATGAGACCCATGTAGGGATTTTCAGACATAGCTTTTGACTGCCGTGCACGCGACTACGATGTTATTTTAATCTTGATACTGCTCACAGTCGCCAAAGCTGATGAGTATATCTCGGACTCATGGTAGTCGGACTCATATATATATATATATATATATTATATATATATATATATATATATATATATATATATATATATATATATATAAGTCATTCTGCAAGACTTGCAATCTGCTGGTCAAGAATCTAATAATATATATATATATTATATTCTTGGCCAGCAGATTGCAAGTCTTGCGGAATGACTAATATATAGACATTTTATACCTTTAGTCTAGTTTAGCCGAGGCATGAGACCCATGTAGGGATTTTCAGACATAGCTTTTGACTGCCGTGCACGCGACTACGATGTTATTTTAATCTCGATGCTGCTCACAGTCGCCAAAGCAAAAAGCTTTTATGAAGCGAATTGTTAGTTGTGCCTTCCAACAAACGTTCGCATCGGTGGGATCTCTTACTTTCGAAAACAACCAATCGATGCTCTTCTGCTTTTTCTCATTCCTTCTATAACTATGTGAGTAGGACCCAACATGGATTCGAAAGCTGCGCACTAACGCTAAAGACAAAATTTAGTGCGATAATTCGTCGTAAAACTCGGCACATTATCCATCAGCCAAAACACAAACGCGCTGTGAATGAACATGTCACTTGCAAAGAACAAAAAGGCTGCAGTGTATATTTTAAACTCATTATTGCCTCCTTTACCAAATACCGCGTTCATCATCTTCTTATTGCGAACGATTGAATCTATATCCCGCGTTGTTGTCTTCCCTATTATTTGCTGTCAAAAGTAACATCCTAGGTCAATATCCGAAACGTCTCTAAGAATACGAGCCGTTTAGGCTATTTCTGAAAAGAAAACAAATACTATTCCACGCCCTTACTGTTTGACGTCGATGTCCTCCTCATTTGCAGCCGCCTTTTTCAGATGCTCTGATGTGATCACCGCGCAGTCCTCAATCAGCGCATTCATCTGCGTGTATTTGTTGACGCCACTTATACGTCAGGTGTGACTACGACAACTTCAAAGCAATATTTTTTTCCTCAAGTAAGAATAACTGTTCGGCTAGTTGGTCTTCAGTGGTTATTGGTGGGGATTATCGTAAAAAGCACGCTTCACAATCGAGTCATCCGTTGTGCTGCACGCTTTTGAATGCGAATTCTTGAGCACTCGCCCTTAAAGCGTATGCGTCGTCGTGTGGCATCACTACGTATGATCTGTGCGAATGCGAGGTAGGATGCATGTAATTGCCTAGACTCTTTTCGCTCTAAGCACTTGTGTCCGTCCCCGTGTTTCCAGTGTGTGAGTCATCTTTCCAGTTCTCCTAAACGATATATTGTAATATATAACACACTCGTCTTATTTCCGCAGATATAACTTGACTTCTAGTTTATTTTCAGTATCGTAGATCTTGCAAAATACAATAAAGAAGAAAACGAAGCTAGCTGTCAAGTAAAAAAAAATAGTGGTAAAGTAACGCAACGAATTTGCACTGGTACATTCAAACAACATTTCTGGAGCTTCTATCAAGGTTCCACACTAATAGCGAATTCATCTGGTGTTTACCAAGTTACACTCTCTTCCATACATGCTTTATAATGATACGCTAAACTAAATGTCCTTTTAAGCAATACGAACAAGTCCGTCTCAGAAGTTACACCAACGAAACAGGCGTCCCCTATTGCAAAACCCAGCGCCACTGGGTACCAGCGTCCAGTGCCATGCCTGATTATGGGACCAGCGTCGGGCTGGATACTGGGCCGCTGGAGCGGCGTTTACTGGGAGGCGCTGGGTACTCAAGCGCAAAACGGCTCTACAGCGTTAAAACGGCGGTGCCTACGTGCCCTACATAAATATATTACCAAAGAAAATCATATAGAAAGCATTAGTGCAATAAAAAAAAAGAAAAAAAAAGCCGTATGAAAAAAAAAAAAAAAAGCTCCACTACGAGGACTCGAACTTGCCACCTCTCAATCTCCAAGCGAGCGCTCTACCACTGCGCCACGCTGAAACACGTCAACACAGCTGTAAAAGGGCTAGTCAATACAGTAAGACAGCGTTTCGTTTGACATTTCGGTGTCGCGTATTCAATGAAGACGCGATCTTCCTTTCGAAATCACGCTTGCTTCTTTATTCGACACAAACAAAGGGTGGCCGGCAACGAATTAAATGCCCAAAATAAAAAGAGCGCTAGGTTTCTTTAAGAATTCCCGTTTTAACTCCGAAAAATATCAAATGGATCGAGGTGCCGGGTACAGTTTCACGGCTGTTACTGCCGATTTTTAATAGCCGTTTCTCGCCCTTGCTAATTATGAACATGTACAGAAGCTTTATGATGACTCGTTCGATAAATACGCGCCTACATGAATTCATACTGAGTAGTTTTTCTCGCGCGGGCGACGATATTACTGCGGGGCGGGCGTGTCTGTATTTTGACTAGCAGTTATATCGATACCTACAACTATAAAACCGCTCCGCAAAAACAAATACAATTAGTTGAAAAAAGATGCCGGTGTGTTAGTTCACTAACGCGTACCAATTTACTGGTATGTGTTCTGACGTATGAGTCAGAGAAGTACCGGCGAGTGCGGCCGGCTGCTTTCGGTGAGCCTGCGTTCGTTGCTGAAAGCGCTTCGCATCGATGGTATGCCACCATATCGATGGTCATCGCTCCTTGTGCGGACACCGCACACAAGAAAAAATGGTTAATTTAGGTTAACAGATGTCCAGACTATACTTTACAGTAAATCTTACACGTTGGAATTGCGTGTACTTAAACCAAGAAGCGCCGGTGGCATGTAGACGGACTCGGCCGGTACGCTAGGCCTAACACTCGCTGGGAGCCGCACTGGGTAGGACCGATCTCAGCGCAGATGAGTTGCGATGGCTGAAGTTTGTGCACTTTAGCCTCGAAACCTTTTTAACTGTTACCTAACGCAGGGGCGTAGCCAGGGGGGGTTGGGGGGGTTCACCCCCCCCCCCCCGAAATTTTGCGTATATATGCACGCGCACATACAAATGCACGCGCACGAACATACATAAAGTATGATTGAACCCCCCCCCCCCCCGAAAAAAATTTCTGGCTAATCCCCTGACCTAAATGTATAGCCGAAGTAAGTGGAAGTACAATAATTGCCCGCGATGTGTTTCCGGTGTGGCGACATCGAACGACGGCTGTTTTTCTGGCCTCCGTTGGGAGGGGTCGCGAAGCCAGACCTTTCCTTGCCAACTGCACGGCGATGTAACGATTTGCTCTGTATATTCAGACCAACGCCTCCAGACTTATAAACATTACAATATGAAGTCATTACTGCAATACATCACGGATGCAAAAGTGATATATATGAGCGGCATGCACAAAATGTGTATTCATTGCTCTACGTGCTCCGCAAAAATTAACGACGTTTTTGCACAGCATGAATAAAAAAAAAGCGTGGTAGAAAGCAAAATGATCAGTGTTGGCTGCTTTGGGTTATTAACATATTTTTATCCACATTCGACCGGAAAACATTAAAAGTTACCGTGATTTCACATTTATTCACGTATGTCATGAAAATAGTGCGCACCTCCTCGTCTTTCTCTGCCAAGCTAGAATTTGTGACACATGTTTGGGACCCATTAGGATAGCATCTATCGATACCATCGAATCATACATTCGATATTCAACGATAATAAAAGCATTCTGCCGCGCACGATACTGAAAGCAGCGCGCGGCACTGGCAGAACAGTGCAGGCTCCAGTATATGCCAGCGCACGCCAGTGATAATTCCAGCGTCTCCAGCGCTTCCCAGTGAGCGCCAGCGTCACAGCGGCAAAGCCAGTGGCTCTACCAGTGCGACCAAGCTCTTTGCCAGTGCTTTCACCGGCGTCACAGTGAATTCGAGCGTATACCAGTGTTCCCAGTGCGGTCCAGCGCCAAGAAACGTACTGGTATCACGCTGGGGGTACTGGAACGGCGCTGGTTTTTGCAATAGGGTCGCCACCTTCAGACAAATCTATACTGCAGTGCAAGCCTTATGCATGGAGCACAAAGCGCAGGTTTCTATATTGCCAATGTTTTAACCCGGTCTTTATCCTACGTTCGTGTTAATGGCTAATAACTTTGTCTGCATCTTCGTTCTAGTGAAACAAACTTCAATATCCCGTTAAACGCATACAAGCTTAAAAAATGCGTCTTTGTCTCGATCCCCTGAGTTCTTTAGTGTCGCAATGTTACCGTTTATTGCCTACGAGCTATAACATACAAGTATTACAGCATTGTTATCATGCATTGTTTATCAGCTTATCAAATGTTACAGGGACAACGCCCATCACCTTTCTGAGCTTTCCAGTGGAAAATGCTGGACTCGAGGCTGGCCGAATCTTCCGCCATCGATCCAAGGGAACAATGCTCATCATGTTGTCCAACATTGGGTCGAAGAACTTGAATGTCTGCAACAGCATAAATTGGGCAGCTATAGCTCGGTGACCCATTTGTCGTCCTCTAAAGGAAGTAAGGCCGTGTCGTCCCACACTTCAATGTACTTGAATATACACATGAACAGTGATGCCTTGAACTGATGACACCATATTGTGATGAATTAAGAAAAGGTGACTTTTAAGGGCTCGTTTTTCTTTGTTAGACGCAATGAAAACTAACAGATAATAATGCCAAGGAAAGTATGGGGGATGTTATTTGTAGTAATTAGGTTATAAATATGAAGAAAGTAAAGTGGACGAATAGATAACTTGCCGCAGGTCGCAGGTCGCAGGTTCGGTCCCTGCCGGCTGCAAGTTATCTTTTCGTCCAATTTACTTTCTTCACATTTATATCCTAATTACTACAAATAACATCCCCTATACTTTCCTTGGCATTATTGTCTGTTAGTTCTCATTTACATTATGAATTACGAATTAAGAATGGGAGCTCGCTGCTACCGTTGCTTATTGCTTCTTTCGTGGCGTATTCAGAGTTGTGGAGTCGCCGCAAAATCCGGTTTTACAATATTGTCATTCGTAGTGCGAAAGAAAGGACACGTGCTTTGCATCAGGGCTGGGCAGTATCGCGATACAAGAGTATCGCGATAGTATTTCAGAGATACTTTTAAGTATCTGTATTTCTGTATCGAGATACATTTGAAAAATGTATTTGTATCTCAGTAGTGAAATACATTTACGATGTATCGCCTGTATCGCGATACTATGCTGGACACGGGTATCTCGTTACATTGCTGTTTTGTGTCGGAAATGAGTTGAGGTGTGTTTCCAAAGGGGGAATGGCGTTTTTTTTTTTTTGTGTGAAGACAAGCAAAGGCGCGCCGCCGGTCGCCGACAGATAGGGCGGCGATGGTTTCCGCTCAAGCACAGAATGGTCCATGTGGTAAAGCGCGCGACGCCGCAGACGGCAGAATCGCGGGGGCAGTGTTGTCGGCCTCTGCCGACAAAAGTCGCTGTCTCTCAAGGTCAGTGCAGCACGCCTAATATTTTTCGGGTGGCAAGCTATTACTTCGCGGTCCCCGTGCGGATACCGCCTTGGAGCAGGCTTTGCAGTGGTTCGCGTGCATTCAGTTCTCAAAGCGGCGGCACTTCCAAAAGCAGTTCCCGTAGTCGCGGCGGAAGGGACTAGAAGATGGCTGTCTTTGACGCGCTTTCAGACACATCTCCAATGTCAGGGTGCGTTCCTAATTGATTACATGCGTGAAACGGTGTTTTGTCATAGCAGGCTCCCCCACCGCCGGAGCCGACTTCGCCTGTTGCGGCTTTCTGAAATGGGTGCTGGTAGCGTCGGTGGTGGTGACAGCTTCATTGAAGCCGACAGGGTCACACGGCTTAGGATTCCGAAGATGGGGACAGACTTTGGATTCTGAACAGTCAGAACAACCCAAGTGAGGGCGGAAGCGTTTCGGTATCTAGATGACCCGAGAAATATCGCCACGCTGCAGGGCAATCCGGCTATGAAGGCGATATTTATTCACTATAACACGAATTTGTGCTCGCCTTCAGCGGTAGACAGACTTTTTTTCTTTCATGAGTCTTGTGCTGAGGCTGAACCGACGCTGTTTGAAGACAGCCTATTTGAGAAGCCTACACAGCAACCTTCTCAGCAAAGCAGATCCTATGTGCAAAGTAAATGCATACTTTTTCTCAATTCACTGGTGTTCATTAGTTATTCGAATAATTTGCTTAAAGTGTGCTATTTCTAGCATAGCTTAATTTGTTCGCCAAGTATATCGATTTCGGTGTCCAATCCTTGTTACTGTTGCTGTGAAA
This sequence comes from Rhipicephalus sanguineus, assembly GCF_013339695.2. Taxonomy (NCBI): domain Eukaryota; kingdom Metazoa; phylum Arthropoda; class Arachnida; order Ixodida; family Ixodidae; genus Rhipicephalus; species Rhipicephalus sanguineus. The sequence goes on from NC_051180.1 coordinate 33,479,959, forward strand.
TAGTGTATTTTTATTGCAATTGATACTTGTAATTATGTCATTATTGCTAATTATGTACTTTGTCCACCCCCTCCCCTGCAATATCTTAATGGCGCTGAGGGTACTGTAATAAATAAATAAATGAACTGAACGTTTCGATGCGCTGTAACTTTAATTACAACATTATGCTGAGAAGACACTAATAAGTGTCTTTGCGTAGTATGAGCATCCTTCAAATAAAAAAAGTATTCCGTATCTGTATCGCTGTAACTGTATTCCGGAATACTTTTCTCGTCTTATTGCAAAAGTATCTCCGAAATATCCCGTTACGTTAAAAGCAAATGTATCTCAGTATCTGTATTTTAGGGTTCCAGTTCATGTATTTCGATATCTGTATTCCGGAATACTTTTCTGAGTATCTCTGCCCAGCCCTGCTTTGCATAGTCAGTCATGTTTCCACACCTCAACGTATTTTCTATATCACAGTGCACGGGGGTGCGGCGGAGCTCTGGCGCATCACATACCCTTCGATTTGGCAGAGAAGGAAAATCCTTGACCAAGACTTGCTTCACCAGTTCGGGTTCGCCCACGAAAAGTGCCCTCTTGCCTGTCTCGAACGTTCTGCACATCATTAAGCAATAGGTCTTTGTGTATAACAGCATTACCATCAAGGGGAAAATCCGACTCGGCAGCATCTACTTAATTTATCTCTAATGCACACCATTTCGCAATGAGCTATGGCTCTCATGAATTGTGCAACTATGTCATGCTTTCTTTAATATTAAATGCAGTTCCTTTTTATTTAAAATATTACGTGGCCGATCGAATGTAACCGCCAGCATTACCGCCGCTCACTTTATTTTGTATAATACAAAGATGCGAGGAGGGGGGAGAGGCTGCTCTGCGTGCGCTGTGACATGCAAGGGCCCCCGAGCGTTTTTCTTTTATTATGTGATGTTCAAACACCGTTTCACATAAAGAAACATTATAACAACTTGTTTATCTTTATTTCTGGTCATATTGTAAAAGAGGACAAAGGTTGGAATGTTATATGGGTTAAAGTGTATTTAACATGAAAAATTAATTAATGAGCAATTGGCTTGCAGAACAATTCACAACTGAAAGCTCCCCCGCCATGCATCGAAGCCCTTGACTTTGTTTTATGTGCTTGAACAAGATTTCAGATGTTTCGCATTCATTGTAGCCTTAGAGGTTAGGCATCACGGGGTTAAGCGGAAACCCACTTGCAATATACTTTAGAGCGTCAAAATAAAAATATATATCTTAATGACATTCAAAGAACTTCTATATGCTGCAACTTGCTAAGCCAAGGAGAAGGAAATACGCCTGTTTCAGCATCCGCTTCATGCTATAATTTTATTTAGGCTGAATTATTATAATAGAAATATTATAAAACATTGGTTCACAGTGCCTGAATGGAATGAACAAAACGAAACTTCTAGACAGTTCTTATACATATCGTCATTTCTTTTTCACAAAAGGAACGATCTATTGTGACTGATAGACTCACCCAAATAATCTTCCATATTTGTTATACCGTGTGGTATCAAGCAAATGAAGAGGCTGCAAAATAAGAGGAGATTATAACGTTCCTTGCGCGGGATAGTGTCTGTGCGATTTTCTGCGATATACTAAAGCACACTTTGCAGCTGTCTCTGTGATCATATACGCTAAGCTTTTGGTATGAAGACCGCAATATTTGCATCGTGAAAATACATAAACCCAATGCGTATGAAAACATGAACTAGTGTATAGGTGCAAGTACCATAACATATTAGAACGGTCCTGTTATCGTATGCAAGTCAATTATTAAGCTACAAATTGTAGCGAATAGTGAAGAGGGGTTTAGAAAATCTTCACCGGCAAGCGTAACTTTGTAGTAGCATGAATGTGGTAAAGGAATGCTTCCTCAACTTTCGTTTTGCAAACTCATCTCGTCATTACGCTTAAGCATAGGAAATTGCATCAGCTGGCTGTAATTTAAATTATAAACATTCTGTGTTATATTGAAAGACCAAGCAGGTAGCTATGTATAAGTTGTCGCACGGTACAGTTAAAAAAAGAGCAAGCGTCTCTCATGCAGCCAAAAAAATTCACGGAGGACAATAGCGTTTTATCAGTAGATCACAAAAACCGGTTGGCACTCGTCAATGTGGACATTCCATCTGCACTTGAAGGGCTACCTTGTATTCAACCTCTTCCGTACGATATTGACGCATATAAGCACTTTCGTGGCTTACTTGGAACATGAGTTTTAGCGTGGGACCAAATATGAGCGCAAATGGCTCTGATGTAACATTCTGCTTCTTCCAGTAGTTGCGATCCCGAGAGGCGTACCTGCGAAGATTGCACAAATAACACTTAGTCGCGTGTATTATTGTTTGTAAGGTGCACTGCTATAAGACGACGTCTTTGCAACGGCACTGTTTTTTTTTTTCTTTTTTTAAGCGAAGTTCTTTAAGCTGTCGGTAACTTGTGCCCCGACGTAAAAAGCTATCATCATCATGAACCACCACGCGCTTTCCTCACTCTCATTACATTCTCCCTCCCCCCACCCCACCCCCGCTTTCACAGTTGCCTTCCCCTCCTTCTCTGTGCAGGTGAGGGTACGAAGCATACACGCACGAGAGCTAAGGAAATTACTTCCAGCCTTGAAGAAGACAAGTCCACTTGTCGAAACGTCGGCTCGAGCACCCACCCCTTGTTTACGGATTTTTTCATCGCAGCTTCCATCTTCCCCTTCCTGCCGTCTTTTTTTTTCTTTTTTTTTATCTTTACAGTAAAGCTGCTTAAGCTATCGGTAACTTGTGCTGTCGTGCAAAACTCCCCAGGGGAGTATGCACCACTGGAATTGGGCAAGCACTACTGCGCTGTAGAGCAGGTGCGGGTGTCAAACGAAAACGAACTCGAGAAAAAGAGAGATAGAAATAAAGAGATAGAAAGTAGAGAGAGAGAAAGAGTGAGAAAGAGAAAGAAAGCGATTTAAAGGAAGAGTAAGGGAAAAATAGACATAAATAAAGGGAGTAATGACATCAAAAGGTAAAGAGAGAGAAAAACGTAGACAGGGAAAGAAAGCGATAGATAGAAAGAAAGAGAAAAATTGAGAGAGGAAGAAAGAAAGGGAAGGAAGAGAGAAATAAATAGAGTGAGAAAGAAAGAAATATAAAGAAACCGATACAAGAAAGGCATACAAGAAAGAGAGAGAAAGAGAAAGAGAAAATAAAGAAAAACAACGAAGGCAGCCCAGCTCCGCACTTCCTTCAGACTTGACACCACTATATAGTGCGAAGCTGCCATAATTCTCTTTCCAAATCCATGCACACCTTAGAACTGGTTGCTCATGTACCACAGAATGAACATGCCGTGTCGAACCCCGTTGATATGCCGTATTAATTAATTAAATAACCCATGAGGCCTATTCGAACGTTACCAAAGTGGTCGCTCTGGGAGCGCCTCAAATGAACGCTCGAATGAGCTCTAGCCAACGGGGATAGAAAATGAAAGACAAGATACCGTCTTTCGTAAAACATTTTTTTTTTGTCAGCGCTCTCAGTTGGGCTAGTTGGTTCTGCATGACGACGATGTGGATGCACTTTGAAGACATAGACAGAAAATAGATGGGACACACAGCGCATTTTGTTGCCATTTACTCACATCGTATCACGACAAAGCTGACTTTTGCACCGCGAAAGAGCTTTATCTCAATGGAGTCATCAAGCAGTCTATAGGATTGGAAATGCGTAGGTCAACATTATTGCACAATTGTTGCCGACGCGCAGGTCGCTCAAGGACGAGTGGAATGGTGTGATTCGTGAGTAATGTATTGCCCTTATAAGACAGAACTTCAGGAGACAACTGATGCTTGATATGTCGGTAAGTCGTGCAACAAGAAATGCCACGGCAACCAGTGTTTCCAGTTCTCTTCGTCAGGGCAGTAACCAATGGTGCTGCCCTGACGAACGCAAGTCTCTTTTTTTTTTCGAAACTTTGGCTGCAGCGACGTTTCCTGTTTGATGACTTATCTTTTTCTCGCGTCTTTCAAAGCTTGCTCATCCGAGAAAGCAGTGCAGGTAGTGTACACGAGTTGACTGTACGTGCGCTCGTGGGTAAACTTTACTGGGATTTACGCGCGTAACCTGCCGAATGTGAGTGCGCTGTAAATTTGGGAATCTCGGATAATTTGGTGGGATTTAAAGCCCGTTTACGTCATTGATGTCAAAATTGAGTAATGGACAAATATAATAGATGGGCTGCTACGTATACTCGCAATATATTGTATGGGACGAGTAAACAGAACCGACGTTAAAAGCGTTAAGTATAAACGTGTGTTAGTGCGCAACAGAATGCGCACGAACAAGTGCCCTGAAGCCAGTGCGTCGAATAATTCAGTATATCCGCACTACACGCATGAAAACGTTTTTGTTTTGAGTGACACAGAAATTATGCATTGCACGCCTTTCACTAACGTGATCAGACCCTTCTAATTGATAATTTATTGTGCCAGCCTAATGAGACTTCTAGCTTACACATTTTCTTTATCAAAAGCTCAACTTGCCCTCTTTTAGGCTCTTGCTTTACTCTCCACTAATTCAATTAAACACCCCCCCGCTTGGCAGGCTGCCCTTTCTGGCTGCCAACGTTACTCGCATTTCACGTTGCCTTTCCTTCTATTTTAGTTCCCGAGTGAAAAGAAAAAATACTCACAGGTACAAAAGAACACAGATCGTTGCCGCGAGGATAAACCAGTCCGGTAATCCAAGGAAGCTCGCCATAATCTGCCTGCTATTGGTCACCTCTCGGCAAGCGCACACTCGTTCACAGGGGCGTTCCCAGCGCCCCACGCACAAGGAACAGGTCCGCTCGCTCTCCGTTGAAGACGCGTCGTTGCCGCTCGTGGACGCGCGCGCTCCGAATGCGCGAAGCGTTGGTTCTGCAGCGGTCGCTGCGTGATAGGGGCGCTAGCGGTGTCGACGTCGCCAGCGAGGCTACGCGTGTGTTGCCTTGAGTACGTAGCGATCTTTCTGCGCGATGAGAGGGAGAGGAGAGGGGGAAATCCGGGGGGGAAACGAGAGGAACACATATAATGCGAACGGCTAGTTGCCAAGGTCGCCTCCCGCCTGTGTATACAGTCGAGGCGGCACGTGCTTAATGTCCGCGTGCCACTGGGTAAAACGCACTCCGCGTACCACATGTGGAAATATCCTTGACATTATACTTTCATTTTTTAGTATCATCTCTTTCTCTAACTCTCTATTTGAACCGTGGCAGTGTTTACCTTCAATAGGTATCGAAGCAGGCTAGAAACGCAAGGAGATTGAATCGCAGGTCAGACAAAACAGCGTCTTTGCGCCCCTTTTTTAATCTTTGTATCAGTGCAGTGAACGTGGGAAAATTTCGGGATCCCGCTCCGGGCCACCGCAAACACATCTCTGCCACCTAAAGGCAACACGTCACCGTCCGGATTGCTCTCTTCACTTGAAACGTTGCTTAATGGGTCGTTGCACCGATCCCTGCTAGACTGAATGAACAATACAAACTTGTTCGCATATGTGTGATATTCCATTTTAGTAATGAGAACTAACGGACAATAATGCCAAGTAAAGTACAGGGGATGTTATTTGTAGTAATTAGGATATAAATGTGAAGAAAGTAAAGTGGATGAAGAGAGGACTTTCCGGCGGCAGGGACCGAACCTGCGAACTTCGAATAACGCGTCCGATGCGCTACCACAGAACTACGGCGGCAGCCATCCTCCTGTCCACTTTACGTGATATATATGTGCATTTGAACCTAGGAGTGTTAGTCAGCGTCGATCGCAGTCATGGCGGCGAGTGTGGAACACTCTTTTTCTGCCTGTTGGCGCCACGTGCTATACGTGACGCGAACAGGCAGAAAAAGAGTCTCCCACACTCGCCGCCATGTCTGCGATCGGCGCTGGCTAACAGTCTCTTATTAGACTTCAGCGCAAAAAAGAGGGACAAAGAAATGACCACATGGGCGTCACTCAAGAAGTCTTGCCCTCATCGCGTGGAAGAAAGTTTTGCAAGACAAGTTGAGTGGCTCAAGCAGTCACGGTTCCCTGAGCGCTATTTAGCGTTCCTAGACGAAATAATTTTGCAAAAGGTGAAGATGGAAGCGAGGGGTGTAAAAGAAGTTAAAAGTAAAGACGTAGCACCTTTTGTGAGCGTCCCGTACCTTCACGGGGTACCCCATCGGTTAAAAAGGTTCGGATGCGGTGTGGTTTCTTCGGCTGAGGACAAGCTTGGCCGCATTTGCGCGGCTGTGGGTAAGAAGTTGTTGTGGCATGAGCAAGCGGCATCATGGGTGTGATATCAAGCACCGTGAAAAATTAGTTGGATGCGGCCGGGGAGTGGTGTATCATATACCGTTATCGTGTGGGAAGTGCTACGTCGGGCAGACGGGCCGGTGTTTGAATAACAGATTATTAGATCATAAGGCTTCATTGAGGGGAACACCTTGCTCGAACCTGTCATGACATTGTAGGGAGTGTGGTTGCGCGCCCTTGCTGTCAGATGGTAGCATGGTTTCAAGATTATAGAGAAAGTTGCGCGCGAAATTGAAGAAGCGTTTTTCATTAACAGATCTGGCGAGACATGTGTAGAGAGGCCCTCTATCATGTTGCGTGCCACCGAAGTGTATTTCTTGAGCGCCTTACACTAAATCAAATCCTGTTTGTTCCTGCTTAGATTTTGACCCCGTAAATCTTTGCATGTGTGTGTTTTTCAATAAGACTCAGTTGATATTTTGCGCTGTGTTCGTGTGGTCCTTTCTTTTTCCCTGTTTTTTGCGCTTAAGTCTAAGAAAGTGCTGAACCAACTCGCCCAACAAGCAACTCTTCTGGACTAACACTCCTAGGTTTAAATGCACATATATACCCCATAAAGTGGACGGGAGGATGACAGCCGCCGTATCTCAGCGGTAGAGCATCGGAGGCGTTTTTCGAAGGTCGCAGGTTCGGTCCCTGCCAGCGGCAAGTTGTCTTTTCATCCACTTTACTTTCTTCACATTTATATCCTAATTGCTACAAATAACATCCCCTACACTTTCATTGGCATTATTGCCTGTTAGGTTTCATTAACATTTTGTCTAATAAAGAAAAATGAGCTCTTAAATGTCAACTTCTTTCCCTCGTTCCATTTTAATGTTGTCGTAAACTGCGTCCAAGACAGTACCGATGAATGCAGTTCGTCGAAAGGCAAACCGCATTATGTGGCATCCTATCTAATGGGCAGCCTATCTAATGAAGAGAAAAAGTTCGTTGGCTCCGTCCTTCATGCAACACCGCTATTAAAGAGTACGGCCATCTTCGGTGAAATCAATAGTTAATGAATGTAATCCATAATGAAAAATCGTTTTCTGCACGCGGATTTGGCGTGTGTTATGTAATCACTAGCGTCCCCTACCCCTCTAGTCACATGTACTTAATAAACGCCACTCCCAGCACGGAGCAGGACAGTATACAATACCCTCAACATGGCGTCCGTTGTCTCTCGTCTCAATCTCGCCCCATCTTTATAATCGCAAGCCATCCAGAAATAACAGCGCGCAGGCTGCGGGGAAGGTATTGAATACCTCAAAACACACGAAATGCCCCTTAGTGGCCACAGGCAGTGCCTGTAACAATGATACCTCGATAAAAAATATGCTTACGCTTATCACTGCGTCGGAATGTTTTATCGATGTTACGTCTTATATACGACAGCTTGATGATTAAATGAAAACTTCAGCTGTATCAGAAATGAGTGAGAAGGACTCACAGATAACGGCGGGGCTGTTTATCCTCCTTGCGTTGCAGCATCAGTACGAACTACGTGTCCTTGATGAGTCGGGGAGCGAGGCACACGAGCGTAGCATATAATACATAATGTGGTGCGTCTTCGGGGCATTAAACGAGCTGGCCTACCCACAACGACGTGAGTCACGGTGATTGTGTCTTGCGAAGGGAATTTCATTGAATGTTCAACGTACTCACGCTCCGCAAAAGGTCTGTCACGTGTAGCGCAAGCTCTTGTTTACTCTGTCGGTGGTAGAGCAGCTAAAAGGCCTTGAAGTGTTAAGAAACATTTGTTGGCATCCAGCATCTTTCAATAAAGTATCCGGAATTTTTGGTTGTAGTGGATAAGACCGCAGTTGTGATTTTTCTTATTTATACGAGGCTCTCTATTTGTTAAGCAGCATGAACGTTCCACTTGTGGCTCGGTCATTTGAAAACGACTTAGAAATGAGGCAAGACTCCTTGTTTGTTTTTATTAGACCGGTAACACATCTTTGTGCAGTGCCTTTTCCCACATTAAAGCGCGTATCTTAGCGCATATCTCAACGCACAGGTCATCCAATAAACGTTGCCGTCCAAGTGCACGTATACTGTCGTCTTTTGGTCACATTTTTCTCATCGCACAGCTAAAGACCAATACAGCCACCACATCACTGCCTTCACCACTTCACCTGATTTTTATGTATGAAGTAAGAAGTCCTCCCTAACATTTAAGAGCTGGAAATGAACTGACTGATAAGGGACGGAGAGGAATAGATGAGGTACCAGGAAAATTTTCTTACGAGGGCAAGAAAATGTGCGACAACTCTTTTAGGCGGCCACTGCATAGGCCGATACGACATTGGCGTGCGGAAGAGAGTGTTCAGTATAAAAATGTATGTGATATCCTTCTGTGACCATATCACTCGTCTTTCACTGTTCCACAAAAAATACAATATCCATCAAACAAAGACGTGACTTATCTCAGCCCCGTAACATATCTACTCGCATTGGTCTTCCTCTTCAGGTTCTACGTCAGCGTGCGCTGCGAAAGACATTTCCAGACTCATTTGTTTTGGAGACCAACTAAATGGTAAGGCTTTCCCGGGGAAGTTCCATGCTATTAGCTATCAAAGGTCATTTCTTAATGCTCTATATGTGATCACCTGCGCTGTTGAAATTCTGTTTATTTTCGTATGCACATGTATCGCATGTTGATTACGTCTATTAACTCTATTATGGCTGTACCACATGTGTTTATATCACTTGCGCCCCCACACTTTATGTGCCACTCCGTTTATTAGAGGCTCTTAAGGAAAACGAATGAAAGATTAACTCAAGGTCAGTCCACACACAAAAAAAATATTTTACTATATATACAAGTGCTTGAAGTCGTTCACACTGTAAGCTACTGACCACCTTTGAAATGTGAATCCATTCAGAAGAAAAAACAGCAAATCTAGCTTCGTTTGCGTATTCCTAATGTGATGTCTTTGGCTGTCAGCACAACGTTGAATCCGTTTTCGAACTCCAGAGGCACCTGAAAAGAAAGACCCAGCAGGTTCCTTAAAAAATGAGCTTGCGGCAATGTGCACAGTCACAATCACCTTACTCAGTCTCACAACGCTATATGTCAACCCGTATAATGAAGATTCCAGGGCGACACGAAGAATAAGCTTTTGTCCTTCGTATAGGACACATACGTGCCCACGAACAAATTTTAACCCGCATCACGACTTGCTAACCACATAGAAGTACAGCGTGTTTCCGTACCCTAAAGAGCGCTACAGGGGAATTTGCAGTCCCCGTTACTTGTGGGAGAGTCGCGTGACATTAGCAGGAACGTCACGTATGACGTCATACCACCACCGAAATTTGAAAGGGAACATGTACTATATACCTGTCATTTCATAGGTATCGCTATTTCGCCAATGTCAATGTTATGCCCGTGTCACTGGTGGGCCAGTAACCTACAAAGTGCCACTCCGCGGTTCTCACCATGTTGCCAGCATCCTATTTGTTGTTAGCCTATTCGTTGTTAAATAAGTGATGTGATGCATTGCTGGAGTCTCACTGGTAAGACACGCGGATGAGAAGGCACCTCGTCTTGGAATGGATGACGCGTTCTTTCAGCGCCAGCTCAAATACATCCTCGCCATTGATATGCCCTCTTGTTACCACGTGCCCAACGTCACTAGGTATAATGTGGGCGGTTTTCAGACATTGGTGTTCTTGATAAGTGGCGGAGAAATCAGTGGCTGCTTTTGTAATGACGATATCCGCCATGAGCAAGTAGTACCGCAGAGAAAGAAACTCCTTCTGTAATAGTCGGTGAGAGACGCTTAGGACTATATAACACCTCTAAGTTCACGCGAGAACTTAAGCTCAACAAGGCGGACAAGGCACCAACATGTCCGGTCGTTTATTTGTCTTTCGGCTTTCAGTGCGCTTCGAAAATTTCTCGAGCTGAACTTCCACTCACTTTTGTCTTTTCAGTCTTAACCAACTCCACGTTGCGGATGGTGTGCAAGATGGACAGCTTCACTGCTTGTAGAGCGAACCGCATTCCAATGCAGTTGCGAGGCCCGTCTCCAAATGGCAGGTACGTGAACGGCCGTATGTTCTCTACATTTTCGTCACTGAACCTGCAACAAATTGTCTAGCCGTGTTACCTTCGCGAAGTCTGCACCTAACCACACAAAACACAATTGGCGCAACGCCACTATATGGACGGAATAGCGCATCTTTTTTTTTCTGCTTACCTTTCTGGATCAAACTTTGAAGGATCAGGAAAGTACTCCGGGTCGTGGTGCATAGAGTAGATGGGAATCGCTATTAAGTCGCCCTTTTTCACTTTGACCCCCGTACCACCGAGTACGTAATCTCGATATGGTGATCGCTCAATTCTGGAAATAAGTACAAAAAAAAACCATTCGATCGCGAAGTCTGTTAAACTGTAAAAACCTGACTTTGTTAACAACATTTCTGAATGACTGTCTCGTAACGAACTGAAAGTAGGACATGGATCGTTACAGGTAATTCTACAGTAAGACATCCATGGTGAAATTTGTAGCGCGCATGGATGACACAGTCAAGTGGCACAGTTGAGTGAGTTAGCGCTCATTGGTCTGTGTCCCTGTCAACTTGGCGCGCTACGAGCTTCACCGTGACTACCTACCAACTCGCCCAAGTATCAGTTTTACTAGAGTAAGGCGCCGATTTCGCACTCGTTTCTCCGCTGGTGCATTGCTCATGGGACACCTGATTTCTTTCGTATTAGCAGGCATAACGAAAGATCTTACCGCATCACTGCAGGATACACTCGAAGCGACTCGGAGACAACACAGCGCATGTACTTAAGGTTTGTGATGACGTCCAGACTTGGATGGTCTCCCTGTATGCAACGTAGAAGAAGACTGCATGTGTATCACGGAAGGTAGCTCAAAAACGGCCAATTTCAAAGTTATCTATTTTTTTTTTGTAAAACTACCACAGTTACTCTCCTGAATTGCACAAGCATTCATATCTGAATCTTATGCAAGCATCGAGTCGCAAATACACTCATTTGCCTAGATTTTTTTCACTCGCTTTGTCATGCCTTTTTGCAAAATAATGCTACTTTAAAACAATGTGCTACATCGTAATAGTACTTCGCTGCTTACTTCACAACTACGTTATCTTCATACTCAATGATTGCTATGACATTGCATCAACTGCATTAAAGGCTCTTAAGTCACTAGGAGCAATACGGGACTGCCAATCGCAGCATTTTGTTTTACATTTAGATCACCATAAGAGTATCCTTCTTATCCAATGACAAATTTGTTAGCGTATGGTATTAGTATGAGACGCTGCTGACTGAAAACCAGCGTTTTATTGTTTCTTCTGCCTCATTTTGTTAAATGGCTGGGGTTTTACGTCCCGAAACAACGCTATGACTATGAGAGACTCCGTCGCGGAAGGCTCCGGAAATTTCGACCACCTGGGATTCTTCAACGAGCACCTAAATATAAGTACATGGTCCTCTAGCGTATCGCCTCCATCGAAATGCTGCCGCCACGACCGGGATTCGACACCTCTACTTTCGAGTCAGCAGTCGAGCACCATAACCACTAGACTAGGCGGGTGTCAGTCTCATTTTCTATGTCGCTATCTGGAATGCAGCTTAAGTGAAGCAACGCTATACTCCTCCACCTCCTATCCAAACAAAACAAAAAAAGAAAAACAAGAAAGGAAGAGTCGTTATATTTGCTGCAATATTAAACTTCTGCTCTCGTACAGAAAAATAATGGAGACATTGTTGCATTATCCTTCAAAGTTCTTCGCCCAAGTTATGACAAGTGCAGAAGCGCGGAACCAAGCAATAAATGCATCCCGCCTATCGGCAGTTACGTTGCGTCCAGAACTCATTGAAAGTGAGCTTAAAATTTGAGAATGTCTACCTGCCACAAGCACTTGATCGAAATCGCCGAGGATAAAATGACAACCAGTTCAGTAAGATCGATAAATTCACTCATCGAGCTCAACATCCCCAAAAGGCATGATATTGTATTGGATTGGCTGCGATAGAGGCCGAGTTACATTGAACCACCGGTACATCTCCATATTCCTACAGTTCATCTATACAACTTGACTTCCACATCTATCGGCGGGAAAGCAAAAGCACTACATCACTGGCGAAATCTGTAGAACCTATAGCAACTTTGCCGCCACTGTACATTGCTTCGGGACAGTAGTATTACTGTTGCTCGTGCTAACAGATTTTACAACAGTTCCGTTAATATGCAAGGAAATATTCACGTCTCCAGTACGTGAAAACGTCAGTGCAAATTTATAAACAACTAAAAATATATAAACGATTGCAAAGAATTCGGACAACGTACGTGCATCTTGAAACACTCGTCCACTTCGTCTCTCAGCCGCTTCTGCACGTGTGGGTGAATTGCGAGCAAGTATAGAGTGTGCGAAATCACAGCGGCGGTTGTGTTCTGGCCGGCAATAAAGAATAGCACGCATTGTGCCAGCGATTCATCTTCTGTCAGCGCTGCAAGTAGGTATTTACATTGAAAGAATTGGAGAAATTGCGTCATCGCTGACCAGAACTAAAAACGAATCACGCGGGAAGATATGTACTTAAAGGGACACCAAAGAGAAAGAATGAATCGGCCTAGATCGATAAATTGTGCTCCGAGAACTCTAATGTCGTTAATTTCACCATCTTAGGTTTATTGATAGAGTAGAAAATCAAGTTCAAAATTTCATTTTTAAATTTCGCGCCAAAATCTCCCCGCATGACGTCACTCATTTCAAACTGTGTCGTATTTTGGCGCCATTGCCTCAACAAAATTACCCCAAACTTGGTATGTTAAGTCTATGGCCCCCTCAGAGGACAACTTCATTTTTACCGATCAGGAACTACGTAGTCCCTAGTAGGCGCCGTCCAAACATGTGACGTCACGGTGAATGGTGCGGAAACTTCAAGGTGGCGTCGCCACCCACATTATGATTTTGCGTGTTTTCTCGCTTACTAAGCGTCTTCTCGCAGCAAGCGTGGTGTTTTTGGTATCGTGAAAGAGTACTTTACTAATATGTGAAAAATCGTGTTGCTCTTTAGTGTCCCTTTAACACAAAATGCTGAACCTTTTGGTATTGCTAAAGGGTGCATTCAAACAACAGATTTTATGCTGGTTTAAAATTAACCTTAACATTCATTCAACAATACAATTGAACTCTAAATACAGATTATCTTCCTTACCTAAACTTGAATATAGCATATTGCTTTTATTTTTGGTCTCTTCCCAACTCAAATAGCAGTTGCAAATATTAAAACATAACTATCACTTACTCTCTATTACAAATGTCTAACGATCCCCGATAGTCATGATGCGTAAACAAAAGTTTGTGTTAAGATCACACACTCTTACATACCACACGTTTTTGTTTCAGCTTCCCCTTGCGCGAAAATGATATTTTTATTAGGTTGGAATACAGATACATATAAAACACAATGTGTTTTAGGCAGATATATATAAAGTTCTATCAAAGTTAGGCGTGCAACAATAATGTACAAAGGCATGACAAAGAAGTTCGAGAAATATGCGCCTAATGGAGCTAATTTCGCGTGCCATACCTACCATGCCCTCCGTAATAATAATTTCAGAAGTTTACGTCCCAAAACCACGATATTATTATGAGGTACGCCGTAGTGGAGGGCTCCTGAAATTACGACCACCTGAGGTTCTTTAACGTGCACCTAAATATAAGTACAAGGGCCTCTAGCATTTCGCCGCAATCGAAATGCAACCGCCGCGGCCGGGATCGAACCCACGTCGTTCAGGTCAGCATTCGAGCACTGTAACCACTGCAGCATGCCTTCGATGTCTTTCTGATAACCCCTAGTGTCCTGTAACAATATTGTCTCTCTGTATCCACGCTATACAGTCAGTGTAAAAGTACATGCTTCGTGTTCGAGAGATTGAACGAATGAAAATATTCTTACTCCTGTTCGACGAAAACGAAGCATCTGGCCTTAGGTCTGAGACAAGGTTGAACTGCTGATTGTCGCGTTCAGCGCCATCTTCCGCAGTATACGCAAGTGCTCCCTCTTGAGCGTCCATCATTAACTGCAGAAAATCTTCGTGGCGCTATGTAGAGAGAGGGCGAGGTGGTTTAGCAGGTATGCTGTCTGAACGTCGAAGAAATGTCACTTACGAATTCCTTGTCCCGTCGGCTCTTAATGGCGTTTTTACATAGCTGCTTGAAGTACAGAAAGATTTTAGAGTCGAAGGGTCGAATCCTTAGCAGCTTTGAGAGCGCCGGGAAGGCGACTGAAACGGAGATAATTATTTGTTGTCACTGGAAGATACGGGTAGATGGGCTTGGTCCGATCAAGAAAGAAAGAAAAAAAGAAAAAAAAGAAAAATAGAAGAAAAGAAAAGGAAGAAAGAGAGAAAGGAAGAGAAAAAATTGGCAACATGTTACACACAAACTGCAACATCTGAAGGCGAAAGCGTCCTGCACACCTGGTAATTATTTAAAATTAATACAACAGAGAGCTCCATGAGCAATTGCAAGAGCGAGTGCATGATCCGGGTACCCGTCTCCCCATTATAAAAGCCGGTCGTTGTCCAGGAGCACTGGGAATCGAACCCAGTACCTACCGCATTGAAGGCGGACGCCCTAAACCCTTCATCTTACTGGTCGCACATTGCATTTCCGTCCTATTCCTTTCCATTTCCCCTGGTCATATACATTTCAACAAAAGGAACAGTTTATCTCGCCTTTTCTTTTCTGGGATTCATAGTTTAATGGCTACGTGTGATTGTTAAACTAAGTCTCTTGATGCAGTACAGCCTTCAAGGACCGCCTTCAATCCTCGGCCACCTCAGGCATGCTCTAATCAAGCTACACGACCGGCTGGTATCGATGGCGCAGTCATGGCAGATCACTTACAGAACACGAAAAGGCGTAGCGTGAGGCGTCCGGAGAATGCATGCGTTGATTTTTTGACAAATTCGTTCGTCTGGTCAGAGTGAGAGTCCAGCCTTGTTGCAAAAGCGCACCTCGCAATGACGTCCAAGGTGTAATGACCAAAGAACCTAGGAAACAAGAACGAATTGAGCCGAATGGAGTTGTTAGGGCATTACGTAACACACGGGAAGACATGTGCAAGCTCCAGTTATCTCCAGTTGTTCCTTAGTTTTTGCTGAAAGCATAGAGGTACTTGTTCTTGTTCTTGTTCTCCTGCAACTTTAGCTCACACCCACTGTGGGGGATTGGCCAAGACTTGAGTGGTTTTATAAATGTTATAATTCTTTAGAGGGGAGGTTACAGAATAGAAAAATTATAAATTTGATAGAAAATTTTGACAGTTGATCAAATATGAAAAATAAATACTTACTGTTTGACATCAATGTCTTCTTCTTTGGAGGCAGCATTCTTTAGGTGTTCCGTAGTTACCAATGCGCAGTCCTCTATTAACGAATTCATCTGCATTCATCGAAACATAATGAATAAATACATTTCTCCGTTGACAGTCGAAATGTTCTGAGACACTTAGCATACTTGAGGGAAATAAGTTAGTAAGGGATAGGAGAGCTTGCATTTGCAGAAAAATATTGTTTGCCACTGCATTTCTTTCTCTTCGCAACTTCTCAAGGTCATAACCAAGTAGAATGTGAGACGTATGTAAGATATGGGGCCTAGACAAACAAACTTAAATGCACAGGGTAGCTTAATATGAATGCCTGGCATTTGCTTATTTTCTAATCTATGATATAGGCATCTATGCCCGTAATCCCAAAATGCCTTCCATAAGGTAACCTGAAATAAGTTTTTTTTTTTCGAAGATATGCACACTGTATGTGGCGCTGGTCTCACGGTATGATTGCAGTTCATCATGCGCTTTGGCGATACTGCAAACATTTATCTGTTGCGCATTGTACTAGAATTTTGAGCCGACTAAACTAACAAGTTAAAGGTGATAACATATGCATGATATAGAAAGAGAACCTAAGGCGAAGTAAGGGACCATTTGAAAGCAATTTTCACACACCCCGTCTTGCTTACTGATGGCGAACTAATTAAGTAGACTAACTGTGGAATAATTAAGTCGTCAGCAGGCGGACATGCTTGTAGTGGTGCTTCATTATGCAGTCACCATAACCTACCTTGAGTTTGTATATACGTATAGAGAAGCAAAAATCAAAGAGGTACATTCAGTTCTTTCCGTGGCCTTTTAAAAGGCTTTCCGCAGCCTTTTTATTTAAGGAGGCATCAGCTCGCAGAGACGACTCTCAAATGTTTGCCATTACATCCTCTCGGAACAATTTTCTGACTTAAGCTTCAAAAGAACCTATATTCAATGGTGGTGAAAATTGTGAAGTCATCATCAGCCTGTCTACGCCCACTGCAGGGAAAAGGCCTCTCCCATGTTCCGCCAATCAACCCGGTCCTGTGCTTTCCGCTGCCACGTTATACCTGCAAACTTCTTAATCTCATCTACCCACCTAATTTTCTGTCTCCCCCTCGCGCGTTTGCCATCTCTTGGAATCCAGTCAGTTACCCTTAATGACCACCGGTTATCCTGCCGACGTGCTACGTGCCCGGCCCATATCCATTTCTTCTTCTTGATTTCAACTATGATGTCCTTTACGCCCGTTTGTTCCTGTCTTCCTGTCTCTTAAGGTTACACCTATCATTTTCCTTTCCATCGCTCGCTGCGTCGTCCTCAATTTAAGTTGAACCCTCTGTGTAAGTCTCCAGGTTTCTGCTCCGTAGGTAAGTACCGGTAAGATGCAGCTGTTATATACCTTCCTCTTCAGGGATAGTGGTAGATTACCATTCATGATTTGATAATGGTTGCCGAATGAGCCCCAACCCATCCTTATTCTTCTAGTTATTTCACTCTCATGGTTCGGCTCCGCGGTTACTACCTGTCCTAAGTAGACGTACTCCTTTACAACTTCCAGTGTCTCGCCACCTATCGCAAAGCGCTGTTCTCTGCCAAGATTGTTCCACATTACTTTAGTTTTATGCATATTAATTTTCAGACCTACTCTTCTACTTTCCGTATCCAGTTCAGTAATCATGAGCTGCAATTCGTCTCCCGCGTTACTCATCAATGCAATGTCATCAGCGAATCGTAGGTTACTGAGATACTCTCCATTAACTCTTATCCCTAACTCTTCCCAATCTAGGGCCCTGAAAACCTCCTGTAAACACGCGGTGAATAACATTGGAGAGATCGTGTCTCCCTGCCGTACACCCTTCTTTATTGGGATTCTGTCGCTTTCTTTATGGAGGACTATAGTGGCTGTGGATCCGCTGTAGATTTCTTCCATTATGTTTATATAGGCTTCATCGATGCCTTGATTCCGCAGTGCCTGCATGACTGCTGATGTCTCCACCGAATCAAATGCCTTCTCGTAATCTATGAAGGCTATGTATAGGGGTTGGTTGTATTCCGCGGATTTCTCTATCACCTGATTGATAGTATGAATATGGTCTATTGTTGAGAATCCTGTACGAAATCCTGCCTGGTCCCTTGTTTGATTGAACTCTAATGTCGTATTAATTCTGTTAGCAATTACTTTTGTAAATAGCTTGTAGACAACGGACAGTAAGCTTATGGGCCTGTAATTTTTCAGGTCCTTGACGTCCCCTTTCTTATGGATCAAGATGATGTTGGCATTCTTCCAAGATTCTGGTATCCTCCCCGTCGAGAGGCACTTCGTATACAGGGTGGCCAGTTTCTCTAACATAATCTCTCCACCGTCTTTCAACAGGTCTGATGTTACCTGATCCTCACCAGCTGCTTTGCCTCTTTGCATTCCCTTTAGGGCTTTCTTCACTTCTCCTGTCAATACTGGTGGGATGTCAGATTCCTCTGCGCTATTACTCCTTCTTACGTTATCATCCTGAATGCCTCGGCCGCTGTACAGATCTCTGTAGAATTCTTCCGCTACCTCAACTATTCTATCCATATTGTTTGTGACCTTGCCTTCCTTGTCCCTTAATGCATACATCTGATTTTTGCCTATGCACAGTTTTGTCTTCATAGCTTTGAGGCTTCTTCCGTTCTTTAGAGCATGCTCAATTCTCTCCATATTATATTTTCTTATGTCGGCTACTTTACGCCTATTGATTAACTTCGAAAGCTCCGCCAGCTCTATTTTGTCTGTTGCATTGAGGCTTTCATAGCTTGACGTTTCTTAATGAGGTTTTTCGTCTCTTGGGATAGCTTACCAGTGTCCTGTCTAACGACTGTACCCCCGACTTCCACTGCACACTCCTTGATGATACTAGTCAGATTATCATTTATTGCGTCAACGCTAAGGTCGGTTTCCTCGGTTAAAGCCGCGTACCTATTCTGAAGTGAAACTCTGAATTCCTGAACTTTTCCTCTCAGAGCTAGTTCATTAATCGGCTTCTTGCGTGTCAGTTTCTGCCGTTCCTTCCTCACGTCAAGTTGAATTCTAGATCTTACCATTCTATGGTCACTGCATCGGATCTTGTTAACTACTTCCACATCCTGTACAATGCCCGGGTGACCGCACATTATGAAGTCTATTTCATTTTCGTTTCGCCATTAGGACTCCTCCACGTCCACTTACGAGTAGCCCGTTTTCTGTAGAAGGTATTCAAGATGCGTAAATTATTGCGTTCTGCAAACTCTACTAGTAACTCCCCTCTGGCGTTTCTACAGCCGATGCCATATTCCCCAACTGCATGATCTCCAGCCTGCTTCTTGCCTACCTTTGCATTAAAGTCGCCCATCAGTACAGTATACTGTGTCTTTACCTTACTCATTGCTGATTCTACGTCTTCGTAGAAGCGTTCAACCATTTGATCATCATGGCTGGATGTAGGCGCGTAGGCCTGTACCACCTTCATCTTGTACCTCTTATTAAACCTAATTACGATACATATCACCCTCTCATTAATGCTATAGTATTCCTCTATATTGCCAGCTATATCTTTATGAATAAGGAACCCCACTCCTAGTTCTCTTCTGTCAGCTAAGCCACGATAGCATAGGACGTGTCCGTTCTTCAGCACTGTATAAGCCTCCTGTGGCCTCCTAACCTCACTGAGCCCTATTACATCCCATTTAACACCCTCTAATTCCTCGAATAGTACAGCTAGACTCGCCTCACTAGATAAAGTTCTAGCGTTATACGTAGCCAAATTCAGATTCCAATGGCGGCCTGTCCGTACCCAGAGATTCTTAGCACCCTCTGCTGCGTCGCAGGTCTGACCGCCGCCTTGGTCAGTTGCTTCACAGCCGCTGGGGACTGAGGGCCGAGGGTTAAATTGGTGTATTCATGTGGGAGGTAGTGGCCAAGTACTACACCAGGGTGGCCAATCCTGCTCTGGTGAGGGGGTGCATTGCTGGCTGTGGTCGCCAGTGGGGCTGCACCCCAGGCCTTGTATAACGAATGCGGGACACTAAAAACTGTGCTCTAGTGTCTCACATGACCCACATGACGGACTGTCTACACGTTCTTGACGGAATAATATCCCACGCACTGATACAGAGCCAACTTCTAGCTTATATAAGAGGGCTCTGTCACGACGAGGCAATCCACGAATCCACGAATCCACGAGGAAATCCACGGTTTTCAAGCAACATGGCGGCGCCCATGTTTGCGTTTGTTTTGCGCTGAAGCGGTGCCCGCCGCCGTAGAGATGACGCCGAAATGTTTGAGCCTTTCGCTGACAAGTGCCCATACGCGGTTCGTTTTACGATGGACGCAGTGGTGATCAACATTAAGCCGGGAGCGTGGTACACGGCGTCGCCCCCTTTGGCGTGCTTTAATAACGCGAATCGTGTGTTATTTCTCGTGGGGTTTGTCCCTCATTTGCCACTTGATACCTACGCATGTGGGTTTGATGACAATGAAGACAGCCGAGCACCTAGCTTCAAGTTGTGCCCACATCGA
The DNA here is from genome assembly GCF_013339695.2 of Rhipicephalus sanguineus. Lineage (NCBI taxonomy): Eukaryota > Metazoa > Arthropoda > Arachnida > Ixodida > Ixodidae > Rhipicephalus > Rhipicephalus sanguineus. Next base: position 33,500,176 of record NC_051180.1, read on the forward strand.
ATGTGACTGCCAAGAAATTTCATGCCTGTTTGACAACAGCTCGTCTGTTGATCCGCTGACATCTTCTGAAGCAGCACCCTGACCAGCGTGTAGCAAGCGGATTGTTCCCCGTATTCGTGGTCGTGGAATTGTGAAGTACATCCTCGCAGTTTCAATTAAGAGGACATCGTCATAAATCTGCTGTCGTTCACAACACGAGAAATTCAACACGGATTACCTTTCGCAGCTTTCCAGTGGAGAATGCCGGACTGGTTGTACGTCGGATTTTTCTCCACTGTTCATCAGAAGCGAAGCTAATCATGTTGTCGAGCAAGGGGTCGTGAAACGTGAACGCCTAGAATGCAAAAATATAGCATTAGAACACTGAAAAATGACTTCCGCGCTCGCCATTATGACACCACGTCTCGTGGCGAACTCTATATAATAATAATAATAATAATAATAATAATAATAATAATATTAATAATAATAATAATCTTTTTTTATTATTTCTGCCTCAAGAAATACATGGACAGGGGAGCTGCAGAAAAAGCTGTAATAGACAGCTTGACAGAGCCACAGCCCCTAAATACGAGGCAACAGCGAAGGCAGATGAAAAGGCAGTTGAAAGCAAACACCGTCGCACACACGTAGAGCTTCATGTTGCCAAAAAAAAAACAGTAAAAACAAAAAACAACAAAAACACTGCATATCAAAGCAGACAAGAAAATGAGCAGACAGAGTGTTATCTACACTTTCTACACACAGCATCAATTGCTTCCTCAAAGTAATAGTAATATTGCCATCCACATTTAATAACATCGCGCCAGTCCACACCATTGCAACTGCACAAACTGCGGAGCAGAGCTGAGAATTCGACTACCACTGTTGACGCTTGGCTTGTGTTTCTCTGAGTATGTGCTGCGGGTTCGCCTGTCTTTGCAAGCGCTCGGCCTGCTTCTGAGGTTTCCGAAGCTGAGGGTTTCCTCTCGCACTCGCTGGCGTTTCGCCTCCGCTTTTCTCTTCCGTGAATCTGCGTCTAATTCACGGCGTGGCGCTTCGCTGGATCGAACAGATGAATTATCCCTTCGGCTACGCTGGCGTTCACCGGAAACCATGCGCTGGCGCTCCAAGCGGGCAGCCTGCTCGGCGTCCATGGTGGGAAAGGAAAGGTGCATTTGTGGTTCACTCGACCTACTTCGGTATTAATTTGACCTGTAGCGCCCTCTTTTGACATATTTTGGTACTTTGAGCGTGAGGCCAAGCGACGGTACAAGACCACAGTGCGGGTCCTTAAAGTTTTCTGCACTTAAAAGGGCCCCCAACACGTTCTCTTCAAAAGCTTAATTTAGGAGTACAGTGAACTGGGCTAGTTGGTACTGGTTCATTATGTTGCAGCGCGACTAGAACGAGGAAAAAAGAAAGATGGTTGATCCCTCTGTCATAGGAATCGGTATAACACGAAAGTGAAACGTGTCGTCACCGAAGTAGTTGATTGCTTTAGTGCATTCGTATACCAGAGCTCGTATAATGTCTATTGTTGTTTGGCAGATGTAGCACCGCCTGATGTGGGCGCACTCACGTTGACGCATAGTGGCACATTCTGTACCAACGACTAACGCCCATGATCATGATTTACCCCTTACGGTAGCTGAAGTTCTTAACATATACGTGGACACCGGATATGGGTGAATCCCACGCAAATATGGCATCAACAAGCACATAATAAACACTGATACTCGGTATGCACTCCTCGAAAGCGTCGTGAAACGCGAAGAGAAACGCTACGCGGGTTGTGTCTTCCCTCTAGCCTGGCAGTTAATACTCACAGGGCGAGCGGGGAACGCGGTGCGACAGCCAGGCGAGCGTCGGAGAGCTCGATATGGATGGACGCTATGAGCGAGGTTTGGGCTGAAGCCACCACCTCGCGGTGTGTTAAACGAAATTACACTTCTATTGGAAACGCGCTGAATGGGACGGTCGCAGCAACAGCGCGTTTTTTGAAGACGATAGTCTTTCTTGGCATACTTAAACGGAGAAATTTTGGTCTGTCTGTGTCTTTCTGTTTGTCGGCACGTCGCTCTATTCGGCCACTCGGCCAAAGTTGAACCACTTGCCCAAGGGCCAGCCATTTTGAACGGCTGACTAGGTTCATACTTGTGTACATTGTCGATCAAAAAGCAAACATTGCGCATATCTGAGGCGCAACATCACTAGGTAAGTATTACGTGGTGTGTTCCTTTAAAAGAAAATGCATACATACGTAATTCTAAAGACCCTAGTTTTAAGCTGCGCTGAAAATGCGACTGCGCTGCAACTTGCCTTCCTCCGTGCCCTCTGCACGAGCTCATTTCGGTTTCGGCTTTGTATTGCACTGTACGAATGTCATGGGGCGCCGTTCTGGCATTCCTGTTTTACCCAGGCGACGTGTAAATAAAAGAGTGTGTGGAGACTACTCGTTGAGTGCGGACGTTTCTTCTGCTTCAGCGCTTCGCGCCAAAACGCGTGTTCGGGATGGCTGGCGTCCCCGCCGGTCGCGGTGGTCACCGCTGGTCTTCGCCTGCTGCTGCGCCGGGACTACCAGCCCGCAACACAGCACTCATGCTTCCAGACGTATTGCCTGATGGCGTCCATATCTCACGCAGAGCCTCTTCTATCGTCTTTAGACGACATTTGCAGCGAAGCACGCAGATACGCGGCCAATTTTTTTATTTTGTTTTTCGAGCCTTGTGGCACACTGTCACCACCCCATTATAAAGGGGACGCTCATAGCATCCATCCATCCATCTATGCAAGAGCACTGTGAGAGGAAAGTGTGAAAGATAAAAGGCGCGTTCATGTAGCCTGCGTTATGTGTTTGGCGGTAGCTCAGTGGGCTACACGCCCGCCAGCCATCGTCAGGAACCGAGAGGTCCTAGGCTCGACTCCTGTCAACAGAACGTTTTGTTATATTTCTTTCTTTGCCATTTGATGGCGTTCATTTTGCTGACGTATTTCCGTGACGCAAATACGTCATGAAAATCTTGGTGGACCCCGGCATAAAACACTTTCGTGTTAAAAAAAAAGCTAAGGTCCCGTCATGTGTACGCCTTAGCTTTTTCTTCGTTCATATTGCGTTGTAACACAATGAAAACCTTAATACTTACTGCGCTTCAGACTGACTTCGCTTCAAAAGCGTATTCAGTTTCGTGCCATGTAATGTGAATACACATGTTCCATGTTTTTTTTTATTTTTTAGAATAGTTATTAATTACCTAAGAAGCGTTATGTTTATCTTCCGAATTTCGACTGAACAGGTTTTCTTTAGCTGCTATTTCTCAAAAGCAATGCCCAATTTATTGATCTATTCTTTTAGTTTCTTCTTCATGTGGGGCTTTAACGCTGAACCTGCGAGTACATTATCTTGCAAGAGCATCACAATTCGATAATGAAGCGACGAAGGCTGGATGGGACACGCTAATAATTCTATGTTTGCTAAAGAATTGCGGCATTGCGTGAACTAGTACAGTTTGCTCCAACTGTCGTGGAATATTGTCCAGTGCATGGTTGATCCCTCTGTGAGCTATCGAACTGTGATCCCTCTGTGATCCCTCTGTCTATGAGCTATCGAACTCTACGTGCGCGTATTACATCCATGAAAGAGGAAAATTGTTCGACTATGAAGCTTACTTTATGAAATATCCGTTTGGAGTTTCCTTTATATAGCAGTGCTACAAACGAGTTGCTTACATTTCCTTTTTTTTGCAAACCTTTCTGTGTTGCATACTATTGCAGCATTAAATTTAACATCTCAATTAATAACTTCTCCCGTATACATTGTGCATATGTATTAGACATTCTTATGCTTCCTTGCAAAAATGAAATCTACCTCACTTACGCAATAAGACTGCTGTCATTTTTTATTATTATTTTTTTTTTTGCTGTGGTAGCTGCCATTTTTGCTATTCATATATCGGCCTCTACATATGCGACGCATAATTCTCCGCCACTGCGCCTATGCTGAGAACAGAATGAAGGAAATTTATTGTAAGATTATGTGAATAACAGCTCCAGAAATATTTGCTTATCGAAATATCCGTAATTTGCTCACCCTTCTATTCGGGAGGTACGGAAAATCCTTGATAAGAACCTGCTTCACCAGTTCGGGTTCAGCCACAAACAAAAGGAGCTTGTTGGACTCGAAGGCACTGCACGTAAAGATATTATTGAACGTTTTGCACCGAAACACAAATAGTCGTAAATACTCACTTTTTTACCATCAGCAATAGCTAAGTTCTATAATAAAAAAATGAAGGGGTACGTCCCTTATGCAATTGCCTAATACGACTCAAAGGCGAAAGCCACCTTTCTTCTCAGTCAATTGTATTTCCTTCTTACCCTTGAAAGCTTTCTGCTCCCAACGTGGGTTTGCCCTGCCTCCGAGATCGGGGGCATTGGAAACTTTTTGCACCTAACGTGGTTTTGCAGTGCCTCCAGGACCGGCCCACGTTTGAAAAGCGACGGTGTCGTGTGGTTAGGTAATCATGTCACGTCACATCAAAGTGGCGTCACGATTACGTCAAATTTTGGCGACATGTGACGTCACCATTATATATATATAATATATATATATATATATATATATATATATATATATATATATATAATATATATATATATATATATATATATATATTGACGTCATCGTGTGGTGATTATCTTTTTGCATCACTGGTGTTGACGCCGACGCTACTAACGCAGATGGTCACTTTTCGCGTTTCATGAGGCATATAAGGCTTCGCCTTAATATATAATATATAAGTGGTGTGTATGTTTCAACTCAGTTCAAGATCATGTACCAAACTGCAGTTTCTGTATAATAGCGCAAGTGAGCAAAATGCTAACGCTAATGAAAAAGACCACGAGGCCAAGTAAAAACTTCCAGAGTTCCCAGTAAAGTAAATACGCACCACATAACGTAATTGCAAGCTGTGTGCTTATTATCCAAACACCACTAATCCCTGTGGCATCAAACAGTTTGTATTTATTTACTGTCGTACCATCTGTACGAAATATAGCCTACAAGGTAAAATGCGCTACTTATTACCCATGAAGTGTGGCAACAAGCGTGGCTTGCGACGTGCATCGCAACATGCAGAGTGTTCAAAATTAATAAGCTTTGCAGTTTTTTTTTTTTAATTCAGCACTGGGAGGTACGTGAAAACCACCTTTGCAGATAAGTATTTTTATCGAGCGGGACACAAAGTGAGACATCCCTGTCAGCCGCCCAATTAACAAAGATTGAATAATCAAATTCTTAATGAGTGCAGCAAGAGGGCATGTTTGTATTGAAAAGTTGGAGGCAGTCGCGTTTCTGCACAGTTCCACTTGCAGGAATTCTAGCACGTCTGTGCCCCCAGATATCCCGCTGCAAAGTATAATATCAGTTTTTATGATTACGCATCCAAGGCGGTGAGGATCGGCGCAATGTTCTTCCCGTATATCACGAGCAGTCATTGCTTGTTATCGCCAGCCGGTAGCAAAAGGGTAACCGTTATCATCTTCGCCTATGACTTCGACTCGTTGTCAGAAAAAACGCCGCATGCAACTGCCGCTGCACATCGGTGAGGAGCTTTGCACCAGTGCTCACTGTCTTGCATGCATAATCATGCACACCGCAATTAAACCTTGCAGCGGGATATCTCGTGGCACAGACATGCTAGAATAATTCTTCCAAGTCGAACTGTGTAGAAACACGACTGCCTCCAACTTTTCAATACAAACCTGCCCGCTTGCTGCACTCATTAAAAATTTCATTATTCAATCTTAGTTGATTGGGCGGCTGACAGCGATAATTATTGCCTCACTTTGCCTCATTATGTATCCCCCTGGATACATAGCGCAAAGGTAGAATTCAGTTCATCCCAGTGCTGAATTTTAACAAAACCAAAAAGCTTAACTTTGAACACCCGGTATAAGAACCTATCTCTAGTCCAAACTATTTTCGCACGCAAAGAAGTGACAGTAGTGCCGCAAGGGCTAAGCACTTATTTCCGTAGCAACAATTTGGATTGTTGTACGAAGGCATACAGGTTAATATGTTACTTTTGTTCAGATAATTGTGTATTAAACATTTATACTTTTTTATTTCTGATCATTCTTTAAAATGCCAGACATAGAAGTCAACTTACCCGAAGAACCTGCCATATTTGTCGTACCGTTCAGCATCAATTTCATGAATTGGCTGTAAGTTAGGCATAAAAAGACAATTAAAACTTCATGTTGACACTTAGTTGTTGATAGCACATTCCATACTACTTTTGATACATCAGGTGCAAGGCTCTGGAAGCTATGCAAAGCGTTCGCTCAGCAAAATGATTTCGGCGTTGTAAACGTGGCCTCCGCGATTGGCTCCGGCTACGCGCTTGCGGAACTGATCGCGGAGGCCACGATATGATAACCAAGAGGCGCTAAGCGATCCGAAACAATTTCTGTAACCGTATAAATGACGGGGTTCTTTTATTTTTAAGGCACAAACCATCCTCATTTATTACTCAGTCTTAAAACGAAAAAAATTACATTATGGTTGGTAAAATCATCGAACTATTTATTCGTGCGAACGCATCTACTGCAACAAGTCTCCCTAGCTTCCATACAGCGTTGCACCTGATGTATGAAACCAACACAGGCGTAGCCCGGACGAGAGTAGAACATTTCGCGAAATTTTTCAATTTTACATGTGCATATATACAAGCGCGCACATAGGCTCACGCCCCAACACACAGAAAGTATGGTTGAACCCCACGCGCCGAAAAAAAATTTCTGTCTGCGCTACTGGAAACTCAGCATAGAAAGCTTTCATTCAAGAACATGCCTTTGAGCTAGCTTGTTTTTCGGCGCTAAGGCCCAACACGCGTGCTTGCTTGTTATTACTAAAAGGGGTGCATACTTGTAAATCATGCAGCACAACAATGACACAGACACAACACGTTAGTGCACTCAATTATAGTAGGCCTACATGCAAAAACAAAGTACCATTGTTTTGCAGTGCCCGTCTCTCAACGCACCGCAAAAGGCACATTTCGCATTTTCAAGCTGATAATTTGATGATAGGCTGAAGCGCCTTAGCTGCAGCCGGCAAAGTCAGACGCTCCACGCCGGCGACGCCTGGCGTGGTTAAAAATTCGGCGCTACCCAACGCGCGCCGTTGTAGCACGATGTAGCTCGAGAGAGAGAGAGAAATAAATTTTTTTTTTCTCTCTCTCGAGCTACATCGTGCTACAACGGCGCACGTTGCTCAAGCACACGTGCTGGAAGCAGCCGCGCCACCGGTGTTATCTCACTTCTTTCTGATAGCCTACATCGTCATTTCCCCGCGTGCGTGAGTGCATTTTTGTATTTTCCCCCTTTTGCATGCGCTTATTCGCCTGCATGCGCAATGCATGTCACGCTGGAATACAGTCTGAGAAAAGATCGAGTAAAAAGGGTGTCCTCTTCGTGCCACAACAGTAATAGGCATCTATCTTGCGTGCATTTCCCTGCATTATCGCCGCGCGCCAGGCACTTCCAGGTCACAAATGGCATGCGCATTATCGGCGTGACATAGCATTATCGATAGGAAGGTGACGAGCGCCGAGATTTGAAGAAAGGAAACGCAAGCAAGCCAGATGACGAATGTTGTGGGAAAAAAAGACGCCCTTTTTACTTGATTTTTTTCTTGGAGTGTAGAATATGGATGTGCATTCGCCATAGCGTATTACTGCTCTATTTTTAACGTAAAATTCGTACAATCTTTCATGTTGGAACTCTGTAATTCTTAACACTGTGTGCAGCTATGATTTTTTTTTATTCGGCGCGCCAAGGTAACACGCAATACCAACCATTCGAATTAAACTTTCCTCGCCTAGCATTTCGCATTATAGCATGGGATCGCGGTTGATCGCCCAATCCTAAAAGCTTTTTATTATTATTATTATTATTTTGAAGGATTGATTGTTGAGCAGAATGGAGCGACATTGCGAAAGGATTATGAAAACGAAGACACGGAAGGCGGCAGGTGACAGCTTCTATGATAGCAAAAGGTGATAGCAGTGATGTGGATAAAAAAGGCCCCAGAAACTTGATTAAAGAGTGCTGCAATTTCTGGGGGCTACCACGCTAACTGATCATCAGTGACAGAGCTATTACTACGCTGATGACATCAACAGTGGGCTTCCTCTCTTCCCTAACTCCCCCCCCCCCCCCCCTTTTCTCATTAGACATTGCAGGGTAGCCGACCAGGATCAGTCCTGGCTAAACTCACTGCCTTTCGTTCTTCTCCCTCCCTCTCAGAAGCCGGTCACCTGGACTAAGTTAAATTTGACGGGTAAAGAAAACAGCCGTACAATAAGCTAAACAATAAACACGTTTGTCATTTTAAATGGATGATCACTGGTATACTAATCAGTCAAAATGTTTAGTGATGCAATAGCATAGCCTTTTTTAAATGCGAAGCATTTGTTAGCGAACCTTTGTGACTGAACGTATATCTATCTATCTATCTATCTATCTATCTATCTATCTATCTATCTATCTATCTATCTATCTATCTATCTATCTATCTATCTATCTATCTATCTATCTATCTATCTATCTATCTATCTATCTATCTATCTATCTATCTATCTATCTATCTATCTATCTATCTATCTATCTATCCGCCTACGACTTTGTGGTCTCCTGGCCGTTTCGTTAATGGTATGTGTACCAAAAGGGGTATGACATAACATGACTGTATGACGAACATAAATGGCAGGTCATAACATGACAATCATGCATGTCATGAGTGGCATGATTTACATGCCACGGTCTTGGGGCTCTTGCGGTCGTTTCGTTAATTTGATATGTACCAAAATTGGTATGACGTGACAAGAGTGCATGACAAACATAAGTGGCAGGTACTATCATGAAAATCATGACACGCATGTCATGTACAGCGCGATTTACATGACATGGTCTCCGGGCAGTCGCGGCAGTTTAATTACACGGATGTATACTGAAATTGATACGACGAGATATTTCTGTATGGCGAACATAAATGACATGTAACATAAAAATCATGACGTATGTCATTCACTCCATGACATACGTGCCCCGCTCATGGTGAGCTTGCGGCAGCTTCGCTATCTTGACATGTACCAAATTTGGTATTCCACGATGTGACTGTATGAGGTACATAAATCACAGGTAGTAACATGAAAACCATGATATGCATGTCATGTACAGCATGATTTACATGCCATGCTCATGATCCGCTCGCGGCCGTTTCTCTAGCTTGATCTACACCAAAATTGGTAGTGCGTGACGTGCCTGTATGACGAACATAAATGACAGGTGGTAACATGACAATCATGACATGAATGTCATGTAGAGCATTATTTACAAGCCGCGCTCATGGTGCCCTAGCGGCCGGTTCGCTAGCTTGGTACACCCCAATATTGATATTTCGTGATGTGACTGTATGATGAACATAAATTACAGGTGGTAACATGACAATCATGACATCCAATAAACTTTGTTGCTGGGCTAGTTGGTGCATAGTTAAAATATAAGACGGTGGCGCAAAAAGGGACAAGGACGAAACAGGAAGAAGAGACGTATACAAGCTGTATACGTCTCTTCTTCGAGCTGCATTATACGGTCATAGTAATAAAAAAGAAAGCTCAATACATCCCTACATATATTAATCACATCATGGTTTCGGAACGTTAAACCCCACCAATCATTGTTATTTGGTTCCAATAGCGGTCAGTTAGACCCAATAATGTTCCGTCATTACACATATCCCGACTCCAGTTTCTGACGTCATCACGCAGCTCACTTCACACGAAGCGATGTATCACATATTGAGCAGAAAGTCATCACGTTTGCTGTAACTTACTTTGTAGAAGAGCTTCAAAGGAGGGCCGAATATGAGTGCATATGGCTCCGATACAACGTCCTGGTTTTTCCAATAGTTGCGATGTCGAGACGCGTAGCTGTAGAATTAATAAGTACGCCTGAAAATCACCGATAAATATTTCTCCGAGCACATTATATCCTTTGGAAAGCAATTTGACTTCAGAACTTCTAGCTTTCTCTCTCTCTGACGCAAAATATTATCCAGCACAGAGCGCTAAAAAAGCGGTAAAAAACAATGAAATTTGATTACAAAAAAGGCTGGCTCTCAAGTAATCCAGAGCGGATGAGAGATGAGCATGCGAATGCTTGCGCAATATGAAAATTCTTGAACTTTATAGAACTTCAACTTTATTTCAATCAATCGGCTACAGTGTACAGTATACTGAATATTGAACTGTGAATGTTCTGAAAATTATGCGTTGTTTGTCCAATACCACTTGTAGCACGACTATTTCCGCATCTTGTCGAGAAATTGTGCCAGTTTCCCTGTGTTTTTAACTCTGCTAATCTCACATCCTTAAAAACCGATTGTTGGGTTGATAGAATAAATAAATAAATAAATAAATAAATAAATAAATAAATAAATAAATAAATAAATAAATAAATAAATAAATAAATAAATAAATAAATAAATAAATAAATAATAAGAACACTTGAGCGCCCCGACAAATTTTATTGAAATGTAGTACCATCATTAGACAGGTAACAATAATATCTTAGTCGGAAACGACGAACTTTTTTTTTCCAATGTGCCTAGTATTTACACTGGAAGAAACAAAGTACTTGCGCTTCGAACGTAAACCAGCCTGTACGACACTCCTAAAGAGGTCTTTCAAGAATTTTCTAAGTAATCATCGAATGACGTCCCTATCAAAGTTGAGAGCCTCTAGAGTCAGTTGTCGCAATAGTTTTTCGAAGCCGTCAAGTACGAGAGGAAATACAAGGATTTATCGCACATTTTGAGTCCAAGTGAGTTATATTTTGGCGAGTCTTAGTGTGAGTGAGTCCAGTTAAGCAAAATTTTGGTGAGTGAGTCCGAGTGAACCCTAAGCTCAAGACATTTTTTTGAGTGAGTAGGTGAGCTTCACAATTTTTGCCGACCTATGGTCGTATCTATTGAACTTCAGCATTACTATGAGCATTATATCCGGCTCACGTTCATACTCACGTCTACTCAATAATAATAATATCTGGGGTTCAACGTCCCAAAACCACGATATGATTATGAGAGACGCCGTAGTGGAGGGCTCCGGAAATTTCGACCACCCGGGGTTCTTTAACGTGCACCTAAAGCTAAGTACACGGGCCTCAAACATTTTCGCCTCCATCGAAAATGCAGCCGCCGCGTACTCACGTCTACTCCCATACACTTCAACGAACTAGCGCTCATACGCCAGTTCAATATTTATTGATCAGAGGCGTGAGTTACGAAGTGTGTGTGTGTGGGGGGGGGGGGGGGGGGGTGACCTTCATTTTACCCCCAGCATATTCTTTCACGGGAACTTCTTGATGATAATATCTCGTGTCAGTCGTGTCTGTCAATGAAGATACCCTTACTGGTAACGCACTCATGAGTCGACTTACTAAGACTCACACAGACTCAGATCAAGCCGTGAGTCTGAGTTTGAGTGAGCTGAGCTGAGTAACAATTTGGTGAGATTGAGTCCAAGTGGGTCCAGCTAAGTGAGAAAAATGTTAGTGAGTCTGAATCCGAGTGAGTGTGGTTGAGGAAAATTTTGGTGAACCTGAGTGTGCCCTAAACGCAAAATATATTTCTTGAGTGAGCGTGAGTGACCTCCACATTTTTTTTTTTTTTTGCCGACCTATGGGGGGGGGATGACAAGGGAGCTAGACGCTAGGACAGCGCGCGTCATAATCTTGAGCATTTTTTTCTTTTTTTTTTCTTTGAAAGTGTCTGCTCACTTTCGGTGTGATCACGAGTTCTCTAGTGCCGCTAATAATTCAGCTAATTCTAGCACACTTCAGAGCGCAGCGCCGCCACCCTGTGGCGGCCGTACGTGGTAACTGTGCGGCAAAAGAATACTCAAATCAGCCAACATCCGCTTCCTTCTCTCCGTTACGTTATTTAAGCCCCTCCACGACGTAATTCGCCGAGAGAAGAGCGAGCGATTTTTGCCTGTCTTTGAAATGTAAAATCGTATAGTCCGTGCCGCGTGCAGTGACTAATATCTGGCTCACGTGTTCACAGGAGCCTTGATTACCGATCGGCGTTTTCTGGCTTCGTTCAAAAACTTTTGTCGTGTCCCTCTAAGATTCGTTCACACTATAGATTCCAGAGGGGGGCGGATATGGCAAAACGCACTAGAAATGAGCTCGCTTCGCCGAATAAGCGGGGGAAAAACGAGGCGGCGACAAGTCCAATTGATCTCGGACCAATTTCATCCCGACAGTGAAAGTGCAACGTTTTAAGAGGCGCGAGCACCGAGCGACACACTTGTTTCTTGAGCAGCACTTCCGTTTCACCTACCGATTTCCGGTTTAGGTAACAATCTGCCAGAAATAGAAAGGGTGGCTATAGTTAAAGTTCATGATAGATATACAAGAGAATACGCTTAGTTTGAAATATTTTCAAATATAGCCTCTTTAATATTAGGAGTCATATAATTTTAAAAAATAACACCGGGGGCTGCTATTTCCTTAGCAGAATTCTATACAGCCGAACTTCCAAAGTGGACTACAGCAAGGTCTACCTTTCGAACTATGAGGTAAAGCATCGCGGATTGACTTAGGGGCTAATGACTGATAGGTCATGACATCAATAACGATATGTTCGTCAGTTACGTGACGATTAACGATACGGCTGTGAGCCAGGGATAGGCAGATGTGAGCCGCAGGCAGAATGAAACAATCGTAAAAAATAAAGAAGAAAGAAAACGAATGAAAAGATAGAAAAGTAACACAAAGAAAAGACAAATAGAAGCACAAGTCAACAGAAAGGCAGCGTCACAAGTAAGAACAAAAAAAAGGGGGGGGGGGATAAAAAGAGAAAGCAAGTGCGGCTCATACACGCATTCCATGCTCGCGCCACACAAAACGCCCAAGTCCAACATTAGGGTCGCCTCGAAGTTTTTTTTTTTTTTTTCACTTTTACAAGAAGCTGAACTTTTGACACTAGCACGTAAGCATGGCAGCCGAAGGGTGGGCGGGGGTTCTCATCGACGCAATCACAAAGTATACTCCCCACGCCGCACGGCAAAGCTCGCCGCATCTACAAGCATGAGTTCGTCCAGAGCCAGAGAAGATTGCCGAGAATTAGCGGAAGCTGCAGCCGTTGTGCGTTGGTGGGTGTACGAACGTATGCGTATCTCGTTCTTGCAGAGCCGACCGAATCCACCGCTGCCGCTACGTTGGAGTCATCTTATTTAGCTTTTCCGGGAGAGTCCAAAAACAACACTCTGATAGGGTCAAAAGTGTTTCTCCCGCATGTTCAGAATGCGTCCGGTGCGAAATAAGCTCAGAAAAGAGCGAACGTTGCATGCGTTCATGTTTCTCGTTAGCTAACAACACCCACCGTGGTAGCGTAACCCGTCGGGTGTCGCGTTACTAAGCTCGAGGGCGTGGGTTCGATCCGCGGCCACGGCGACCGCATTTCGATGGGGGCGGAATGCAGAGAACTCCCGCATGCTCATATTTAGATGCACATTACAGAACCCGATGGGGTGTAAATTGTTACGTGGTCCCCCACTACAGCGTGCCTCAATCATAACGCGGTTTTGGTACATAAAACACCAGCAATAAGCTAACAGGTAGAATTGGCAAAATAGATGGCGGAGGTGGCACAAGTCTGAACGTCTTGAACTAGCGCGCAAAGGAATTTCCGCTCGCTTTGGCGTTTCTGCACTCCTGTCGCTTCTTCAGGGTGAACGAGTGACGTGAAGGACAGGCGAACCGCACTTTTGCGGGCGGCGCCCATATTTATTTTTAGGTCGTAACCAACTGTGACTTTGCGAGAACGGAAAATTTTCAGTCTCTAAGAAGCAAAAAATAAACGGAAGTACTTACAGGTAGCAAAGGACACAGACTGTCACTGCGAGTACAAGCCATTCAGGCATTCCCAGGAAGGACGGCATGCTGCACTAGATACAGCATACGCAGAGAGCAATGAAGTGAGCGCTTCTAGCTCCCTGAAAGCCTATGCGTGGTTGTCGTCTCGTGCTGAACAAAACTAACGTCACTCTGTTTCGATGAACACGTGAGGCTAATATCAGCTTTTAGTCCGTACGCTCGCCGTCGCTTCAGGCCCCAAGTGCCACCGTTGTCGTCCGTTCGCGCTTGACAGCGCATGCGCGGCACGCACGCGATGAGTGAGAAAGAATTGAAATGAGTGCAGCCAGAGATTCAGAATGCGCTCGGCTGCAAAAAAAAAAAAAATACTGGACCGGACGCACCGTCAGCATATGCACACTCGCGTCGAAGTTCCACGTACCGCCGATAAGACGAGCGTTTCCCATACGCGCGCAGAAACCCTATCGTTCACTGAGCTAGGCTGTGTCTCACTGCTTTGAGCGAAACCAGCAGTAAACGTCGAGATAATGCTCCCTATCATACTGGACGCTGACTAAGAAATCATTTACACCGACTCTCAGAGGTACGGCCGTCATTTTTTATGAAAGGGAAAGGGGGGGAGCGAGGCTACCCCCCCCCTCGAAATTTTGCTGAAGTAGGTGTCTTTACACAAAATAAATAAAGAAAATCGGTGCTTTTCTCCAATAGTCAAGTTTGTCAGCGAGTGCCACCCTCCCCCCCCGAGAAAATTTCCTGGCGACGGGCCTTACTTGCAGTATGCATTGTAGGATAGTTTGAAACGGCCAAGGTTACGCGCACAGGCGTTCTTTTCCTTGAAGCACGGTTGAGGTGTCCACTGAGAAACGAATTAGACAAGCCCGATTACGCTATCGCGTTCTACTCTTCAAAGCGAAGGTCAAGAGTCCCCGAAATTTTTGGGACATTTCAGCGAACAAGGACTGTTGCTACCACAGCTCCGGAAGTACTTGGGAGAAACGAAAAGCATAGCAAACTTTTGGACAGATCATACTAGCTTTTACTATCTCACGAGCCGTTGATACAAACACAAATGATACAATAAGAGCACTTCTCATCCTACGCAAATATAACTTAGCTTAGTAGACAAGTATGACATCTGCTATTTGAAGAGTGGCGTGACATCCAAGCACTGCCATGAAGGGGCGCAGGCAGTAGAAGGAATCTCACCGCTCTCCTTTTATTTTCACGCTGCACCATTGCACCACCGAACATGTGAGGTACAAGGCTATTTGCAGCACGCTCGCGTGTTCGCTTTCACAGCGATGACGACTGTACCGCGCTAAAGTTGGTTGTTAATGTTCTGGAACAGCGAAGTAGCAAAGCGACTGGTCGCGTATTGTAGCAATTGATGGACGAGCCACTGTTTTGACTCGCTAGTCAATTTCGCAGTTGCGCGTCGGTAAAACCGAGCGCCGATCGACTCATCCAGAGCAAACGCTGTTCGACCATGAGCGACCTGTCTCAGCGACTCCGATGTGCCAGGGCTTTTGCAAAGAACTTGGTCGTATGTCCTCTGAATGTCGCCGCTGTGAATGAGCCATAACATCGACTCGCAACGATGCTGTCGGCAGTCCTCTTCGCTGTGTCGTTGTGAGACACCTGGCAGCTGCAGGAGCCACGGCCTCTAGATCAAACAAACAAAAAAAGGGGGCTTAGTTTTTTGTGTGCAGTGTTTGCCAAGGCGCTGTTGTCACGCCCGCATATAGCACCAGCGCCTATAGAACAAGCTATTCAGGAGTGTAATTAGTGCAATTAGTGTAATTAGTGTAAATACTTTCAATTAGTGTAAATACTTTTCTCTGTCTTGCCAGGCGGTAGACAAAAAGGGGAGGGGGAGGGCGCTGATGGAGGGAGAGCAATAACTGGCAGTGTTCTTCAAAAAGGTCACTATATTTAGCGATAGCGAAATGATGCTCATGGAGTGAACCTTATAATTCGTTTGGATTACGTTCTAACGCGGCCTATATATACTTTTTTTTTCTTATGAACTTTCGCGCTACTCATATCGACCTGAAGTTACATTGTTCACCCGATGCCATGGTTTTTCTACGCGAGATGCTCGAGACAGAAACGTTAGTTCATTGAAACGAAAGCGATTACCAACAGAATGTCTCTGAATGGTGAAGCCCTGCTGGTATTTGTTTTTTCTAGTAATCTTACTTGCGACACAGGGGGCAACATTAAAGTCGTCGTCAGCGAAGCTGCTAAAGAGGCACTGCCATTTTGTGACAGTAGAATCAGACGCAAGTGTCCTTGACGCAATTGATAAAAACACATTTCGACTCGCAACCGGCCGGTAGCACGGGGTATTGCTGAATTTTAGTCGAAGCACTGTTAACAACGCCGTCTCGTAAACTAGACCTATACCCGCAGTGCACTCTTCTCATGTTCCGCAACTGCATGCGTGGCTACGCAAGGACTTAGGACGTTTTTCATTTCATTTGTCTCCTTAATGAATGAAAAAAAAAAAAAAGAACGACGCTCAAAAAACTCGAGGACTATAACGAACGCGCATCGTTTTGCGCATCGTTTTTTCATTCAGTATGCTACCCGAGCTCGTTCACATCAAGTTCCTTCTGCTTCAGGTGTCCTTAATGGCTCGAGCGCATTACATGAGGGAGGTAACGCCACATTTGTTACATGTGACAAATGCTGCGCTACATTTGTTACATGTGACCAAGTTTTCTCTTACGAAACGCTTGACCACTACATAAGTTGGAGTGGTCAGCGGAGTCCTTCGCTATAATCGATGAAGCAGAAGGCAGAATCTTTCGGTGTTTCTTTTTTTTTTTTTTTGCAGAATGTTTCGGTGTGTTTCCTGCAGTAACTACGTACTTAGATCGGCCGGGCACGGTCGCGCACTCCCTGTCTTGACAGGGATGAGCAGAACGGCTGATACCTGTGTGCGTGCTGTGTTCACAGCTCAGTGTTGCGGTGAAGCGGTAGACAGCATGAACGTGGCTTCGTTCGCTGCAGAGGCCGCGTTTCCTTACGCCAGCGCTTTTGTTGAGTTACGCCCGATCCGATGCTAAAGGAGCTAACTGCAAGCCTTACGTCATATAACATGTCAGTTTGTTGCTATCGCGTTCACTATCTCGCCCATGAGTCGAAACCGTGATTTTTTTTCTTTACAGGTTTTCATCAGCCATCTCATATTTGCAATGCGGTCTCTCGTACTATTACTCGCGTCTTATATACCCCAGCTTACGCTTGAATGAAACGGTCATCTTAGTCAGACGAGTGAGCAGGACTTCAAGGTTACGTAGAAGTTATTTACCCTTCATTTGATGGGGCGTAAGTACGAACAGAGGCGCGTTTCCGCGACGAGTGCGTCAGCGTGACACACGAGTGCAGCGTGCAGACTCTAATGCGGGATATCCTTGTGACATTAAACGAACGTACACACGATGGCGCCAAGGTTAATGGTGTCTAGCGAAGTGGATCTAATTGAATGTGCAGCGCGCGCGCGAGCAGCGCAATGACTCAGTCACACGAAGCGTAATGTCTTGTTTACTTGTTTTATGCTCCCAGTGGCGTACCAACTCGTTCGCGAGTGGGGGGCAAGCGTCGCTCACTCTGTATATATATACTGCACAAACAGATTCTGCAGGCTTGGCCACCCTCTACCGCGACAACACAGCAGTGTTTAATAACATTACGGAAAAATTACCCCCAATTTAATAAAGTACAGCCGCATTTAACCTGTTCTTTACCTGATCATTCCATCTGCAAACTTCATAGTCTCCGTTTGGCGTTGTAAATACGATGAGTATGAAAAACATACTTTAACTCTAGTACCTTAAAGGGCTCATGGAGCACCCCTTGGGCTTGCTGAAAAAACACATCCTGCGGAAAGCAGACACGGCTATGAACTGCTCTGCCAAATATTACGGTCGTGCGCGCCGCGTAATGGCCACAAGCGGAGCGCGAAGTTGACGTTTCCCCAGGCACCCTCTTTTCAAACAGAGGCCGGTTCTCACTCTCGTCGGTGGGCGGGGCGTCTGTCCGTTTACGTCGCGGATCTGTCCGTTTACGTCGCAAGAGACATAGCATGCTTATTGGCCGATAGTCGACGTAAATCGAGAGCGGCGTTCGGATCAGATGCGCTTCTTGCAGCAGGGTGCCGCCACTTGCCGGCGCCGCACTCCTCAGTACACGGTAGCCGCACTCGCGCAAGCGAATCACAACAGGAGAGCGATCGCGTTTCATGACGCGCGCTGACGTAACTTACTTCCCCCATGCCATCCCTCCCTATGTAGCTTCCAGTGCGCTCGCCGGCACGAGAAAAGAGAGAAAGCGCTGGGAGCGCGCGCCAAACCCCCGTAACTCCGCTCATTCTTGACGGATTCGAGAAATTTTTGCGGCAATCGATTCGGGAGGCAGTACACTCCGATACTGAGGCCATTAGATCATTACTTAGAAATGTGGTTCATGACACCTTTAAATTCTCACTTATTAAACAAAGACTAAGCAAGGTACTTCGCAGAAGTCTTCATAATAAGCCGAGTGCCAATTTTTTTTTACTGTAGGAGCCCTCTCATTTAAAGTCTTTCTGAAGAAGCAGACCAAGTTCGGTCGAAATTGTTATGGAAACCACATATGAGCTGGATGTGTATATAAGATTATGAATGACTACGAATTTATATACTAGGTGCCGTTCCTTGCACTCCTACTTTTCCCAGCTTGGGAGGGGAGGGGGGGTGGAGGGAAAAAAAAGCCGGCAGATCCCACGCATTGTGGGAATCGATGTAATGCGAAGCAGCCAGCAAAGAGCTGCATACATCGTCTTGTATGTCATTCAGGAAAATGCGTGTCATGGTTTTCATGTTAACTCCTATTATTTATGTTCGTCACACTCTCGCGCAATAACAACTTCGGGGTCGATCAAGCTAGAGAAACGGCCGCCAGCGCCCCATGAGCGTGGCACGCAAGTCATGCTGTACATGACATACGTGTCATGACTTTCATGTTATCTCGTGTTATTTATGTTCCTCACACGGTCGCGTCGCAAGATACCAATTTTGGTGTATATCAAGCTAGCGAAACGGCCGCCAGCACCCCATGAGCGTGGCACGTAAATCATGCTGTACATGACATGCGTGTCATGATTTTCATGTTAACTCGTGTTTTTATGTTCGTCACACAGTCACGTCGCGCAAAACCAATTCCCGGGTAGATCAAGCTAGCGAAACGGCCGCCAGCGCGCCATGATCGTGGCACGTAAGTCATGCTGTACATGACATGCGTGTCATTATTTTCATGTTAACTCGTGTTATTATGTTCGTCACATAGTCACGTCGCGTAATACCAATTTCGGGGTAGATCAAGCTAGCGAAACGGCCGCCAGCGCCCCATGAGCGTGGCACGTAAGTCATGGTGTACGTGACATGCGTGTCATGATATGATTTTCATGTTAACTCGTGTTTTTATGTTCGCCACACAGTCACGTCGCGCAATACCAATTTCGAGGTAGAGCAAGCTAGCGAAATGGCCGCCAGCGCTCCATGAGCGTGGCACGTAAGTCACGCTGTACATGACATGCGTGTCATGATTTTCATGTTACCTCGTGTTATTTATGTTCGTTACACAGTCACGTCGCGCAATACCAATTTCGGGGTAGATCAAGCTAGCGAAGCCGCCGCCAGCGCCCCATGAGCGTGGCACGTAAGTCATGCTGTGCATGACATGCGAGTCATGATTGTCTTGTTAACTCGTGTTTTTATGTTCGTCACACAGTCACGTCACAAGATACCAATTTTGGTGTATATAAATCTAGCGAAACCGCCGCCAGCGCCCCATGAGCGTGGCACGTAAGTCATGCTGTGCATGACATGCGTGTCATGATTTTCATGTTAACTCGTGTTATTTATGTTCGTCACACAGTCACGTCGCAAGATACCAATTTTGGTGTATATCAAACTAGCGAAACGGCCGCCAGCGCACCATGAGTGTAGCATGTAAATCATGCTGTAGATGACATGCGTGTCATGATTTTCATGTTATGACTTGTCATTTATGTTCGTCATACAGTCATGTTATGCCATACCAATTTTGGTGCACATTCGATGAACCAAGCGACCAGGAGAGCACAAAGTTGTAGGCGGCTAGATAGATAGATAGATAGATAGATAGATAGATAGATAGATAGATAGATAGATAGATAGATAGATAGATAGATAGATAGATAGATAGATAGATAGATAGATAGATAGATAGATAGATAGATAGATAGATAGATAGATAGATAGATAGATAGATAGATAGATAGATAGATAGATAGATAGATAGATAGATAGATAGATAGATAGATAGATAGATAGATAGATAGATAGATAGATAGATAGATAGATAGATAGATAGATAGATAGATAGATAGATAGATAGATAGATAGATACGCTCAAAGTCGCAGAAGTTCGCTAAGAAATGCTTCGCATTTAAAATACGCCTACGTAAACTGTGTAAGCTAAATTTTTCTTTGAAAAAATATGGGCGTATATAACATTAAACTACCCCTCATTGTTTCCTTCCATATAGGTCGTTAGCTGTTAGTGATTGGTCAAAATTTTCTGGGTCATGCTCACAGCACCTGCTCGTGATACGACGCACCAAATGACGCGAAAGGGATCCACCGCGTAATGGCCACCTACGCAAGACCACATCAAAAAAAAAAGAATAAATTATTTTCGACACGGCATATTGTTGCTGATTGGTTTTTCGCTATTTGTAAAAATTTTCGGTGTGCCATTAAAATCGCCTCCTTGTTAGGCGGCATCACACGTCTGCGAAAACTCGCGGCGTTAAAATGAAGCGTGCACAATAAACAGCGCACTACTATGCAGAACAATAACTAAGCTTTTTTTTTTTTTGGAATAGCCAGACAATGCATCATTCTGAACGCAATTAAAGAAGGCTGCCCGTCTATCACGTTGGCAGCGGCTACTTATACGAGCTGGCGAGATGGATTCCTATGCGTATAATAGATACTTTCAGTTGTACTGAAACGATGTTGAGCTGTTTTTGCGCGTATACAACTCTCTGTGAACTCCTCCTTGTTGACTGAGAGGTAGAGAGAGAAATAAACATTCTTAGGAAGAGACACAATCTTTTGCAGGTTGGCAGTCTTCTTAGTCTAGAAAACTGTGGACCCTGAAAATCTCCCCGGTCAGGTAGATCATGTTAAGGGGCAAACATGAAAGCTGGGCTTCTCAATGTGCTCGAGTCCACTGCCCTATTTATAAGCCGCTGCGATCGCTGCACGCTACCACATTATAAGCAAGGTGAGGCAGTTTAGTCGGAGACTAAATCGGGAATCTTTCATAGCTGTCCTGTTTCGGCACAACTAATATGCTCGACACTTCTGCACACTCATCAACTCACAGCAGCTTGGATATAGAGCAGCGGCGATGCTATTCGTTTTCAAAGAAAGAAACTAAATTTCCTGTAAAAGGAAGAGCTTTTGATCGGGCTATAAAACGATTACTGGTTGCCACACGTATTTTCGTCGCCGAGTAAGTAAATTTCAGGCCAGCCAGAACAAAATAAAATCGTGACAGATTGCTCGCATGTTATAACGCCCCTGCTGAGCGGTGGCCTTCTTTGTAATGCTCGAACGCAAGGCGCGAAAGCGTCGCATAGGCACCACAGGGAGCCTACAGTGCGGGGTCATGAGCAGGGTGTCGGAACGAAATGTTTTTCGTTTCGGTTTTAGTTTCGTTCCACCGCAAAAATTTCCGTTCCGTTTCTGCTCCGGAACAAAAAAAATGTTCCGTAACGATTCGTAACGGTTTCTTTATGCAAAAACTTGCAGTTCAGGAAATCATAAAACACATTGTATTTGTGATTTACTTACTTGCCCTCCTATTAAGAAAGTGGGACAAGGGTAAAACACGTTCTTCAGAGGAGCGGACGTAACTGTACCACGAATTCCTGCCAACTAGCCCAAACCAGTATTAATTTCAGAGGAACAGTATTTATTTTCTCAAAAGACAAACACAAATTTTTTTAGTAGGCTCAATGCTTTGGGTCAAGGGAGTGAGCACGATCTCAGAAGGAGCACGTAATTGAGTGTACCTTCTCATGTGCGAGACCACTGTTCTGATAAAAACATCGCCAGGCCTGCGCGGAACACGCAGCACATCACCGCGAAAGCTGGAAGAGCGGACTTTGCAGAGCAATAATACAAGTACACATGCAAGGTACCTACTACGCCATAAGTCATCCCAATTTTTGTGAAGTAGAGAAGTTCCCACTATGCCATTTTTCGTCATTATTCGGAGTCTCGTGGTACACGCCACACATCTGTAAAGCATTATGTGTCCTTTGTGCTGTGACTGATGAGGATAAAGAATTATGGCTGAGCACTTTGCAGTGGGTGGGAAGCAGTGTTCCGGAATGGGCGCCTCCGTTCCATTTAAATTCCATTGCGGGGAACTAGAACTTGCCGCAGTTCCATTCTTTTCAATTCCCCGCGGAATGAAAAAACTTGCCCATACGCACTCTGGGAATCGCCGGGCAGTTCAATTCCATTCCTGTAATTCCTCGACGTAGGAAAGACATCTTGAAAGTTTCATCGATTTAAGAATGAATTCCCCATAAAGCTGATGTCATCAGATGCATTAAGAACTGCAAAAGTACGCAAAACACGTTAACAAGGTCGAGGATCGATAGTAGCTTGGTGACATATATCTCGTGCAGTACAACCACCCTACTAATTCCCATAGGGGCAGTTTTCATGCTATCTGTAGTATTTGCATGGTCAGCATGTTTGAACGAATGGTCGTGCTTCAATATTGTTTATTCCTAAATGTGTCAATGTTAAAATGACGACATAGTGTATTTTTATGCTGACAAAAGTAGTATTCAAGAAGACTAAGCAGTTTTCCCACGCGTCTGGAGCGGTCGTGAATATGGAGAAATCTAACTTCTAAGATTTGGTTAATGGGGAACAACACCCTCTAGATATACTGGTATTAGTTGGAACAGTGCACCGCTTGGGCACCTTGTGCCTTTGCATCGAACTGGGCCGCACTGCCCGTCAGCACTCACGCTTGTCAAGCGCGCCTCGCCAGCATGGATGGGGTGAGGAGAACTTTCTGTATTCGCCTGTGCGCAGGTATGCAGTGTCTTCCTTGTCGAAAAGTTATTTACGTGTGTCAGGTACTAAACTGCTCGTGAGATAAAGATCAGACTGTGCATAGAGCATTCGCCACTTTCGTGTGGGGGTATCAATGGGAACCAACGCGCACAGGCAATTTGTTTCTCACTTCGGTATCTGCTGGGATAATCCATTTGTTTGTACACGAACTTACGCCTCGGTTTGTAGTAGGCGCGTTGCTTATAAATGTACCGTGCTTGTAATCAGCCAAGCCATTTTAAAAATACTGCTTTATTGTTAATTTCGAGGCTCTGGCTTCCTAATGTTTGAAAAAGTGCTCTATTTTCGGAAAAAGACGTAATTCCATTCCCATTTCATTCCGTGCAAAAGGCGCTTAATAACATTCCCATTCCATTCCTCCAAGCGTTGTCCCCATTCCATTCCGGGGTCGCGAAAATGTGGAATGATTCCGGAGTCATTCCAATTCTCTCGGGGCAACTCCGCAACACTGGTGGGAAGCATTAAACCACACACTCTTTGCGCTATTAGCATTGTGTGATGACTGGTTGTTATTTTACTCTTCTGCCATGCTATATTACATACGTTAAAGGGACCGACAACCAACTTTTGTGGTACCCGTTTTCTTGAGTACAACGGGAAGCTTACCGGTCAGAGCTTCTAATCACGGAGTGGTAACGCGGAGAACACCGTAAAACATTTGTAATCAGAGTTTTTCGATCTGCAGCGATTATGCAGTCTTAATATCACATGCTGCAAACAGTGAGAGGTGAGCGCGATAGCGATTATACGCCAGCAGTGGTGACAAGTTATGCCCTAAGTATAAAAAGGCAATGTTACGTTTGCAAAGCCTGCGGTGCCGCGACTACTGCTTTCTAGCCTATTAAATTATTTTACAATAGTTATAGCATTTTTCTGGGGATTCTTATAGAAGTACTTTGGCCGTACACAGGTCGCTTTATCACATTTTAGTCAAGCCAAGCCAAGCTAAGCCTTCGAAAACGAAACAAGTGGTAGGATACACCAGCGGTGTTGTTCATGAAGTGGTAGCACTCCTCCACAGAACAGTAAGTCGATGGCATTTTGCGAGCAGCAGCGCAAACTCGCGTGCTACTCTTCAAAAGTCCGATACGACGAGAGCAGACGAGAGTCGAGTACGCGGGAAACGCCGCCGGACGACGCGCGCATGCGCCGCAGCCTCTGTTTCACTGGAAACCACGAAAGCAGCGCCGCATCTCATGCTTTACTTCTTTTACCTTAGAAACAAACGGGAATTGACAATAACATACATATTCAAAATGTCAGCCCTCGTTCTGGTGCGTGTAAAAGCATTAGACTAGGTACAACAAAGTGCTTAAGACTGCATACGTCTAGTTCATGGCGCTCGCGCTAGGCTGCGCGACATGCTGTTTTTTGTTACTTTTAAACGCGATTTAAACATATAAATCCTACTAGATCGTGAAAGGTATTCTGGAATCTGTCACTATAATTCACGGCCTTTTCATTTCCACCAGGATCTAATCACCCGTTCTGGCCAGTTGTCGGTCCCTTTAACACGATTCCTTGCCCGACATGATGCCTGTATACAGTATTTTTGCGAAGGAGTCACAAGCACCAGCGTGGCACTGTGGTGGAAGACCAGACTGCCACGCAGAGGGGCGGGCTAAAATCCCATCGTTTCTCCCAAAATCCCAAAATTTGTTTCTCAATTAATTTTTTTTATATCACGTGATAGCGGACACGGACACCGGCGGCGACGGGCAACTATAGCGCCAAAATCAGCTGTTGTGATCTCATAACAGCTTTCGCTGTAAC
This sequence comes from Rhipicephalus sanguineus, assembly GCF_013339695.2. Lineage (NCBI taxonomy): Eukaryota > Metazoa > Arthropoda > Arachnida > Ixodida > Ixodidae > Rhipicephalus > Rhipicephalus sanguineus. The sequence continues at coordinate 33,525,066 of NC_051180.1, forward strand.
AAACTTCAGCGCCGACAATGCCCTCTCCACTTTGACCTGCGTGACATGCGCGCAAAAGTCCACTTGCGTTAACATAAACATCTCTGGTTGCCACTGTTTTCGTTTTTCGCACAATTTCAACATATCTTTGCTTTGGAATTCCTGCCGGAGATATGCTCACATTGCACGAGCTCAGTTGTTCCGGATTGCGAAGTTTTCTTATGAAACGAAAAACGATTGAAAAAATTTCGGTTTCACTCCGGAACGAAATAATAAAGTTTCGGTTACGTTTTCGTTCCGGTCAAAAATATAGTGTTTCTTTTTTTCGTTTTTCGTTTTCGGTTTTTGTTCCGTTCCGACACCCTGGTCATAAGACGCGGAGGAGAGTCGTCACAGCAGAATCGTACGACAACTTTTATTATATATTTACGTGATTGCTGCGTTCAAGTAAAACTTTGACTCACTTGTTAGTTTCCCAGTCTGCAGCCGACAATGAATGACCGCTGTCGAAAGTGGGGGGGGGGGGGGGCCTCCGCCCCTTTAACATTTCCCAGTGGGGGGCTAGCGCCGCCGTTAACCCCCCCTCCCCCTCGGCAGATATGCCTATGTAACAAAATACTCCTTAGATGTTCCGTCGGTGGACGAGGTGATGATACAACCGTCGAGAAGCATTCTAACATCGAAAGAATGCTTGCTATTCGTACAGGACCTTTAGGCATTTTATTATGATTAGCATGTTAGGATAATAAGGTGGAGAGAGCATTGTCTCGGCTGAGTAGCAGTGCATTCAACGCGTCCCGCAACTACAACATCCTGTTAGGTCATATTATTGATGGTAACATGCGGGTCCTTACCGTTTACAATATACATTCTAATCACGCTAAGGTGATTATCATTATTATAACATGTAACGCAATTGACAGCTTATATGGCCGGATCTAACTGTATCGCTGCTTTTAGGCAATGTTGGGTCAATGGGTTTCTGCTGCAGGGTGTACCATCACTCCGATGAACCTGGTTTGCCCAATTCCTGTGGCATCGCTAGGGGTTTTTGCATATACAAAGGCACAGCCTTGGCATACGCAGCTCCGCTGTAAGCTAAGGACACACGGGAAAATTTAAAAAAGGCATTTAAGAAAGCACACAGGAAGGGCATTCTGCTTACAGTCGTTCAGAAAGGCCGGTAGATTGGAAGAAGCGCAGTAGCGCTCGCACGGCCTTCTTCTGCCACTTTAAGTTTTCTCCTAGGCCTAGAAATCTTTCTTCCGACAGACTTCGCAGTAAAACAGCGCCGTCGAAAACAACAGACCAGACGAGAAGGACACGTAACGCAAGGCGCACTAATAACTTTTATAACCTTCTTGTTTTATTCATGTGAAGACAGTATTTATTCTGTGCAGGTACTGAATAAACTTTCGGTTGTTAGTGCGCCTTGTGTTACGTGTTCTTCTCGTCTGGTCTCTTGTTTTCGCCGGTGCTGTTTTACTGCGATTATAAACCAACTAGCCCAAAAGTACATCTTGACAGACTTCGGCTGTCGTGCACCACATTGACATTTAATACACAGCGGAGGCATCTTTGCACAGTGTCATTTCTCTTAAAGTGCATACGTCCAAGAGAGCAGGAGGAAAGAAGAGCAGGTGACATCTAGGTTATCCAGTGCTGTACCTCGCGCTGAGCGCCTTTTATTCACTTAAGGGCTGTGGAAAAAACACTGACAGACGATAGATGGACAAGAGATGAAGGAGAACGAAAAGTTTTTTATAAGCGCGAAGACATATTTGACAGCTGTGTTATGTGGCCTGTGTCAAAGTCCAGTAAACTCAAATTTACTGCAAAAAGCTAAAAAAAAGTCACGTTTTACTGTAGAGATAAGTGGAGCCGTTCCCACAGTGAGCTTTCGACCACTTTTAGCATCTGAAAAGCTTGAGAAAGAAAAGCAGCAGATTGCTAGCCCCGTTTCCGGATTCCTAATGTCAGGTCCTTGGCCGTCAGGACGCTGAATCCGCTCTCAAATTCTATGGGCACCTGAAATAGAAGGCATGAGAGTGGCTTTCGAGAAATCAAAAGACTGAAACATCGTTAAGTACACAGCGTCATCTCGCACTTCCATATACTCTGTAACACTTTCACTATACGTATATGTCATAGGCTAACTTGTATATTGAAGATACTAAGCTGTCTTTAAGAATCAGCTCTGGTTCTTTGTGAAGCACGTATATGTGCTCATATTATCAGCTAACTCTTATTTGCAAAAAACCTTATTCAACAGCTATGAGTAAATGCCTAGAGCCTATTTGTAAAGCCTCTTGATGTATAGCTGGAGTGGGAATCGCGGGCTGCAGGGGCGTAGCCAGAAATTTTTTTCGGGGGGGGGGGGTCAACCATACTTCATGTATGTTCGTGCGTGCGTTTGTATGTGTGCGTGTATATATACGCAAGCAAAACTGAAAAATTTCGGGGGGGGTTGAACCCCCCACCCCCCCCTGGCTACGCCCCTGGCGCTCTGCGTGGTTCAGATAGCACCGCGTTGACGTTGAATGGGTGGCACGCAGACTGTCGCACTCCGTTTTGAATCTCGTAGTTGGTCTTCTCTGTTCTTACAAGCTTCCCAGATGTCACTACATCAATGAGAAAGGCTTCAGGACCGGTCACTCTTGATAACTGACGCTCGTGCAGAGATGTTGCAAGGTATATACGCCCGATTCCGTGGCTACGGCGGGTTGCAGCAATAACGTTTGTGTAATAATACTCTGTTATGACAGGCGCTAAGCACAGCCGCTAAACCTTCTTAGGCCCAAACTGGCCGCAAGAACTTGAACTTAATAAGACGGACAAAGATGGCAACTTGACCAGTCATTTGTTTTTGTCTTTCGCATTTCGTTCAGCTCCAAAAAGTTCTCTAGATTGAACTTACTTTTGTCTTTTCTGTCCTAACCACCTGCACATTGCGGACTGTGTGCAAGATGGACAGCTTCACTGCTTGTAGAGCGAACCGCATGCCAATGCAGTTGCGAGGCCCAGCCCCGAATGGCAGGTACGTGTACGGTTGTATGGACTCTAGGTTCTCGTCGCTGAACCTGCAAAAATTTATTAGCGGTGTTACTCTCATGAGCTCCGCACCTTGACTCATAGAACACGACTGACAAATAACACAGCGACACAACTCGGCGACTGCACAGTTTTCTCTTCTCACCTTTCTGGATCGAACTTCAGAGGGTCAGGGAAGAACTGCGAGTCGTAGTGCATAGAGTAGACGGGAATAGCAATCAACTCTTCTTTCTTAATCTTCACTCCGGTATCACCAAGAACGTAGTCTTCGCAAGGTGATCGTTCAATCCTGGGAATAAGCTCACAATAAATGTGTTTGAACAGCAAATCATGCCTGATGGACGCTAAAAACTTGCCTTGTTATTAACATTTTCTAACATTGTCCTGCAACTAATACAAAGTAGGGGTCAGACCTGATTTCCTAATGGCCCTTGGCACATTACATGATTAGAAAGGAACAGCGCGAAAACCACAGGACACACAGGAAGGGAACGCACATCAGCGCTGTGTGCGTTCTCTTCCTGTGGTGGTGGTAGCAACTTTATTAAGAACTCCGGCAAATTCGTGGCCTGGGCCTAGGCCGCCCCCGAGGAGGACCGGAAACCCTGTCTCCGCGCCGCCTCACGGGCTTGCTGGATGGCACACAATTGCAGGTTCGAGCTGCGCAGCGCGGCCGTCCACCGAGCTGCAGCTTCATCTGGGGAGACGCATGTTCTTCGCCTATAACCACGCATTCCCAGAAAATGTTCCTAAGAGATGCGTGAGTCCAGCCGCATAATTTGCAGTTATCGTCTGAATAGACGTCTGGGTATATCCTCCTGAGGTGAACGGGGTTGGGGAAGGTCTGGGTTTGTAATTGCCTCCAATCTACCATGTCTCCTGTGGTTTTCGCACTGTTTTTTTTTCTAATCATGTAGAACCAACAAGCCCAGCTCTCCGCACTTTTGGCACATTACACGTGAGACATTAAATGTGCAAGGATACAAATTGAAGATCTTACCGCGTCGCTGGAGGATACATTCGAAGAGACTCGGACACAACGCAGTGCAGGTACTTAAGCTTCGTGACAACATCCAGGCTGGGGTGTTCTCCCTGAATACAATGTGAAAATGAACAGTATACCATCCAAGGTAAGTCACATGTTTAATGTTGCACTGAGTCAAAGGCGAAGTAATTCGACGTCCGAATCTCATGCAGGCCTCCAGTACCGGACATAGTAAACAGTGTCCTTCCTTATTATAGTCTTGAAAACTATTCTATTGTTCTTATTTCCAGACGGCAAGAACTCTAAAACAAGGTTGTGCAAGCATACATCTTGTAATGATGTCTCGCTTCGCATAAGCATTTCGCAGGTTTGTGGGGTTTATAACATCCCAAAGCGACTTAAGCTATATGAGAGATGCCGTAGTGGAGAGCTCCAAACAATATCTACAGGCTGCGGTTATTCAACGTGCACTGAAATCGCCCAGTACACTGGCGTCTAGCATTTCGTCTTCGTCGAAATGCGGACGCCGCGGCAGGGATCGAACCCCCGTTTCTCGGTCTACCGCGGCGGCTCGCTTCACACAGATAACATTATCTTGTTTTCTCACTTGATGAACAAGTCGATGTGTACACGCCCTTTCGAGCACAATGCTTTGTGCTCAACTCAAATGGTCCTTGCATTATATTTTTTATCTATCCTCGAAATTCAGTCGGTGTATGATATTAGTATAGTACCTTTCTAATTTACTACATCTAGCATTCTATTAAATTGATATCCTGAACGCAGCTCAGGTTAAATAAGACAGTACAAGATGCACTTCCAAACAAACTCGTTTAAGCTGCTGCAATTCTGAACTGTCCTTGTTAGAAAATGTATTAAAGAGTGGTAACGCCTTTAGCTTATCTTTAAGAGAAGCGTTCTTCATAATGAAAATTCTTCTTGACAACACAAGCGGCAATTCCCAGATTGTGATGCCATGGTTATGCTCTACCACGCCACTTGGACAGAGAGAGCGGAAACTTTATTTAACCAAGGAATTCGGGCATGTACGCCCCAGGGTCCCCGCATGACCGCACTGCGCTATACGTTCATGAGTCCATGCAGTTTCATGACGTGGGCGGCTAGGTCAGTAGCGATCTTCTGCTTGGCCGGGTCCGTCGAGCGCAGCAGGGTCTCCTATTGCTCCCAAGTGGTCAGTGGCTCCCGGCACCGCGGGGGCGGGTCCGCCGGGCATTCAAGCGGAATGTGGAAGTCAGTTGGTGAGCGCCAACGCGGCAATTCTATGCCTAACCATACATCAGCGTTGAGCCTCGCTGTCTAGCGTAAATTCCCGGGACGGGCTCGACCTGTTCACGACAGCGCGCAGGAAAGCCATGGCTCATGGGGTCCTGGACTGAGGACTCCACGCACGCCCAAGGCCTGCTGCTTCTCTACATTTTATTAATGTTTCCACTCACTCCCTCCTGCAAGTGCCGTAATCTCATAAACGCGAAATGGCAAAAATTATTCAGCCTGTCACTCTCTATACGTTATGGAGAGCATTGAAGCTGAACATAGCGTAAAAGATTAAGAACTAACCATTCGGGCCCCAACTTGTAGTAGAAGTGGTGCTGATTAAAGCACTAATGCAAGGTGCATGTTTGGGCTAGTTGGTACTCCATTTGAACATCTAAATAGCGCGAACTTCAGGAACGAAAGACAGGAGAATGCGACACACACAAGCGCTAACTTCCAACTGAATTTTATTGAAGAAAACACATGAATATTTAGTGAAGGAAAGAAGGTTACTCTTAAGGGCTCGTTTTTCTTTGTTAGACACAATATTAATGAGAACTAACAGAGAGTAATGCCAAGGAAAGTATAGGGGGTGTTATTTGTAGTAATTAGAATATAAATGTGAAGAAAGTAAAGTGGACGAAAAGATAACCTGCCGCCGGCAGGGACCGAACCTGCGACCTTCGAATAACGCGTCCGATGCTCTACCACTGAGCTACGGCGGCGGTCATCTCCCCGTCCACTTTATGGGGTACATATGTGGATTGAAACTTAGGAGTGTCAGTCAGCGCCAGTCGCAGCCATGGCGGCGAGTGTGGAACACTCTTTTTTTTTGCCTTTTTGGCGTCACGTAGCACGTGATCTATTTACGAGCAGGCAACTGACCAATAATCCCTCGCATACTACCTGAAGGCATCATGTCTGCCAGAACGAGACCCTCGCTATGAATGAAGGAAAGAAGGTTACTCTTAAGGGCTCGTTTTTCTTTGTTTTTCTTAAGGGCTCGTTTTCTTTGTTTTTCGTTTTTCTTGTAACAAAGAAAAACGAGCCCTTAAGAGTAACCTTCTTTCCTTCACTCATAGCGAGGGTCTCGTTCTGGCAGACATGATGCCTTCAGGTAGTATGCGAGGGATTATTGGTCAGTTGCCTGCTCGTAAATAGATCACGTGCTACGTGACGCCAAAAAGGCAAAAAAAGAGTGTTCCACACTCGCCGCCATGGCTGCGACTGGCGCTGACTGACACTCCTAAGTTTCAATCCACATATGTACCCCATAAAGTGGACGGGGAGATGACCGCCGCCGTAGCTCAGTGGTAGAGCATCGGACGCGTTATTCGAAGGTCGCAGGTTCGGTCCCTGCCGGCGGCAGGTTATCTTTTCGTCCACTTTACTTTCTTCACATTTATATTCTAATTACTACAAATAACACCCCCTATACTTTCCTTGGCATTACTCTCTGTTAGTTCTCATTAATATTGTGTCTAACAAAGAAAAACGAGCCCTTAAGAGTAACCTTCTTTCCTTCATTCATAGCGAGGGTCTCGTTCTGGCAGACATGATGCCTTCAGGTAGTATGCGAGGGATTATTGGTCAGTTGCCTGCTCGTAAATAGATCACGTGCTACGTGACGCCAAAAAGGCAAAAAAAAGAGTGTTCCACACTCGCCGCCATGGCTGCGACTGGCGCTGACTGACACTCCTAAGTTTCAATCCACATATGTACCCCATAAAGTGGACGGGGAGATGACCGCCGCCGTAGCTCAGTGGTAGAGCATCGGACGCGTTATTCGAAGGTCGCAGGTTCGGTCCCTGCCGGCGGCAGGTTATCTTTTCGTCCACTTTACTTTCTTCACATTTATATTCTAATTACTACAAATAACACCCCCTATACTTTCCTTGGCATTACTCTCTGTTAGTTCTCATGAATATTTAGTGTAACACCACGCCTGCGCCGCTTCACATCCACGTAACCACATTCACTCCTAAGTGTCTCCCATAATCTAAAGAAGGTGGGGCAGCACGCAGATGTCAAGGTTGTCATGTCGGCACCCAAGAAATTGTCAGGCCTTTGCAAGATGACTTGCCCAACGGCCAAAGAAAAGCGCACGTGTTCCAAGGTCAATCTAAATAGGTCGCGAAAGTCGGAACGAAAAGTGGTCGGAAACCTATTGCGACAAACATCAACACCCGCGTGACGATTAAAGCGCTACTAGGTGAGGGGGGGACAAATATTGAAAACAAAAAATTAATTAAGCGTTTATTTTCATTAGTTTTAAATTTATTTGTCACGAATTAAATTAGTAGATTACTTTAATCAAACTTTAGTCTTGGGTATGTGGTTGAGTGGCCAATTTTTTTCGTTTATTTTCAGAAACAGCGGGCACATGCAGGCAGTCTGGTAACATGGGCCTACGGTTTTGCGCATTTTGAAATGCAAATGGCGTCGCTCGTTTTTGCGTAGTAGTATGTAGTAGGTTTGTGACTGTCGTCCATAGATATTTCCTCGCATAACCGTTGTTTTCTAGTCGTGGTACTTGGCAGAAGTTAATATAGCCCATCGCAGCCATCGGGAACCGTTTCAGTGACTGTGTTTTGCCAGCGCACGGCCGGCGTGCTGTCGCCCTTCGGGACGATGAGTCCGCCACGCTACGCGAAGAAACGCTGCGCTGTCTACGGATGCAAGAGCAACACGTGTGCAAGGTTTGTGTGTGTGATGATGTGGATTGTGTGGCCCGTGACGGGGCGAAGAGGGAACGACAGTTCTGCTCTGCGGTACGCTTTGGAGGGGAAGACGACGAAAAGGATGCGCGAGCGGGGCGTGCGGCTCGAGGAGTTGGAGCGCGACACGGTTGGAACGGCAGCCGCTGGTCGGCGGTTCGGGTCGCGACATCGCTTAACCAGGCGTCCGGCAGCCATGTGGACCTGGTGAGCCTGATTCCCGCTCTGTGCCCGGTGCTGACACAGAGACCGGCAGCCTAGTCTGTTCCTGGCCTGAGGTCGTGGGGCCCGAGTGGTGTCACGAGGTGGCCGCGGCTCATGTTGGCGACGGGCAGCTAACCTGCGCTGCAGTGGCCTGGTGATCTACCGGCCTGCAGTGCCATCATCACCACCACTACCACCTCGCCACGGTCAAGGCAGCGTGACTGTTGACTGCCCAAGGAGTACCGGTGACGACCGACCTCACCGCAGCGGCAACAGTTCATAACGGCGAGTAGGACAGTTTGTGTGCGATGTGCGTAGGACGTTTAGGATGTAAATAAGGAATGCTGTAGTGTGTTGTGTGCGAATCGTCAGAGTTATCGGTTGTAAAGTCTGTGTTGTGTGTACAGAATCACCTGACTGCTGGTTGAATTATTTCGGATCCTGGGCCCACATTACACCATCACAGTGTGCACGTTGAATTGTTATGCTACTTCTGATTTCTGTGTTATATATATTTTGGGGTAATATCCTGTTCAACTGCAATATTTCGCCAATAAAATACACCTCATTTATCACATCTGTCTTTTTCGTTTTCGCGTTATCTTGCAGGCTTCCATTATGGAGCCGTCATAGTGATATGAAAAAGAACATGCAGCTATAAAAAAAGTAAGAAGCGGCGCCCTGTCAAAAAATTTCATAATTTCGCGCCCATCGCGTTAAAACGTGACGTCATTTCCGCTTCCGGTTGTGACGTCATCTTTTTCTTTTTTTTAAATTCTGTTTGTCCCCTCCTCACATAGATGGCGACTGTTGCAACAACTAGCCACCGGCTTGACACGTGGGCTTCTACGGAAGTTACGCTACCAGTTTACATATACCTTGCGTGTTCTACGAAGCATCGAGTACGCTTTGCAGAATGTAAAGAAGCAGTGGTTTACTCATTTCCTTTAACATGTGGCAGCAGATATGTGGGACAAACCGGGCGCTGCTTAAACGACCGTCTCAGGGAGCACGCGTACAATGTCCGGGGAGGTCTGCAAGGTCACGTGGCGACGCATTGCCGAAACTGCGGGTGCACGCCGGAATTTGAAAAATGTGCTGTACTGTTCGCTCATGATGACCAAAAAACGCGAGAGATAGTAGAAGCAGCAGAGATGGCCAAGGATGTTAGGCATTGTATAAGCGTGCCTTCCATTGCTCTGTCAGCAAAGGAACTATGTTTTTTGGGCATATTGCAAGATAGTGGTATGTGATTTATTAACTTTTATTTTGTTCTATGTAACTGGTGGTGTGCCTTTAGAGAGATAAATCTTATCACTTAAGAGTGAATGTGGTTACGTGGATGTGAAGCGGCGCAGGCGTGGTGTTACCCTATATATTCATGTGTTTTCTTCAATAAATTTCAGTTGGAAGTTAGCGCTTGTGTGTGTCGCATTCTCCTGTCTTTCGTCCCTGAAGTTCGCGCTATTTAGATGCACTAATGCAAGCTTCAACTTGACTGATAATTCGGTTCAATGAGTTTAACACTGATATCCAGGGTCCATGGGATTTGATAGAGAGATAGGTTTATTGACAGAAAGGCAGAGAGGTCGGCCTGAACGATAGTATGCTCTAGCCTGCTACGCTACACGGGGGGAGGGGAAAGGGGAGGAAAAAGAGTGATGAATGACGATGGTGAGTTAGAGGCCGCTATGAAAGAGATCGAGGTGATTTTAACGACAGGGTATCATATGTTCGTAAATCTAAGTAGGCAATTTACATTCCGCTCCGTTCTGCCGGTAACCAAACCCATGACATCATTCCCAGCGACAGGCACACCACAGCAAGTGAACCACCGCGGAACATTTTTTTTTTCAGGGTGGCATTCATGCACAACCTAACAACTGGTTGTCATTTTGTGCTTCAGATAGCACATTCATTCTACGGAATTCGCATAATTGAATTTTACTACTGTTTATAATTGAGGAAAAATGTTTTGTTACTGTAATAAACGATACCTGCTCATGTACACATTCCTGCGCGGGCCATGATGGGCCTGCGGTATCCTCGAATAAAAACCATAACCGTTGGCAGCGTCACAACGAATGGAAATGTCAGCGGGTCGATACAATGAAAGAGACGTCATAAATTATTCGAACAAAATTATGTACATACGTGAACCCTGAAGCACTCGTCCACTTCTTCTCTCAGCTTCTCCTGCACTTCGGGGTGAATTGCGAGCAGGTAGAGCGTGAACGAAATCACCGTTGAGGTTGTGTCCTGGCCGGCGATGAAGAACAGCACGCACTGCGCCATCGATTCATCCTCGGTCAGTGCTGCACAAGAGAGAAATATACGTCAACGAAGTCAGAGAAATTGTGTGGTCCTTATGCATAACTACACAGCAGACAGGTTTTCTCCTGAACTAATCAGGAGAAACGAAGTACTGATCTGTACTGCAGGAGAGAGCCTGAAAACAGATGCAAAACGCAAAATAATCGTAAATCAATAATCAGGCGGCTTAAGCTCGAATACCTTGTGTTGGTTTCCGCTTTCCGTTCACATGGCCCCTTATTCATTTGCCTAAGACGACTCGAAGGCGAAAGCCACCTGCTTCTCCTTTTTCTTTTCAGACAATTGAACTGACCCCCCTCTCCCCACTCCCGCTCCCCTGAAGCCTGCTGCACCCAACGTGGTTTTGCACTGCCCCCGGGATCGGAGGCAATGCAAGTTATCTGCACCTCACGTTGTTTTACAGTGCCTCCGAAATCGGCCCACTTTGACCAAGCGGTGATGTATGTGATGACGTCTCCTTATCTGAAGTCATAGTCACATCATGATGTGGTCACAATGTTTGGCAGCCTCTGACGTCGTGATGACGTCATGGGGTGATGCCATCAGATTTTTAGGGGCGTAGCTCCTCTTAGTCTAACCTTGTCCCATGTCAGGCGTTACCGCGGCAGTATCTCCCGAACAGTATAATATATGGCGCTGTCCCATAGAGATGCATGCAAACTACAGTTGGGTGACGATATACTAGATGGCGCTGTCCCATAGAGATATAAAAAAAATAAAAAATAAAAAATAAAAATAAAAATAAATAAGAATAAAAAATAAAAAATTATTAAAAATATGAAAAATTAAAAAAATATACAAATAAAAAAGAAGGAAAAACTGAAAAAGGAAAAATAATCGAAGCGGCGTATCGCTTTGATTACTGCTGGGCGAAGCCACTGAACATTTCACGGTGTACACATGATTGCTTCAGGAGCTTCGCCCAAGATCTTCATCATTCACCCGGGGATATGCTGTAATATTTTTTTTTTTTTGCATCTCTCGTGTCGACACCGACGCCAACGGCCGCTTTTCGCATTTGATGAGGCGAGTAACGCTTTTGTCTTAATAAAATCCATCTTTTTATTCCAGTTAAACAAAATCAAAACTTTCTTACTCTTGTTAGAAGAAAACGCAGTGTCCAGCTTCGCATCCGAGCCAAGGTTGAAGAGCTGGTTGTCGCGTTCAGAAGCATTTTCCGAAGTAGACGCGAGTTTTCCTTCTTGAGCGTCCATCATTAACTGCAGGAAGTCTTCGTGACGCTAGTAGACAGAAAGACGATTTAACTGATGAACACTCAATGACTGCTTTCCGAACGCCGAGTAAACATATCTTACGGATTGTTTGTCCTGTCGGCCCTTGATGATGCTCTGGCATATCTGCTTGAAATACAGAAAGATGTCCGAGTTGAAGGGTCGAAGTCCGAGCATTTTTGCGAGGGCCGGGAAAAAGACTGAAATAGGGATGTAAGTGGGTCGCTAGAAAGTAGGCATGGTTATATTTGGTTCGAAAAAGGAAAAAAAAAGGATGTGTTAACAAGAGCATGTGTGTCGGCACATTTGACATATTTGCTTTTGCATACACGGCTGCGAACAAGAATTTGAACCAAAGTGGGGCGTAGTGGGAGACAGCAAATATTAAATCAAAAGGTAGCGAGAACACTTTCATCGAACCAGTGACGTGGTTTTAAGAGCGAAACTCACAGAAAAAGACGAGGCGCGGTGTGATACGTCCAGAGAAGGCCTGCCTTGATTTGGTGACGAATTCGTTGGTCTGGTCAGAGTGTGAGTCCAGCCTTGTCGCGAAGGCGCACCTCGCAATGACGTCCAAAGTATAGTGACCGAAGAACCTAAGCAGCAAAAACGAACGAGTCGACAGAAGTTCCTGAGGCACTAGGCAAAACAGTGTAATTCAGATGAGCCAGTCGATGTTGACTCCAGTATAATTCCTTTGGACTTACTCAGAACGGAAAGGCACTTACTGTTTCACATCAATGTCCTCATTTTTGGACGCCGCTTTCTTTAAGTGTTCCGCAGTCGATACCGCACAGTCTTCGATTAACATATTCATCTGCATTCATTAATAAATGCAAAAGATAATGTATCCGTCGAAAAAAAGAACACTGTGGTGCTTTATATAATGAATATGCTCAACCTCATCTAGTTCTCTTAGCAATTTCTCCAAAAATGTAACGAATCAACATTTTTAAACGTTAAAGGTGTACAGAAAAGTCTTTTACACCGGCTGTATGTTTGAGTATCAATTACCAACAAATGATTACTTTGTATGCTTCTACAGTGTGACCATTTTGCTACAATCGTTAAAGTGTTGTTATGGGTTTACTTTTGAAGCACGTTTAGCCTTACTTGGTATGACCGCACGGTATATGACACTGGCCTTGTGGCACGATTCCGGCTGGTTAAGCGTTGCCTCATTTGGGACGAATATACGTGTCGCACCTTCTACTCGCATTTCTGGAGAGAGCAAGCTGGTAGAATTTCGGTAGTCATGTATTCATGATGCGTTAGAAGCTCACGGGAAGGAATGAACCACATATCAATTTTTCATTCGGATCGTCTCGCTTGCTGACGGAGGGCTCAGCCTCGAATCGTAATTAGGCTGTCAGCATGGCGAGTTGTTTGTAGTCCCGCTTTCTTATGCACCTTTGTGCCCTCAGTAAAGTAGAGAGAGAAAAAGCTTCTTATTGAAAAGCAGATCGCTCACTGGCTATTCTGCAGGGAATCGTATGCGCGGTGAAAAGGCTTTTACGACAGTAACATTCAGAGTTAACATGGATTTTACGTAGCTTTTAGTCGGCTCAAACTGGCCTCAGTATGTCTTAGACACATCTTTCAAGTACGCTTCAGTAGTTCATATTGTTGAAACAGTCTTCCTAATGTAAAAGTATGCGCGGGAAAACAGCAGGAACGGAAATTGACAGAACAGACAGTCAACTTATAACTGAGGCTTATCGGAAATTTTTTTCACAAGAGTGGAATCGCGCATGTGCAGCAAAACTTATCACAATGTGTTACCACGCCGGTGCAACATGATTAGCAATAAAACTTTCTTATCAGAGCTGATTAGTGACCGCCACTTTAACCATTTAGATAGCCTGATTCTTTGTCTATTGGACCAACGTGGTAACACCTTGCGATCAGTTAAGCTACACATGCGCGATTCGGTAGTCTTGTGAAAAAAAAATTCCAATAAACATCAGTAGTAAGTACAGCGTCTGTTCTGTCAATTCCTTTCCGCTCTTGCTCTTTTTCCACGCATACTTTTACAATATGCTCCACCAACTGGCCCATCAGACCCCCATCTTGAACAGCCTTCTTACTCGGCATTTAATGTATGCTGTACTGCCTGGGGCGAGAATCATAACGCACGCTCAAACTGTCTGTTCAGGCTATGTCGTCATAAACCTCTGGCGTGCGAAATGTCACATCACGAGAGAAACAACGCTGATCACCTTTCGCAGCCTTCCAGTGGAGAATGCTGGACTCGCGGCTGGTCGAATCTTCCTCCACCGTTCAACTGGAGTGATGCTCATCATGTTGTCCAGCAAAGGGTCATCAAACTCGAACAACTGCAATGCGAAAATATGTGTGAAAGCTAGAGAAACAACCGCTAGAGAAACAACCATTCCCATATTAAAGGGGCCCAGGAATGCCTTCTCGTCAAAATTTGATGCGCGATCGTGTATGTGCGATACTTTTTTATGAAAGTTTGCACCCCAACAGAATTTCTGAAAAAGCATCCTCAAAGCAACGCGACAAGATGTAGACTAAGAAGGTACGAGTACACGAGACGAGTGCTGGTCCTGAAAAAGACCTGTTGATAATACCTGTTATGAAAAACTTCTACCGAGCTGTTCTGAAAACGACCTGTTGATAATCGATTTAAAAAGTCGTTTCGTTAGTTGGGTTTGCACCGATAGCACTTCTTTGCCTATTTCTTCATTCTTACGTTTTATTAAGGCGAAAGCATTAGACGGCTCATGAGAGGGGTCCCTCAACAAAAAACCTGGTGCGTAGTTAAAAAGTGAAATGACCACCTACGCCATCTGCGCGTTAACTTCGTCTTTGCGGTGTTCGCAAAGACGTTTTTATACCACATTAGGGGCAGTTCTGGAGAAAAGTGGACCAATGTGGTATAACAGTGGCAACGAAGTGAAAGGGACACATGAGCAATGCCATCTTCCTGTTCGTTAGGGTATTGGCCAAATGCGTTTGCCCCCTTTTGCTCGGGATTAACCCGTAGTCCTTAAATATGGCCCAATGGCTGTCCTCTATGCGTTTTCCCTTACAGTTGCGTGATCTGAGAGAAGAGGCGTATTCAGAGGTAAGGATAGTATCAAATGGGATTGGTTGTTCAAACGAGACTACGGGCTCCCTAATTGTGTGCAACGGACGAGTATTGGCTTCCCCCACAGCCTCGTGTTTAGATCACCAACATTTTTCTAATGTTCAAGAAATCTTTTAATGCCCCAGAGCAGGGATTACAAATTACAATCATAATGGAAAGCTTGGCGTGTACCCTTCGCGCTAGCATATTGAGATCTTTTCATCTTTCCTTGTGAAAACTACTTCTGTTTCATGACGTTGTTTACTTTTCCTTTCCTTTTGTTGTTGTAGCTGCCTCAGTATTATCTCTTTAACGTTATGTGTTATGTGTGGCCTGCACGGACCGTGCAGGCCACACGTAACACTGTGTGAATGACGGGAACTAAATAAAGTGTTTTTAAGTGATCTAATTTGAAAGGATAAAAAATAATTTGCTTACTGAATTTTTCCAAAATTACTTACCCTTCTATTTGGGAGGGATGGGAAATCCTTTACTAGAACCTGCTTTACCAATTCCGGTTCGGCAACGAACAGAATGAGCTTGTTAGACTCGAAGGCCCTGCACGAAAAGATGTCAATGATAAATAAGCAAGTAATCGTCCATCCTAGAAGTTCCTCCTGTTTAGGGCTCCCCTTTTAACCCCAAACAATTGTGTACCTTGGATATATCAATCACAGCACGCTTTCATAGGCAACTGCATGTGCGCATCTGTTTAAAATCGAGGCATAGTGCGAACTTCAGTCTTTTAGAATGTTGGCACGGAACGGAATGCTAGCTAGTGCGAAAGGCTCGAACGTGGTCTAGATGTGAATGTTAGCAAAGCACCAAGTAAATGAAATACACCCGAAATATCAGCCTACTTATTATCTCATTGTCTGTAGAACACCCACCCAAATTGTATAGGTTTAGATTGTAGCACCCCTCATGCAAAGTACAGCGTCCACGAAGAGATAGCAACCTACGGCCATTTGTAGACATGGCAACACGCATGTCTTGTGATGAGCGTCCCTATATCTCTGAGCCCATTTATAGAGCCCATAAAACAGCTCTTGCTAAGCCTAATTGGGAGCTAACTTCGAAATTCATCGCTCAGTTACCACTGCTACTTTGCTGTCGAAGCATCATCAGATCTATGTGAATTCACATTGATCTGATGTGAATTCATCTGATTCACAGGCATGTAATTGCTTAAGCAACTACACGCCTGAGTCGGAAACAAGGAAACTAAATAACGCAAGGGACTCACGTATTCTGCAAGAGGCTACTCGTTGTATTTTCATATGTGTGTGCATAGGTCGGCAAAAAATGTGGAGCTCACTCAGATTCACTCATGAAATATATTTTGCCCTTAGAGCTCACTCGGACTCAGACTCACAAATGTTTTCCTCAGCCGGACTCACTCGGACTCAAACTCACCAAATTATTACTCACTCGAACTCACTCAAACTCAGACTCACGGCTCTATCTGAGTCTGAGTGAGTCTGAGTGAGGGGACTCATGAGTCCGTCAGCGTATAATTGGCTTTGCTGACCATGGTATGAATGCTCTTTCACACCAATGTCTCGCATAATTTGTGCTCTACTTGGCGCCTTTTGGCCACGTACCTTCAAATATGGGTCATCAGTGGTCGCAATCCAGTAAGGATATTTTTATTGAAAGGGATGACTCTCATGAAATATTTTTATCAAGAATTTCATGCGAAAGAGTACACGGGGGCAGGTCTTGGCACCTCCCTCCCCCCCTCCTTTGTAATTCACGCCCCTGATCGATAAATATTGATCTGGCGTATGAACTCTAGTACTTGGAAGTATGTGTGAGTCGACGCGAGTATAAACGTGAGCCGACATAAGGCTGATAGTAAAGCTTAAGTGGTGTAGATTGAACGATAGGTCAGCAAAAAGGTGTGGAGCTCACTCAGACTCACTCAAGAAATATATTTTGCGCTTAGAGCTCACTCGGACTCAGACTCACCAAAGTTTTTCTCAACCGGACTCACTCGGCCTCAGACTCACTAAAATTTTTCTCAACCGGACTCACTCGGACTCAAGCTCACCAAAATATTACTGACCCGGACTCACTCAAACTCAGACTCACGGCTCGATCTGAGTCTGACTGAGTCTTAGTGAGTCGACTCATGAGTGAGTTTGCCGGCCTATGTGTGTGTGTAGTGTGCGATGTGGAGAAGACATCTCGGTGCATGATGTCTTGGTGCAGCGTGTGCGCAACATCACTGCAAATTTGTGACGGCGGGTGCCATAAACTATTTCCTTTAAAGTTAGCGAACGTGTTGTCTCCCTCCTTTTTCGTCCTTATGTTGCTTCTGCGCTAAATATTACTATGTCGAATGTCTACCCGCGTGATATTTGCGCACTCTAGATTGGATATAATTAATTTATTCATAATACCTTACAGGTCTGTTGAAGGGGCACTGAGTAAGGAGGGTAACAGGAAAAAAAATTAGCATTGAATAAAAAGGCAACAACGTAAACGTCACAATTAGTACAGTAGAACATCATTATACAATATAATCAAAGAACGCCATTAGGTCCCTTGATTATTAAATTACAATTTTCTCTCAAACAGCAGTGTAATAACTAATACGTAATTCCATTTTTTTTAAATCTTGTAAATGTGAGAGTGTGACGCTAACTTACCCGAAGAATCTGCCATATTTATCATACCGCTCGGCATCAATCGCGTGGATGGGCTGAAAATTAAACAGAATAAATGCATAGTGAGAAATGCCATGTTGTGTCTCGGCACAGTTAATAGCACACCGCGAAAAGCCTTCATCTAAGGCCATATCTTCTGGGTCAGCCTCGCTGTTTGCATTGCATTCTTGCGAGTGCTCTTATTCACAAAAAAAAAGGGGCGGAGAGGGAGAAAGAAGCGCTGTTGTAAAACATGTGGCATGATACCTGCTTCTACCAAACTGTGCAGTCCACTGCACTTTATATCATTTGACAGTGTATCAGAACAGACAGTACCAAAGCTTTGCAGAGTCTGCGTCTCAACGAAAGACATGTGGCGCCTTCAGAAATAAATCGGACAACATAATAGCGGCATATTGCAAAAAGGACGGGATACAGTTGTGTACTTTGGGGCTTTTGGCAACAGCGCGTATATAAGCGATGCTTCTTTTTTTATTCAAAGTGCCGCTAATGCACGCTGCATTTACTTTTTAATTAAAGTTTCCTTGCACAGCGTTTCTTCTTCGCTTTCAGGGCAACGCGATCGTGGGTTCCTCACGAGATCGTATTAGAAGTTCGTCATCTTAGCCAACTTAATTGCACAATCAACACCCGCTTTGGCAGCATAACGCCCATACGGTGCTGTGCTGCAAAGCTCGAGGTAATGACATGAATTTTCGGCCGCCAACAAAATGCGCAGTCCTCCCCTCCCCTCCCCCCCCCCCCTCCCACCCTTGCACCTCTTCTCTTCAGCCCTATGGCGGGTCTCAAGGATATCGTAGTTCGGGCACTTGACCAAAATTTAATTTAGTTGCACAGACAGTCGAAAGAGAATTACTATACGCATTCCAAGCTTAACAGAAAAGAAGCTAATTTCAATGAAACATGGAGCTATCGATAAATCAATCAAAATTTATTAGCCATTCAACCGAAGGAACATGTGTAAGGAAATACGCAGATGAATTTACATCTCTGACTTACTTTTCTGTGAAGTTGCGATGTAGGGTTGAATATGAGGGCAAACGGCTCCGATGGAACGTTCTGGTTCTTCCAGTAGTTGCGATTCCGAGAAGCATAGCTGCGACATTATTACGTGCACATGAAAATCATGAACAATTCTTTCTCCACGAACAGTCAGCCACTTGAAAGGCAATTTAATGCCAGAATGACTATAGTATACTATCGTAAGGGGTGGGAAAAGAAACGGTGGCTGAGGAGGAGGGGAAGGAGGAGGTGAGAGGGTAAAGTATAACGCAGTCTTGTATATTATAGCATAGCAAGGGGTGGGAAATGGAAGCGAGGATGAAGAGTAGGGCAACGTCACCAGCCCCGCAGCGTCATCAGTCTTTGCACTACTAGTGCGTAGTTTCCCCAATTTTTTTTATTATTTAACATAATCTTTAGGTTATATGCTTTGTTGGATAGGGTCTGCTTAGTACATGACCAACGTTCAAACGCACGAAAGACCTTGGGCTCCAAGGTCCTTAATCTTGCTTAAAAAGAACTTGACTTCCTTATATTCAAGTGTACGTTGAATAAATCCGCGTGATAAAGTTAAATCACACAGAATATTGCACTACGTTGACTCTTATATTTCCATTGTTCAGATTTAGGACTTTAAATATAGGCAACATTTTACTGTTGCTCCTTCCCGCCCCCCAATTCATATTTGCGGGAGTGTGTTAATTGTGTGCGCGTGTATATGTACAAACTATAAAAAAAAATTCGTCAGTGAGAACCCGCCACCTCAGCCCAGTGGCTGCGCCTACGCTCCAGACGTTCAGGGCATGCAGGAATGTGCGTTGCATCAGGAGATGATACGAAATTCGCATCTGGAAGCTCTTCGGAATTGACAGCAGTTGTCCGCTATCAGACGTCGCAAAAGGTGATCGATTTGTAGCCGGCATGCACGTCGACGTTGCAGCTGGTGAAGAAATTCAGCTACTCGACTCGAGTTCGCACAAGCTAACTTCTGTGTATCTCTCTCTTTTCACTCGTTCTGTTTTTGTGTCTGTTTTGTCCTAGCGGTATCCCACTCCTTGACTGGTCGACGGCTAAATTCTTCCATTCTCCTAAATGGTTAGGTTTTTTTAGGGGCGAAGCTCCTTAAGGCGGCACCCGTTCGTCCCTCGTAGTCGTAGTCGTAGTCGTAGTAGTCGTAGTGCGTAACCAGTCTTACGCTTTGACCTCCAAGGTGGTGCCGGTGGGAGATTTTTCCTGTGCGTTGTTGAACAATAAAAAATTCGCAGCGTGCGCGTTAACTAAAAGCCGAATTCTTCTGTCTCTCATTCCCCATTAGCAGCCATTGGCATGTTCCAGTAGGAAACGTTAGTAGAAGTAGAAGTGTAAATGTTAGCTAAAAGCCGACTTCTTCTGTCTCTCATTCCCATTAGCAGCCATTGTTTACCTCCAAGGTAGTGCCTGGTGCACGGTGTAAGAAAAATAATTTAGGTGTGGACACTCTCCGCCCGCCGCGAAGGAGAGCGCGTCCAGATAATGTTCGCCTTTAATACATGCGCCGGCCGCAGTTTCGTGGGGGGCGCTGCGACATGGGGGCTTAAGAAACCTATTGCGACGAGGCGAACGCGCATTTTTCTTCATTTTTTTTCACCTCATTGCATTTTTTTAACCGTGCACGCTAGCAACTAGAGCAAGGAACGCATACCGCGTTTCTCGCGACCGTGCTCGCTACCGAAAAATGCGACGTGCGGCGAACGCCGGAATTGGCTGCACGACGTTAGAAAAAAAAAAAGGATTATACTTCTTACGTTGCGTTGCGTACGTAAAAGCGCGGCGTCTTGCTTAGAGCGCGTGAGCAGTCTTTCTGCTCGCTGACTTCTCACGTGCGCAACGCCGTTACGGACGCTACGCACGCAGCTCGTCTTCTATAGTACAAGCGCGGGCCGCGGTTGCGTGGGAGGCGCTGCGACATGGGGGCCGAGAGGAGGAAAAAGGCGAACATTATGTGGACGCGCCGTCGGGCGGAGTGTCCACACCTAAATTATTTTTCTTACACCGTGGCCTGGTGAGATTTCTCCTGTGCGTGATTAAACAATAAAAATTTTGTTCAAAACGCCGTTGATTGATGAAATAAACCAACGAAAGACGCCAGATGTTTTGTAAAAGCAAAACGAAAGAACGCCAGATGTTTCTAAAGCAAAACGAAAAGACGCCAGCTGCTTAATGAAAAACGCCAGATGTTTTCTAAAGCAATGGTTTTCTAAACAATGAAAATTCACAGCGTACATGTAAAATTAAAGTGAGCTGCAAGTCGTCATAACTCATCGAACCTTTAGTATAAACGCGCCCGATCTCACGTCGATGATGATGTACTGGGCAGAATTCACGGAAGATTCACGGTTTACCGATGAACCTCCGCAGCTTCGCCCACTCATCATCATTCACTCCGTGGATATGCTGTGATTTTTTTTTTCGAATGCCCGCCGCGGTTGTCTGGTGGTTATGGTGAACGAGTGCTGACCCGAAGGTCGTGGGTTCGAATCCCAGTCGCGGCGGCCGCCTTTCTATGGAGGCGATATGCTTGAGGTACGTGTACTTAAATTTAGGTACATGTTGAAGAACACCAAGTGGTCTAAATTTCCAGAGCCCTCTACTATACAGCATCCCTCATAATTATATTGTAGTTTTGGGACATAAAACCTCGACAATTATTACTATCCTGATCTTGAACTTTTGTCTCTGCATACCGATGATGATCTAGCGGGAGAGAGAGAGGGGGGGAGAGATAAAAATAATGGAATAGGCAGGGAGGTCAACCAGAATTATAGTACGCGGTTTGCTACCCTACACTTAGGGCAGAGGGAAGGGGAAAGAAAGGTGGCCAGCAGTAGTGATATCCGTGCCACACGGGCATCGAAAATGGCATTACCTTCATAACGTCTTAACATTTAATCTCATTGGCGCGGTGCCACACTGGCGAGTCAAATGGCATTCGCCTTACTGCCATTCGCCACCTAATGCCTTCGTCAAAACTCATTCGACTGAGAAATGCGCACTCTCGACGCCAAAGCTTGCTCACTGCAGTGTACGTGAAACATTTCAAATCACGTCGATCGCGTAAAAATATTTTGTAGATGACTTTTGACAAATCTCACGTTATTCTATAGCTGGCTTCGATATGGCAGCAGTCATGTTGCTTCTGGGCTTTCAATTCAACATGCAAATGCCGAAGTTGCTGTTGTCAATTGCGACGTTGTAAAAGGCAGTAAAAAACTCCAGCTAATGTCACCACAGTATATATACTTGTTTAATTTCACTAGTATTGAGCGCTGACTAGACTTCTTAAAATGCGTGTTTAATTTATTACCATAAGACAGCTCAGTTCAGAAGTCACTGTTATCGACAACATTAGGTCAAATTCCATTAAGTTTAGACGTGTGGCAGCTCCGGTGAAAAAAATGTTCTGGAAATTAGGAGTTTCAACCAACCTTTACGTATGTTCGAGCGTGTGTTTGTATGTGCGCGTACACATACACATGCAATACTGAAAAAATTTAGGGGGAATGGGTTGAACTTGCCAGACCCCCGCCTTACACCCTGACAACGCCAATGGCTAGTTGCCACGTTGCCACTGCATCTTAAAATTTTATGTCAGCCGTATTTAAAACGCACTTAGTGGTTGCTCTTTCCCGTCTCTTACGACTGACTGGCCTGTCAGGTTGATGGGAATTTTCTCCGCATACGTCAGCCCCATTACATTTGAATCACCTTTGTACAATTACGCAGACATCTGGCAGAATGTTCTGGGTGAATAATTTGTTTATGTAGTTAACCTTTGACGCATAGACCGCAATATGCAAAAAAAAGTCTACTAGATTCTAAATTCTCTAGTCTAAATTTTCTAGAATGTAACGTTCTAATATCTAAAAAATATAAAAAATAAAGTGGAAGTACTCACAAGTACCACAGGACGCAGGCGGTCACTGCGAGTATCAGACATTCCAGCCACCCTAGGAACAACATTATGCTGCCCAACGTCCGTTAACACAGAAGACCCAGAAATGAATGAAGGAGGCGTTTCCTTTCACTACTGAGCCCCGCGACGTTATGCTTTAGCGCCGGACAAGAAAGGCACGCTCTTTCGCTAAACACGCGAAAGTTACGTCAGTATTTACGCCGAACGCGCACCGCTGTGGCTCATACGTGAGCGCTAGGTGAGTCACCGCGAAATACGATATGGCCGCGGTGTGAGCATTAGCTGGAGCCCGTCGATTAACCAGACGCTTTATCAGCGCGCTGAGGGAGAGAGAGAAAGAGGAGGAGGGGAGTAGGGGGTGTCGCGAATAGACGAGACGAACGTATATAGGTGGGTATTCATCTCTAGAAGGTGGCCTCTCTTTATCGGCTCTCTTCTATCTCTCGATTCCCTTCCCCTTCACCATGCTGCGCCATGCTCCCTTATAGGTTGCAGAAATAAGTGTGTTTCCTAACTTCTGACTACTGCCAAGGTCATCTCCTGGCCTGCAGGACAGGCGCACTTACGCGAGCAAACTTTTGCGCTGCATCACACGAATAAAACCCGTTATGGAAAGTATGTGGGCCGACATTTTGTGACGAAGCTAAATTTCTCAGCAACTCCGACGTTAGCCTAACACGGAGGAACGCACTGCCGCGTTTGTAGCATCAAGCCTGGAAGGCTGCTGTCAATTTAGGTTCATAGCAAGGCGTTAAAGCGAATTGGTTATTTATTTTTTTTTTTGCAGAAGCCCTGGTCTGTATGCTTTTGATCACAATTGCTTGGGACCTGCCACATCTCAATACGAAAAATAAAAATAAAAACACGCTTACCGTAAAAGCCCCATAGCTTCCACAATCGCTTATCCGCATTCATATTGAGCAACTCAACAGATGACAAGTGGTATAAGTGATTACGAATTGAACCTTGAGACCACGTAGTACATTAATGTGATATACTGCGCATCACTTGGCACTTTATGTTCAGTGGTTGCAACGAAAAATTAAAATTAGACGCACGGACGAAGGAAACAAACACGAAGACACTGCTTTCCTTCGTCCCTGCGTCTAATTTTTCACTGCAACCACTGAGCATGCAAGATCACCAACTAGCCCAGTGGCATACCATTCTAACTGATACTCTGTTGGGTCATGACAATGTGCTGTGCGTGGCATGAATTAAAAGTACGACACACATTCAAACATATCGGGCTGCACGTAATCATATAGCTATGGTATTAAGCGGTGACCGAGTGCCCATGATCTCTCTCTATTAATTCTGTTCGTTTCCTTCTACTGCATGAATGAAGTCTTGCCGCTAACAGAGCTTTTTCTTTTCCATAAACTTGCCATAAGTGATCGTCTATACCTGAAAACAAAATATTTCTTGACATTCCAGAAATTTACAGTCTCGGAATCATGGCGGTGCATTCTTGAAAAGAAACTAGTAAAACGTTAGTGACGCAAACATTTACAACCCCCATGTACACTTTACTACGTGTCGCTAAGCTTTTACTGCTATAAAAGTATATGAGATGTACTAAGCGTTGTCATTACTACCCAGCGTGTAAAGTCAGTAAAAGTACTGCTTGCGTCCATGACGGGTTAGTAAACGTTACTATCTCTACTGGCTGTAGTATGTCATGCTGTAATTGTGACTGTGTCCTACGGAAAATAGGCAAACTATGCTTTCCTTGATTATGTTAGAATAACAGTTTTGTGCTTCGTCGTGGCACACGTATATGTTAGTAAAACAGTTTAAGAATCTGGGTCCGAAACAACACTTACATATCTAAGTTCACGGCTCGTCACCGGTACAACGTGTGCTGCTCGGCTGTATGTGGACTTCAAGTTGCTGTTATAGTATATGTTGCGTAGAAGGCTTGATATTCATGTGTGTGCGTGTATGCATCTTTGTTCTCCTTTATGGTTCGTTCATGCCTCTATGTATGCAATGTTATTTTACCAGGGTGACGCCATGAACGAATAAGCGGTTACTCATTAGTGTAACAAGACAACGGCTTTTCTACTACGGTGTCTCTCACAACCTGGCTGGCTCTGAGAAGTTAAGTCCGGCCCAAACTTATCGAGTGTTAGATACGTAGTGTTCGGTAGAGACAACATCTTGTGTATAGATGCGACTCAAGTTTCCGACGCAAGGTTCGATAAACATATTATCTTGTATATACATATGACTGTTTTGGTGGCCGATGAACCCGATCGGTAGTCAGCGCTCGTGTTCATCATTATTTGGCCTCCCCCACCCTTCCCTACCTTTGTATCCGCACTCCTGTGTTTCGTGCTGTGCATTTTGCGCCATACTTCGGGCTATTCGACCTGTATTAACTTGGGTGCTGGGGGTGAAGGCATTAGCAGATAAGAAAAGGGGATATGAGAGATGGCGAAGGACAGCTAAAATATTCTCACAAGCGCGAAGGCAAGTGCCACGATGCATTTGGCGGTCGCTGTAAAGGCTGAATGAATTCGAATTCAACTGCACGAAGAGAAAAATTTATTTTTTGCTCTACAGATACGTCGAACCTTTCACACTGAGCTTTCGACCATTTCCGAAATCTGGATCGCTTGAGAAAGACAAACAGTGAATCGCTAGCCTCGTTGCCGGATTCCTAATGTCAGATCCTTGGCTGTCAGTACAGTGAATCCGTTCTGGAATTCCAGTGGCACCTGAAATAGAAGGCACACCAGCTTAGGAATCAGTGGCTGTTGATAAATGAAAACAGCGAAGCGTTGTTAAATTCAATAACATTTTCGCACTTCTGTACACCCTAACACTTTCAGTATATTGAATTCGATAACTCGTGCGTTGAAGAAGGTGACAATAGACATAAGTTTTGGTCTTTGTGAAGCTCGCGAACTTGTTCATATTCTCATATACTTATATATTGAAACACAACTTTTCCCGCCCTATCAGCATGTACCTAAAACTTATTTGTGATAATAGTTAAAAACAGCTCAAAATAAAACACGCACAGGTAACGACAAAGGTCTGGCGCTGACTGTCAACAGTTTTGGTTTATTGCGAAAACACTGTAATACACCTTGAGAAGGAGTACACAGGGGAAGGTGAAGTTATCAAAACGTTTAGTGACGCATGTGTTCACGGACAAAATTTAGTCAAATAAAAATAGTTACGGAGATAGCCACACTCCTTTTCAGTCAGATTTATCGTAGGCGCGCTGACACATACATGTTTGGAGTTTGTGTTCTCTGATTCTCTGCCGCTGCGTCCGTGTTTGCACGCTCTTCATATTTCGTCATACTTATATTTTTAACGCACCTTTAACGCGCCCGGGCTGAGAAATCGACATCCTCTTGTGCAATACTAGGTACTGTTGCAGCAATAACAGTTATATAATACTCTGCTAAGACGTGCGCTAAGCACAGCCGCTCAACCATCTAAAGCCGCAAAGTGTAAGCAAGAACTTGAGCTCAACAAGACACAGCAAAATGGCAACGTAGAGTGTCATTTCTTTCTCTTTCGGTATTTGTTGCGCTTGAAAAACTTGTCTAGATTAAACTTACTTTTGTCTTTTCAGTCCGAACGACCTGCACGTTGCGGATGGTGTACAGGATAGACAGCTTCACCGCTTGTAGAGCGAACCGCATACCGATGCAGTTGCGAGGTCCTGCTCCAAATGGCAGGTACGTGTACGGTTGTATGGAATCAATGTTCTCGTCGCTGAACCTGCAAGAAATTCGCTAGCCGTGTTGCTCTCATGAACTCCGCACCTTGACGCATAGAACACAAATGGCAAGAACGAAGCGTCGCAAATCAGCTGTTGCACAGCTTGCTCTGCTCACCTTTCTGGATCGAACTTCATAGGATCAGGGAAGTACTGCGGGTCATAGTGCATAGAGTAGACGGGAATAGCAATCAACTCTTCCTTCTTAATCTTCACTCCCGTATCTCCGAGAACGTAGTCCTCGTAAGGCGATCGCTCAATCCTGGAAGTTAAGCACACAGGAACACTTTTGAACGGCAGATCTGACTGATGGCATGTTGACACCCTGGCTTTATTATTAACTGATTCTAGCTGATTGCCCTGTAGCTAGCTTAAACAAAGGATATGGATGTTAAACTCAATTCTGCATTACAAACACTGACTTCAAATTCTTGTGGCCGTTGGAACGTTCGCTATGAGACATTACATTTGGAACGATATGATTTGACGATTCTTACCGCGTCGCAGGAGGATACATTCGAAGCGACTCGGATACAACGCAGTGTAGGTACTTGAGCTTCGTGACAACATCCAGGCTGGGGTGTTCCCCCTGTATAAACGTGGAAAATAACAGCATACCATTGAAGGCAACGAATGCTCCGCTTGCGCAAAATGCGAAAAACATTTGGCGTCCAAATCTCACGTAGGTCTTCAGTAAAGGAAGTATTTTATTGTCTCCTTTCTACAACTCAATTTAGTCTTGAAAACAACGCTGCTGTCGTGCTTTTTTTTTCTAGACTACAGATTCCCTAAAACTAGTTTGTACTAACATAGATAGTTGACTTAAAGATTTCGGTTATACAACACTATCTCACGTGCATTCTGTCTTGATGAACGTGTCGATACTTACTTAAGCTTTCAAGCAGAGCGCTTTGTCTTCCGCTCCAATGATATTTACAATATATTACCTATCCACAGTATTCCACCTGGGTATGATATTAGTATAATGCCTTTCTTATTTCCAATATCCAGCTTTGTTTGGAGTTTCACATTCCATATTTACTACACCCTGAATGCGACTGAAGTTAAAGAATAACATATCACCTTCGCAAAAGTGCTCACTGCTACTATTTTGAACTTCGCCCTTGCTAAAAATTTTTGAAACTTCTGAACGTTCTCAGATAATCGTGAAGCGAAGTTCTTAAGTTCTTCTTCGTAACAAAAGTCCTTGACGAATAGTAGCGTAATCTCAGTAACGCAAGGCGAGAAACGGTTTCCTTCCCGTCACTTCCCGTATATATAACGTGAAACATTAAAACTGAACGTAAAAGATGAAGAACGAATCACTCCCGTCCCAACTTTCTGATGGAAGCGAAGCTCATTTAAACATGAATGTGACCTTCCGTATGGCTGGTCAATCGCTTCAACGAGATTAACTTAATTTAGAAAACGCATGGCATTTGACAGAGGCCGCTGAGGGAGACACGGAGAGAATTTGATATATACGCGACCCATCATCATGTTTATAAATCTACGTACATGATTTACATTCCGCACCCATCTACCGGTAACCGAATCCATGACCTAACCCTTAGCAACAGCATATACCGTAGCTAGATAGCCACTGCGGAACGTTGCCCCAGGGTGGCCGTCATGTTATGGGTGCACAAACTATCAGCTAGTTGTCATTTCGTGCTTCAGGCATCACATTTATTGTACGAAATTGTCAACATCAAAGTTCAGCACTGATAATAATTATGGAAAAATTCATGTTATTCTAATAAGCCAAACATATTCAGAACCCATTCCTGCGCGGTCCTTAACGGGCTTGCAATATATTTAAATAAATAATTTAATGATTGGCAATGTCGGAGCAGATGAATGCGTTAGTAGGTTGATTCAATGAAAAACAGTTATAAATGATATGAAAATATATATGCTATGTTACATACGTGAACCTTGAAGCACTCGTCCACTTCTTCTCTCAGCTTCTCCTGCACTTCGGGGTGAATTGCGAGCAGGTAGAGCGTGAACGAAATCACCGTTGAGGTTGTGTCCTGGCCGGCAATGAAGAACAGCACGCACTGCGCCATCGATTCGTCCTCGGTCAGTGCTGGGAGAAAAAACAAATGTACGTCGGCATAGTTACAGAAACTGCGTGGTCATTAACCCTAGCAATAAACAGATTTACTCCTGGTGACAGGTATACAGGAGGAACTCTGCAGTGATAAGTACTGCAGAAAACCACAAGAAAAGAACAGATTGACCGTGTTTGTTAACTTTAAATAAAATTTAATCAATAACCAGGCGATCTGTCCTAGTTAAGCTCGAATATTTTGTGTTGGCATCCGCATTCTGTTCTGTTGGCAATAGAAAAAGTGAGAATGCAAATGATACAATATGTTTCTCGTTTATATGAATACTATAAATAGAGTACACTGCAAACCGTTTCACACCCTTATAGGTGTATTTGCGATAAAACACCTATCGTACACCCTTTTTTCTGTCAATATTATCCGAAAGGGTGTAATGTCTTCTTTGCACACCCTTCGCACACCCTTTTTTCATTTTTTGGGTGTACAATGGGTGTATGTTCTGTTAAACACCCATGGGTGTTCTTTGGATTTTACACCTATGGGTCAATTCACGCAGTGAATTGACCCATAGGTGTAAACAGGTATCGTTGTACTGCTGAATGCAATAAACTGAGACACTGAACACCACGGGCAACGCCTCCTGAAACCACGGGTCACCACCCTGTTCGACAGAGCGTCTTGGCACAGGATACTGTTTCACGAGGCACCTGAGTGTGAAGCTACCTGCTCGTGAATCAGTAATGGTTCACATTGGTTTGCTAAGCTTGCCACTAAATTTTCATTCTTTTAGTAGTGCATCACAAGTCTGCTGTAATTACAAAGACGCATGTATTTTGCCTACTTTATTAGGCAAGTGGTAGTGAAAATAAAATATAGCATTGTCGTGCCTGAGGTTCTGAATGCAGTGAGTCAACTGATGTTACTTATTTTGAGCTCACATATATTTAAGCCTTTACATCCCGATTTATTTTTGAGAAATCGTTTCCAAAATAATTTTATTTATTGCTTGATTGGATTGACACGTTGAATGAATGCCCGAAATACATTCGGAATAATATATGTATTTGTTTAGCATTCATAAGCATTTGTTCAGTTTAGAGATAGTTGGCTTCACTGCACTGTGATCATCGCAAACACCTCTCCTAACGCTTAATCTATAGCATACATATACAGTGAAATCTCGTTGACACGATTCTGCATAATACGTTTTTCAGCCTAATACGTTCTCCTTTTTATTTCCTGCCAACATCCCTTGAAAATATTGCATTTTCATGCGTTTAATACCATCACACTTTTGCCAAAACTGGATAATACGACCGCGAAAGTGGATCATGACCGATATATCGAGAAATCCTGCGTTTATTCTTCGCTATGACAGCTCCCACCGCGTTCCAACAACTCACGATCTGCGCGTAGCAGAGCCGCTGAGACCACAGCAGCATCAGTTTAGCGGCGAAAAGATCGCTGCTAGGCGATCTTTTCTTTGAGATTATATATATACATATATATTGCCGCTTTGTGAGGGCCCCCCGTCCAGTGAAGGGAGACTTTAAGCCCTGCTTGTAGTCATGCAGCCCTTACTGTGTCGTCGCAATGCTTACTGCGATTCGAATACACTGTGTAAAGCATAACAAAACATAACACTGCCGCAGAAAGAAAGCTGCGCCCACGCGACCCAACAACGGCCGGGACGCCACCTCCTCGGCCGGCGCAGCCGCCGCGGCCGCCGCGCGTGCGCAGCGCGCGGAACAGCTCTATCACCACGTGACTTATGCAACGCGCTCAGACACGTCGCCGGACTCCATCGTTTTCTGCGTGTGTTGTGCGTCGCCTCCCGATCGGTCGAGTTTTGCACTCGGTGTTTCGGTTGTTTGAAGTGTGCCTGCTCTGTGTGCTCGTCCTTTACCTTCTGCCAGTGCTGCTTATTACGAAGATGCACTATACTCAAAGGGAGACCTGCAGCTTCATATCGTGGAGCACTCGAACTGAAACGGTATGTACCACTAACACGTTGCTACGGCCAGCGCTTTGTTAACTCCGAGAGCGCGATCTAATGCCGTTAACTAAGCTTTTCTTAACTGGTTGACGATCGGTGAGCATTTGTTAACGTAGCGAGCATATGTGAGTGCATTGTTTCATCGGGATGAAGGCAAAGTTGTGTGACATTAGGCACGGGCAGGCTTTGCTGTGTTGGTGTTGAAAGCAGTGTGCGCATGCGCGGCTGTGATTCGGAGGGGGATTTGAACGCAGTTGTGGCGGTGCCCGCCTGTCGGCGGTGGTGTTGGAAGGGGGCCCCGCTCTCGATGAACCACTATTTTGATTTAAGAATAGTTGGGTTGTGACGGCGCCTGTTACCTCTAAGCGTCAAGCGTGTCTAAGGCGCGTATGCTTCGGCCTGTTGGTAATTCAAGTGCATTTTTTGTCGCACAAGAAAAAAAAAAAAGAAACAGGACAGAAAACAACGACGTGGTGTCCGCGTCGTTCTTTTCCGTCCGTGTTCGTTTTGTGCGCTAAAACTACCGTGATGCTCGGGTTGATGCGTGTGGGTCATTTTAACGCAGCATGTTGCTTCGTTTTAGGTACGCCGCGCGAAGCTCGCCTAAGTGCTAATACATTCCGTTTCGTTAAATTCGTACCGATGTTTTAATTCATCCGTAACATAGGTTTCCTGATAATGCCGGCACCTGTGCACGGGGAGCCGTTCGTTAAACTTGACTTGTGTTCGAATGAATTTTTCATGTCTATGTGTGGCCGAATCGCCTTGAATACCTGAACTGTGCTCGAGCATCAGTGTGCACTTAGACGTGCGCAGGGTTCCCCATCAGGGGGGATGGAAGTAGGAATGTTAATCGCTGCCCCCCTCCCCCCGCCTTACTAAAAGTCAAAGTATGGGGCAGACGTTGCGCCCCCCCCCCCCCTCTGTCTGAATTGACTAGGGGGGGCGCACCCTCCCCCCTTCGTGCGTACGCCTTAGTGCCCGCATTCGAGCACAATTTATTTATTCTGTTTGTTTCCATTATGTCTAGCTTTCATTATTTTGTTTGTGGTTATTAAGAGTTATATGCGCCTCGCCTCGCTTTGGCGTTGTAACTTCGCTAAATACTTTTACGTGTACAAACATTAAAAAACGCAGTTTGCACGACCACCTCCAATGATATTATTTAGTAAAAGGCAAGCCTAATGATTTATAAGAGATCTTAAATTCTCCAATCATCTTCAAGGCTGCAAGTTGCAGCCTTGAAGAGAAGTCCTTGTGCATAGTTTTGTTTTATATGCTTTTTATCGATGTGCAGGAATCCTTCATGCCACTAAAGAATGCTCCTTTTTCTTTAAAAATGCGGATGATATTTGTCAAATAGTACTTTCTCTTTCCCAAACAAGCTAATTGCACGTGGAAAAGCTGTTAATTCTCTCCAGTTCCATATGGGGCATCTTATGTACTATCGTGAGCAATATGAGCTCGAACATGCGAGCGCGTGGCGAACAGCCTTGAACCTTACGTCGGCTGATTCGCAGCGGCGGCTGTCGGAAACAAAGCGGAAAGGGCGCCGCGCTTCCACTAGCTGTTGACCCTCCCGCTTCGATATTGTTGATGCGAAAGAGCATCTTAGAGAGTGTCCAGGCCGCTAGCGGTGATATGAATTCCCATCAACGCGAACAGCCACATCAGACTAGGTAGCTGCTGAGATATCGGCTGTGACGTAGCCTGCCACGATGCGCAGGCCATGCTTGCGCATCATTATCTCGGTGGTGTCGGCTGAGGATTTTGCCGCGCCTCATTTATTTATTTTGTTATCATTGCTAGCGGTCATTGGCACGCAATCAGCCGACATCTCGCAGCAACGCTAGCGAGGCGGGAGTACCAACAGTCAGCGGAACAGCGCCCCCCCCCCCCCATCCCCTCCAGTTTCGGCAACGCCATCCACGTATCACCCTATCTCAGCTTTAAGGCTATTTTCCACGTGCTCGCATGTTCGAGCCCATATTACTCACGATAGTACACGGTACAGAAACTGTTATTTACTTAAACAAATAATTGAAGTCTGCGTAGCGCTTTCCAGACAATGATCTTTTTATTTTTTATCATGCAGGGAGAGAGCGTTCCAATAACACCTTGCATTGTGTACGATGGCCCCGATCTTCCCTATGCAAGCAAGCTTTTCCTCCCTGTGGACAAAGAACTGCTCTTCAGTGTGTCCAATGCCGAAGAATGAGTAGCTGCACTCATGGCAGCACATTGGCTAAACATTGGTTAAATATCGGCTGCCATCACAAGGTGTTCAACGTTCTCGTCGCTGTTGAATGGCTCCTTCTTGGCCAGTGGGTAATGACTCCGAGGACACAAGTAGTAAAGCTCCTGAACATTTTCAAGAAAGCCTAGAAAATAGGCCTTAGCTTCTGCTTAAAGTATGTCGCCACCTGTGATTAACTCGAGCTTAAGCCATAAAGCTATATTTTCATATGGTAACGAGTAGTTATTTGTTTTACATTATACAGAAACGAATACTATGGCGGTACTAGTATTTCATTTCAATTTCTTGCTCATTTTCTTGTGACATTTTAATTCAAGCCATTTTGTCTGCCGATTTCAACATGTTCTCGCAGGTCATTCCACTTTGTGGTTATTGGCTTAGTTTTTATATTCAAAGGACTTTGTGACTTTTTTGCAGTAGTTTAATAATTGAGATCTTTTGCTATTGAAACTTTAGCTTAACAAAACTGCCAGTACTTGTCAGTGAAATCAGTGCATCGAATATTGTTTTAAAATTTATTTTTGAGCTATATGACAAGCTTTAAGTTTTGTCAATATTTTTTTTAAGAAATAAATACTCGTTTTATTCAATTACCAATGATTCTGTTGTCTTTGCTTGGAAAGGGATAATCTTTAAATTTCTCTGAACATGCCCGTGTAAAATTTGATTCCACTTTTGTTATGTAGGTAATGCTTCAGCAGTGCTGTCGTTGTCATAACGTCCCTATTCCCATGCATTTCCTGCATATATTACCGCATTTAGCATGCGCTGCGACGTGCGCGTCGTGGCCCGATTGCTCACTTTTTTGTGTTGGAGCCACAATCTATTGCTCTTGAGAAAGTGGGAAATATTTCATAATTCCAGCAATGTACACAGTTTTCTACTTCACTCATGTACTTTCCCAGAAAGAGATAATATGGAGGCCTGCTGTGGAAAACGACATTCTGAGTCCTTATAATGTTGCGTGAGTTGTCACGGAGCATTGATACCCTGCTCGTGTATCAGCTACAGCTGTGTGATGGCAGTGTTTACCCTACTAAGAAAGTCGACAGCAGGCACAATGGTGTGGGCACTGCTGGAATTTTGAAACTTTATCAATCCACTTTCTCATCAAGGGATTGCACATTTCTGAACTATCTCCTTAACAGGAGAACGACCAGACCGTACCTTGTGTGTTCCAGTTGATTCCAAAACATACACTGATGTTATGCAGCCCATTTAAGACGATGGCACCTTATTTTATCAACAGCATGAGTGCATGTATAAGAAGTGGCATCAATATTTCCCTTCTTGGGAAGGGCAACTACAGTGGGAAAATTCATTCTGGGGTGTGCCCAAAGGGACCAAGTGTCTGTAGTGCCCCAAGGGGGCTGACAGAGAAGGTTCGTTTGTGCTTCTCCCTGTAACTGCTATCCTTTCGAGGGCGGTTTCATCTATTACACCCCACTCGCACGGGTGTAGCTTGTTCTAAGACCCATACTGCACTATACGGCTGTGTTACAATGAAGCATGTTAAATTGAATTCCTCATTATGAAGTGGAAATAACGCCCTTGCTTCATATTTTGACACAAACGCCTTGGTCATTTGTGCTCCGTCATTTGTGCTCCTTGTTTGGCGGCATACGCGATGCCGCTCCGCACACTCGAGAAAGGTCATTGAATACCGTAGAATTTGTCTCGAATGTACGAGCTCTGTGTTTATTAAAGCTTGACTTTATTTTGTACTATTGGATAACTGTGTGAACATCTTGCAATATGTGTCAACACATCTTAGGTAATAACTTTGTATTCAGTCACGATTGCACTGTATATGTAAGGGCCATATATGCCGTGCTTCATATGCATTATAAAATCTGTGCTGCTGCCAGGATTTTCCCTCTGTGGCAGGAGCCACTATAATAGGTCATGCGCCCTTGAAAGGACTAGCTAAAGGGTAAGCTTTCTAGCGTTTCAATGGGAGCCAACTGGGAGGGGGGAACCACTCGAATTATGGAAATTTTTGCCTGGGTGTTTGGGTGTAATTGTGCATAAACACCTTAACGCCCTTTTCTCGTTTGGGTGTAATGTGCTTTTACACCCTACACCCTTTTTTTCATTTGGGTGTAATATGCTTTTACACCCATTGGGTGAAAGTTTGAAATTACACCCATTGTATAGGTGTAATCCTGCTTGGTACACCTATTTTTTGGGGTGTAGGGGTGTGAGTTATAGACACCAAGTTACACCCATACGGGTGTAAAGTGGTTTACAGTGTACGATTGTACCTGCTAATCACGAAGCAAAATACAACGCTACAATGCACGCAGCAAAACCATTTAGGTAAGGAAATATTTCTTCATTTTGGTTTAATAAAGGAAAACTAAGAATAAGCGTTCAGTCCGTTAACGTTTAGGAAGGAACGACAAGTATTTAATTACCAGAAGCCGGAATGAAGGCTCTAGACATCCGTTTCTTGAATTTGGCTACGAAAGACCCAGCGTTGCTGTGTCAGAGTGAAGTCACAGATGTTGTATTAGCTAACTGTGTGAATTACAAGCTTCGGACATATCACGGAACATCAGCCTTCATTTTTTTTTGACATTTTTGTTTCTCTGTTGTTTTGTCCTCATCCAATACTTTCCGCTCTTCTTCATACGCGCTAGAGTTTGTAACAAAACATGTCATTTCTGTGCAGCTCAAACAAATGGAAATGTTCTTACTCTTGTTTGAAGAAAAAGAAGTGTCTAACTTCACATCTGAGCCCAGGTTGAAGAGCTGGTTGTCACGCTCAGTCGCATTTTCAGAAGCAGACGCGAGTTTTCCTTCCTGGGCGTCCATCATAAGTTGCAGAAAGTCTTCGTGGTGCTGTTGGAGAGAGAGGCGGTGTGTAACTGGCACGCACGCAATGACTGTTTTCAGAACGCCGAGCAAACGTCACTTACCGATTGTTTGTCCTGTCGGCTCTTAATGATGTTCTGACAGATCCGCTTGAAGTACAGAAAGATTTCGGAGTTGAAGGGTCGAAGTCTTATCATCTTAGCGAGGGCCGGGAATAAAACTGAAATGGAGGTGTAAGTGCGTTGCTAGAAAGTAGGCATGATGATATCTGGTTCTATGAGAAGTATTCACACGAGGGAGAAATCCGCGGGGAACACGGGGGGATTGCGGATAACGTGACCGCGACATGACAGATTAGTGAGTGGAAGCGACCCCCCCCCCCCACCATCACCCGCGCCTTTTCAGAGGACACGGGGACCTTTTCCCCGATAGGACAAACGACCCCCTGGCAATGGTGGATATAGCGGAATTTCGGGCTCCTGTTTGGCCACATTGTTGCTCTTGCTCCTGCAGAGAGCGGCAGTGGGTGTCCAGTCTGCAGCTCGCCGTCAGCAGCTGGTGAAACGGGCGGTACAAGCCACCAGAGTAGTCTGGTAACAGTGGTCTCCCCCTCCGTTCGCCTCGTCCGTGTGAGTGGGGGACATATGTGGGGAATTCTCCTCGCGAGTGTCGTCACTAGGCTCCGCCTTTATCCCCCGAGGATTTGCACCCCGTGTGAATACATCTGTACAAGGGAACGAAGAAAGGGCCATAGAGTTTCCTAAAATTAACTAGAAGGGACTGTGGCACTGCGATCGTTCAGCCACCATGGGAATGATGGGTAGTACACGGATTTGCCTGGTCTTCGTGCTTGCGGGCTGAGAACGCACTTGTGGCTTTGTTTATTGGTGTGTTTTGGTTTTCTTTCGGATAAATGAATGAATTGTTGTGAACTTCATGACCAGATTTGAAGTGGCGAGCCTAAAACGGTTAAAGTAATGAAGTGGAACTGCTGACTTTTGCTGAACTTTTGCCGACGCAGAGCCAAGCAGCGCCGTGGAACTGCTGACTTTTGCTGACTTTTGCCGACGCAGAGCCAAGCGGCGCCGAAAGAACGAAGTTTAGGCATATCCGTGTACTACCCATCATTTCCATGCTGGTCGAAGCGCCATGCGTTGCAGCTCCCATATACACTAGCGCCAGAGTTCCCTCTAGTAAGTATTGTAGGAAACTCTATGCAAAGGGCGGACAAGAACTTGTAGTTCAACATCAGTTGACACATTTGCTCTTCCGTATGTGACTGGAATAAGGCCTTAAGGGGCCCTGCAACGCTTCTTCAGCGTGGTCAGAAAACGCGGCTGATCGGTAGTCGAGGCTCTGAGAACTCGCAAGCCAAACATTATAGCGCAGCGCGCGGCCTGGAATTTACAGTTAATTCTCAAAGTCAGCTAGAAATCGTTCCCTCCTTTTTCTACAAATGATGTCATATACAGAAATGACCGCGCCATGTACACAATTTCGCGGCCATTGGCTGATTTGGACATCGTGAGCTGCGTAGTTACTGTGGCCGCCGCGGGAGGCCGCCGCGTGCCGGCGCGCTCACTCGCGATCACACTGAAAGTAAGTCGCGCGTTCGAAGGGAAAAAATAAAAAGGACTCAAGGCCATGACTTGCGCGTGACGTAACTTCTTGCCCTCATGCCACCCCTCCCTGCTTAGCTTCCTGCGTGCTAATCGGGCCGAGTGAAAAGAGAAAACACTGAGTTACAGCATGCGACAAGTTTCTGTAACTTTGCTCGTACTTGACAGATTCTAAAGATTTTTGCGGTGGTCGATTTGTGAGACTCTAAACTCCTTTAGTGCAGCCACTTGATGGTAACTTGGAAAAGCGTTACAGGGCCCCTTTAAGGCAGAGTAGTACGCACGAAGGGAGAGCTTCGTTCCAGGGATTGAGCCAGAGGCATACAAACTACTATGTTCATGGCTATGCTTGCTATAGGAAAGATCTCGTCTCCTCCTGCAAGCTGGCTTCCGCTGCAGTGCCACCATCAGCTATGGCCATCGGATACACGATAACATAACCAAACACTGCTTGAATTGCAGCCTTGCAGGTTTGCAGCCTTGGAATAACAAGGAGTTGAGCGAGTTGGTAGGTATTGATGTTAAAGGACGGGGCGTGCAAATACGAACTTAAAAGTCAAGACACCACAAACGCCTTGATTAAATTGTAGCCTTGGTGGGCATGTGACGCAGTTCGAGGAAGCAAGAACATTTGCTTTTAAAAAAACTCTCATTTCTCTTACATGGCACGTTCGCTTAACACGTTCTTGACTTGTTTGATCGCCACTATCCACGATATTGTTTTCGCCACTGCTGTCTATTACACAAGGAATAACAATGAATGCGTGGACAGGGTCAATCCAGCTACATTAACGTTAATCCGTGGAATATCTTCCTCTTCACATTAAAGGGGCCCTGCAACACTTTTCCAAATAATCGCCGAATGGCTTCGTTAAAAGAGCTTAGTGCCTGATGAACCCACTGCAGCAATAATTTTTTAGAATCCGCTAGCACGAGCGGAGTTACGGGAATTTGCCGCGCGCTTCAAGCGCTTTCTCCCTCCTTTCGTAATGGTGAGCGCGTTGAAAGCTACGCAGCTAGGCGGATGACAAGGGGGCAAGAAGATGCGTCCTTTCTTCAGCGCGCGTCATGATCTTGACTTTAGATTATTTTTGTTATTCGAACGCGTGGCTTACTTTCACTGTGATGGCCTGCGCGAGCACGTGGCGACATTCCATGGCGGCCACGCTAACTGTGCAGCTCACGATGCTCAAATCAATAGGCGCGGAAATCGGGTTTATGGCGCGGTTATTGGGGCATACGGCATCATTTGTCGAGAGAAGGGGGAACGATTTCTAGCTGACTTTGAGAATTAATTCTAAATTCCAGGCCACGGGCTACGCTATAATGTTTGGCTCGCGTGTTCTCAGGAGCCTCGACTACCGATCGGCATCGTTTT
The DNA here is from genome assembly GCF_013339695.2 of Rhipicephalus sanguineus. Lineage (NCBI taxonomy): Eukaryota > Metazoa > Arthropoda > Arachnida > Ixodida > Ixodidae > Rhipicephalus > Rhipicephalus sanguineus. Next base: position 33,563,447 of record NC_051180.1, read on the forward strand.
CTGATCATGCTGGAAAAGTTTTGAAGGGCTCCTTTAAGCACTTCTCGTGAGAGGGAAGCGTAAACTCCGCTCATGGTTATTTCATTATGACGCTAGAAAGGAGTGGACTATCGAGACTCTATATCTTGCCCTTCAGCCTTCCCGCTACCCTACTGCAGGGTAGCCAACCGGGCTCAGCCCTAGTTAATCTCTCGGCCTTTCTTTTATCCTTCTTCTCTCCCTCTTTGTGGTCTTAAGCTGGACGCTAAACACGACGCTGAGTAAAATATGTAAAGATGTCGCTATGTATAGGCAAAACAATCGGCTTTTCAGCCTGTATTGAAAGCTTTATGACGTATTCGAGAGCTAAACTCTGACCTGTCAGAACCACAGATGCGTTAAGCTAAGAGATCAAGCGAACAACGTGGTTTCGGAACACTACTCACAGAAAAAGAAAATTCGTGGTGTGATGCGTCCAGAGAAGGCCTGCCTCGTCCTAGTTACGAATTCATTGGTCTGGTCAGAGTGAGAGTCCAGCCTTGTCGCGAAAGCGCACCTCGCAATGACGTCCAGGGTATAGTGACCGAAGAACCTAAGGAGCAAAAATAAGAGTGGATGGGAGTCCTGAGGCACTGCGTAAAACAACCGATTTCAGGAAGCCATGCTGACGTTGCCTCCAATGATACCTTTGGATTTGCTCAGGACGAAAAGGCACTTACTGTTTCACATCGATGTCTTCTTTTTTGGACGCCGCTTTCTTCAGGTGTTCCGCAGTCGACATTGCACAGTCTTCGATTAACGAATTCATCTGCGTTCGTCAACATACACCCAAGATGTGGTTGCCACCGAAAATAAGAACGCGCTGGGGCGCCTAATATACTTAATTTAGTTACATTAAAAAGTTATTCGTGGCTTTTACTGACTTAACGTCGTAAAATCCCATGTACAGCGCAGCTGAAGGAAAGCCTCAGCGGTGAAATGCAAAGTGATGCAAAGCTAGGCGAACATGGGCGCTGAAGAGGCCTCCTCTCCGCTTGACCACCTGCGTGCTTCTAACCTGCAACCCGCCTCCCTCCTCCACTGGCCTCCGCTACACTATGTTATACCCTCCTTTCCCTCCTCCTCAACTTCCCTTCAAACCCCTTGATATACTTTACATGGTTATGCTTTACCCTCCCCCTCCTCCTTTGCCTCATATTCACCTCACTTCCCGTACTTAGCCTGTCAGTATGTGCGACTGTTTTGCAGTCCCGCTTCTTTACGCGGTCAATATTAAAGAGAAAACTATTTATTCAAAAGCAGAGCAACAGCCACCATACATTCTCTTTAACGATACTCTGCAACGAATCAGATGGAGGTTGAAAAAAGCTCATATATAAGCTAGCAAAACGCATCACTCCTAAGGGCTTTACTTAGCTTCCTTGTCGACTAAAGCTGGCGTCAGTAAGCCTGAGATGTCTTCCAAACGTCTTTCATTACTTCCTTTTGAAAGTGACGTCGTAGCATTCACAGGTGAAGTTACTCAATGAGGCCGGACTTGGAACACAATCTTGCTGTGTAAGTTTGGGCAATGTCGTCATAAATCTGCTGTGTTTCACGACATGGGAGATACAACACTGATCACCTTTCGCAGCTTTCCAGTGGAGAATGCTGGACTCGCCGCTGGTCGAATCTTCCTCCACCGTTCAACGGGAGTGATGCTCATCATGTTGTCCAGCAAAGGGTCGTAAAACGTGAACGACTGAAATACGAAAATACGTGTAAAAGCTGGGGAAATAACTGTTTTGGCGCAAAGAATGCAAGTCCGGACAATCTCACCTCATCACCACATACATGTTACAGGGGCCCTGCAATGCCTTCAAAATTTAATACATGATGAAGTAGTGCGATACTTCTTCATTCATGCATACATTCGACCAAGTTTTCGAGAACAATCTTTAATTAACAGCTATCATAGGTGTGTGTGCGTGCAGAGCCGGGGGGGGGGGGGAGGGGGCGGCCCCCCTTAGTAATCTAAGTGGTCTTAGTAATCTAAGACGTGCAGGGTGATGGCTATGCAGGCTTTTGAGGATAATGGTGACCAGAACCCCTGATACTGCGTTCCAAGGACTGTTTACCTCCCACCTTAACCCCCGAAAGGCCGGGGACCAAAGACAGGTCGTTGTGAGAAACACGTCATCCCTTATTTGCATTCTTGCTTCCTCTGCGAGGCTTATTTCCTATGGGACTCTCCACATACCTGAAAGAAAATGAGGGGGGGGGGTGAGTGCTGCAGGGATACCCTCCCCCCTATAGCACTCCGCGCTAGCCTACGAAAGTCATTTAAAACGTCACAGTGACGTTTACTCAGGGAACGCGGGAGACGCGCAAGCGAATGGGTGATATTCCCTTGAGCCTTGCCAGTAGAATGCATCTTTATAGGTTAACGAGGATGGCTCTGTCGTCCATGATGTTTCGAGGAAGTCCATGGAGCATAATTTCAATTTGCGCGGGCAAGTTCGCCACCGACCCTTGCATAACCGGTATCCGGGGCCATGTCTTCCCTTACGCAACAAAGAATGAGCTTAGGCAAGTTGTGTGGCTTGGGCTAACACACGTACCCATTGGAAGTTGAGAAAGACGGGACCTGACGTTTCTTAAGCGAGCCTTGGCAGATGCTGCAAACGTTCAAGGTTGTTACGTCAGCCTAGGGAAACTCCAGCACTGGAATCCAGGCCTCTTTGAAGGAAACGATATCTCGCAGATGCCACAGACGTTCACACACAGAGCAATGAGCCCATGTCACTGTAACGCGACACAACAGTGCACATGTTGGGTCGGTCAGCCACGCTACCACCGGAGAGCAACTGGGCGAAAGGTCCGTGAAGGCAAGGCGCTCTGTTGACCTCCTGTGGCAGTTCCGTTGGCACCTGTTCGCTTGCGCGTCGCCCTAGTTTAGAGAGTGAAAGGCCACCATAATTTTTCGGAAAGGGAGCTGAACCGCGACACCTTGCGACGGGTGCGCGAGACCAATGCCGCCTTTCTGTTTGTTAAGTAATTGTAGGAATGCGTTCGTCCCCTTTCTTGCGGGAGTTAGGAACCAATTTACATTAAATATTGCCAAATGGATTAACTACATGGACTGTCGCGAGCAATACCAGGCCTGATAGTATATTAATTGTTGGGGTTTTACGTTCCAAAACCGCCACATGATTATGAGGGACGTCGTAGCGGAGGGCTCCGGAAATTTTGACCACCTGGGGTTCTTTAACGTGCACCTTAATCTAAATACACGGGCTTCTGACATTTCACCTGCATAGAAATGCGGCCGCCGCGGCCGGGATTCTATCCCGCGACCTTCGGATCTGTCTGGCAACATAATCACTAGACCACCGTGGCGGATGGCCTGATAGTAGGGTGCATTGAAAGCATCAAATAAGATTGATCTTTTATGCGATGATTGGTCTTTGATGCGATACTGCAAGCTGTCGCCTGCGGACGACTAGTATTTGGATTACGTAGCTATGGCAGCATCGGCATCAATAACCGACATTTTCTTACGGCGTTGAGATAGCGTAGGGCCCCAGCGTAAGGCCTCAAATCATTACGAACGTCTTGGATTGTATTGTTCGTGCTTGGGTAATAAAAACATTGTTTTGTTTTTGCTTTGTTTATTGTAGGAATTAAGTATACGGGATGTAAGTACACTGTAATATCGTTGAAAATATTTTTCTTTTGCTGTGTTGGCTTTCTGTTTTTCATCCATTTTACGTTTCTTGCATGCGGCACATAACTATCTGGCACTGCTAGAATGGCGCGAACTTAAAAGGAAAGATTTTGTGAGGGCATCTTATTCGAACAGTTCAGGAAATATCAGCTCATTGAATTTTCCTAAATTTACTCACCCTTCGGTTTGGAAGAGACGGAAAATCTTTGACAAGAACCTGCTTCACGAGTTCGGGCTCGGCAACAAACAGAATGAGTTTGTTAGACTCAAAGGCCCTGAAAAGGTGTTTAAAAAAATACAGATTGACACAAATGTTACTGAATTCAGCGATGTTCATAGCAAAGCGCTCATTATTTATACGGCCAACCGAAATTGTGGGACAAGTATATAAATCTGCACACTTTTATCAAACGCCGTCTGTGCTTACTGGTAAGTATTCAGGAAAACTTCTGCAAATTCTGAAAACACGCTGAGGACATCCCACCTGTAGCTTTTTACGCATCATCCTCATTATTTTCACATGTTCTGGAATTCTTAAATGTCAGGCTTTTTTCTTCTAAAATACAGATAACTTCGTATGTGTGTCACTTTCGCTATTAATACTCGTGTACACCTTTTTTAATCGCAGTAACCACTTCATATTAAAGTATTAATAATAATAATAATAATAATAATAATAATAATAATAATAATAATAATAATAATAATAATAATAAACATGGTTGGTCCCTCCGTCATAGGAATCGGAATAACACGAAAGTAATGCGTGCCCTTACAGAAGTAACTGAATGTTTACTGTACATTGATATAAGAGAGCTTGTACAATGTATATTGATGACTGGCAGCTAATGGCACCGTTTAACGTGTATGCACCCACTTTGATGATTGGTAGTACATCTCCATCCCGACGACTAACGTCCATGTTAAGTGATTAAACAAACCCTTGTGGTAGCTGCAGTATAGTGAACGGTGTAAGCGGAATCGGAGAACGAGGTGTGATAGCCAGAACAGCGTCGCATATTGGACGCAGAACTTGGTCGCCATCCCGCGGCATGTTAAAATGTGATTTAACACCACGGCCGGACTAGACGGAAACGCAAAGCGCGTCGTGCCACCCCGGTAGCCCGGCCGCGATTTTTCTCGGGGCGAGCGCGTGAGCATGGAACGCGGTGTTACAGCCAGATGAGGCAGGCGCGCGTCGCAGAGCTATTTTTGGTTTGCATTAGCGTGGTGCTATGAGCGAGGCCGACGCTTTTACGACGCTTGCGCTAAGGTCGCCACCTAGCAGTGTCTTAAGACATTGACAAAGGTGCTAATCGCAGAGGCCACAGTAATCACGAGTTACTTTACCTTACCGCTCCCGGAGGCAACACCACCCCGTCGACCGGGAGAGTGGTAGATATAAAAGGCGCGTTTGTAAAGACTCTAGATTCGGTGACCGTGGCGCAGTGGATAGCGTGCCCGGCATTTCTTGTTGCGGACCCAGCGGTCGTGGGTTCGATTCCCGTTGAGGGAACCTTTTTTCTTTGCCATCTGATCGTGTAAATTTTTTCGACGTCATTTCCGTGACGGAAATACGTCACTGAAATCTTGGTGGACCCGGGCATAAAACACTTTCGTGTTAATAATAATAATAATAATAATAATAATAATAATAATAATAATAATAATAATAATAATAATAATAATAATAATAACAATAAGAAAGTGAATAAAAAGAATTAAGCGAATTTCTATGCATTTGACAATCCACTATGAAATGATAACATTTCTTCAGAAAGCTGTTTAGTAAAAATTGATGCTCATCTTTCTTTTCAGCCAATATTCTTGATAATGTGAAAGAGGCTAACTTACCCGAAGAACCTGCCATATTTATTATACCGAGCAGCATCAATCGCGTGGATGGGCTGTAAATTAAGCAGAATAAAATGACATGATTAAAAATGGCATGTGAAGACTTTTCTCGTTCATGGCACATTACAGAAAGCCCTCATGTGGGAACGTCTATTTTCAGCCAGCACCGTTTTCCGCGCTAAGCCCCAAAACGCGCCCTTGTTAATAATAGAGAGGCGCATTTGCTAAGCATGCGGTATAAGTCTGACACTCGTGTATACACGGCCTTCCGCTACACTTTAAAGCACTGTTACAAGCAAAAAGTTCATCGAACGGTTAAAAATCAGGCAAGCCTGGATGGTTCGCGTTTATTTCCGCAAGCAGTCTCGAGGCAGCACACCAAACGTCGCCAACGGGGAAATGTCACGAGCGGTTGCAATCCACGAAGCATACAGCGCGAATGAACATGAAGATAAAAGGTGGAAAAGAAAAACGACGTTTGGTGTGCTGCCTCGAGACCGCTTGCGGAAATGAACGCGAACCATCCACGCTCGCCTGTTTTAGGGGCGAAGCTCCTTAAGGCGGCACCCGTTGGTCCCTCGTAGTCGTAGTCGTAGTCCGTAACCAGTCTTACGCTTTGACCTCCAAGGTGGTGCCGGTGGGAGATTTTTCCTGTGCGTTGTTGAACAATAAAAAATTCGTAGCGGTAGCTAAAAGCCGACTTCTTCTGTCTCTCATTCCCATTAGCAGCCATTCTTTACCTCCAAGGTAGTGCCTGGTGAGATTTCTCCTGTGCGTGATTAATCAATAACAATTTTGTTCAAAACGCTGTTGATTGATGAAATAAACCAACGAAAGACGCCAGATGTTTTGTAAAAGCAAAACGGAAGAACGCCAGATGTTTCTAAAGCAAGAGGAAAAGACGCCAGCTGCTTAACGAAAGACGCCAGATGTTTTCTAAAGCAATGGTTTTCTAAACAATGAAAATTCACAGCGTACATGTAAAATTAAAGTGAGCTGCATGTCGTCATAACTCATCGAACCTTTAGTATAAACGCGCCCTATCTCACGTCGGTGATGATGTACTGGGCAGAATTCACGGAAGATTCACGGTTTACCGATGAACCTCCGCAGCTTCGCCCACTCATCATCATTCACTCCGTGGATATGCTGTGATTTTTTCAACCGTTTGGTGAACTTCTTGCTTGTGACAGCACCTTAACTACAGTATGTAAAGAAAATATAGCACAAAAAATTCGCAGCATGTGTGTCCAACGGCAGGGGACAAGGCGGCCATTTGGGAATTTTTAAAGCTGGCAACGTAATGATTTATTTCTTGTGTCATAAAACGCATTGCATATTTCGGATTGGGACTGTACACTTGGCAGATCTTCTCAACATCAAGTGTAACCATTCTTTCACTCAGCATGCAACAGGGGCGTACAACATTTACTCTCGTTTACTCTCGCAATAAAAAAAAATCGCAAGACAGCATTTTTCTTCGCATTCGTAACCCGATATCAGGCTTCCTCATCGAATCCCCTTTTTAAATTCGTCACTTAGATCAAGCTAACTTTACAGTCAAACTCAGTGGAATTGCTGCAAGAATGTTGAGCTACAAGTCGCAAAAGTGTTTGGCATTTTCAAGAACGCATAAGAATTTTTTTTTTCGTGGAGGGCTGTTGTACGGTGTAGTAAATAAGGCACTTATAAATATAAAGGCAGCCCTGCAGCGTGGAAGCAGTTGAATTATATTCTCTGATTACAGATATCAAGCTCGCTTTCTGAAATCATCCTACCGGTCATTACGCAGAAGGATAGGCACGCCGCGTGTTGAATAGAAAATTCTCGCATTAACTATGACTTACTTTGTATAAGAGCTGCAATGAAGGTCCGAATATGAGGGAAAGTGGCTCCGACGGAACGTTCTGGTTTTTCCAGTAGTTGCGAGTCCGAGTAGCATAGCTGTGAAATCGACCAATACGAGTAAAAACCAGGAATAACATTTCTCCCCGCACAGATTAGCTGTCCTGTGCCATTATCATGTTACAGTGACATTTAGTCTTGTACAGTAAATATCTCTTCCTTCTCAATAGATGGAAAAGCAGTCACGTGTTTATAATTTTTTTTTTCGCTTGCTTATAGTGGTGGTTGAGTATGTGGTTTGAAACATTCCTCCACTTCTATACAGTTTGAAATATTGTTTCTTTGCTTTGCTAAGAAAAAGATCGTAACAAGATCGTAAAGAAAGAAAGAAAGAAAGAAAGAAAGAAAGAAAGAAAGAAAGAAAGAAAGAAAGAAAGAAAGAAAGAAAGAAAGAAAGAAAGAAAGAAAGAAAGAAAGAAAGAAAGAAAGAAAGAAAGAAAGAAAGAAAGAAAGAAAGAAAGCACAAGTAGTATCACTCAGAATTATTTAAGGGCATCGCAGAATACGTGCGTTGTTACGAGGTTCAGTTCATGCCTCAAGTTCCTGTTAGTACTGGGAGCTCCGTGCGCGGAACACTAACATTATGTTGTACCAAATTGTACCGAATCTCGCCATCGCCGACACGCAGTGAAAAATTTAGGCAGCCTCACGCTAGTGGTACCGAGCCTGAAGAAAGTGCGGAACTGGGCGGCCTGCCTTGTTTCTCTATATTGTTTCTCTCTTTCTTCCCCTCTTTCTTTATCTTTTTGCTTATCTTTTTGTCTCTGTTTATTTCAATTTCTGTATTTCTGTCTCTAGCTATTTCTTTCTCTTTCTCGCTTTTTCTATCGTTGTTTCCCTGTCTCTCTCTCTCTCCCTCTCTCCTTACTTTGCTCTTTTTTTTCTTTCTCTCTCTCTCTCTCTCTCTCTGTACTTGTTCTATCACCCATCAGAGTTATTGCATACCACGCCGGAAAAATCGGCGCACCTGTTATGAGAGCGAAGCAGAAGGTGAAGAGGACGAAGAGAGTGCGTCGCGGTTCATGATGACGATAGTTTTCTTTTCGCTCTGCGCGGACTAACGGTCGACTTAAGCAGCTCAGCTGTTAAAACGCTGTAGGATCCTAAAAGCCTTTCGCATGGGGCTTTATGGGGCCTCCACCTTACTGAGGAAGAAGTTGACCGTCCCCAGCTTCGGGTGTATGTCAAAGAACACGGAGCGATGAAATCAATCCGGAACTCTCCAATATACCGCGACCCTCATATTTCTCGGCATGGCTTAGTTTTTGTAAACTTTGTATCGATCTGTTCTGGTGCACTACTCGCTTTAGGTGTCGCCGTTAAATATGTATTGCTTGTCATTGCTGACTTCATCCTCATTAGTGGAATGCGAATGATGATGAGCACTGCGAATTCTACCAAAGCTGCACCTATTGTACTCGTGTTCTATAGTTACCATTGATCAGCAGCTCGAGAGGTCTAAGGCATGCCGAAATTTGTGCCCCGCATTAAGAGATATAGCGAAATTAGCTATGGACAGATACTTCCCGACAAGCAACCGCAATTACTTGATATTATATATAACAGGCAGCTGACAAGCGCCCGGCATTTCAGCTCGTTTCAGCTCGTGGAAAAATTCAGGTAACTGGTGCGAATAGGCACAAATATTTTTTTTGTCTTGGAGTTATACAGCGTGACTAGTCGGTGGTGGAACTTTTCCCGGACACTAACTATAGTTAGCTTCCCGTTGTTGTTTTGTCCTTGGCATACTAAAGTTACTCAGGCGGGACACACACCGGCAGGGGTGTACCTGAAAGTGTAATCATAAAACCTGTTGAATACAAACCTAAATTAACCGAAGAAGAACTGCCATTTGGGTGAGTTGTACTCTGTCAAACATATTGAGTGCATTCATCGTGATACAATGAGGACAGAGGTGAAGAAGGGACGCGAACAGCGCTGTTGTTCGTGTCCCTTCTTCACCTATGTCCTCGCTGTATCGCGCTGAATCCACTCAATACATTTACCGAATCCTGGAGCGTTTTACACTTGCAAGTCTGTGCATTTGCAATGAATTAGTTCGCATTCATTCGGAATACCGAGGCAATTAATTTCTGACAGTAGTCAAAAGCACCATTTCAGGCCGTCATAGCACTTCATGATAGCAAAAATGCTATAAATCTCAAGACGAATAATTATTTGTTTCACGTAGGAACAGGAAAGCTAAATGAAGACTATTACTTTTTTTCTCTATTGAGCTTACATCGCGCCCTGCTACTCGAAGACGCCTCTAAGGAGGAAGGAAATGAAGGAAAGGCAGGGAGGTTAACCAGACGCGCGTCCGGTTTGCTACCCTACGCTGGGGGGGAAGGGATGAAGGGATTAAAAGAAAGAAAAGAAGAGGGAAGAAGGCACTGTCAGGGTACATATGCACCTGTCCATTGAATGCCTACAAGCGGTCGTTTAAGCCGGTCGATTTTAAAAACAGCAGTAATGCTCGCGTCGCTTTGCTGGCCTGCGATGCGTAGGGCCACGATCCGAGGATCTTCTCTTCGGAAAACGGTCTGTCGTCTAACTTATTCAGCGCATCGCGCAGAACGTTTCGTTCGTTCAAAAAACGTCCACAGAAACCCAGTAGATGTTCTATCGTTTCGTTGCTATTGCACGAGTCACATTTTGAGGTGTCTGCCATTCCTATGCGAAAAGAGTACGCCTTCGTGAAAGCTACTCCTAACCACAAGCGCCTCTAAGGCAATGGTTTTTGAAGTTAGCTTCCGTTAACGAGTATACTAAACGTGAAACCACAGCTTTTTCTTTAAATACCGCATTGGATGCGACAAACGCTAGTTATACGCATCTGTTTCGACAATGTGACCACTTCGTGAAGTCTGTAGCGGCAAAAACGAAGTTTCTTTGCATGAGTAAAGACACAGAAATGCAAGGTCGTGTGGCTTGGTGGCTATGTCGACGCTGCCTCCTAAAAATTCTTGCCTTTTCGCGGTATTCGAAACGAACTTCGTAACTGCGCTTAGTCGTTTGTGACAACTCAGTTGGCTATGTAATGTTAGTGCAGAAGGAGGAATAGGAAGGACAAGCATGTAGGTCAACAAGACGCGCGTCCGGTTTGCTATCCTACTCTGGGGGAAGGGGGTTAAGGGATGAAAAGATAGGAAGATAGAAAGAAGTGAGCATAAAGAAAATTCGCGTAAGCTTAAACAACACTGCTGCATTCCATGCAAGTTCGTATCTTCACAACTTGACACCTTGTTCAAATGATGCCGGCACGAAGATATTTAAAGCCCTCCCACGCAGTCCACTTCTTCAGGCTCAATAAATGTGAAATTAAATTTTAGAACGATTGGTAGCAATATACATATATGGTAGCAATGTATATATATATATATATATATATATATATATATATATATATATATGTAGAGAGAGAGAGAGAGAGAGAGAGAGAGGGGGAGCTGAGGAGCGGGAGTATTATAGCCTCTTCAATAAACCACTGCCACGCAAAATAAAAATCAATAAAACTTTATTAGATTTCTGACGCGACGACAGTTTTGGTTGTCATTCTAATACTGTCAGCAGTGGCCGTGCACAAAGCACTTCAGGACAATAGACTTATTCTGTCTGTTGTAAAGACTGTTAGATTAATGGAGGTATCCCTATTTGTTTTAATCACACTTTTTGGATCCCTAAATAGTAGCAAGGCATACGGACGTACTTACAGGTACCAAAAAACACCTACGGTCACTGCGAGTACGACCCATTCTGGCAATCCCAGGAGCAACACCATATTTCACTATAGGTACCAGCGACGCAGACAGCAATGAAGAGGCGTATCCAGCTTTCTGAGCGCCGCTGCTCTTTGTTTTATCGGCGAACAAAAACAGCACTCCGTTTCGATAAACACACAAAAGCGATATCAGCTTTTAGGGCGAACGCACACCGTCGCGGCTAATCTATGAGTGCCAGCTGCGCCAGCAGCCTCCGCAAAATATACTGGTAGCGGTGTCAACATCAGCCGGAGGCTGCTCGTTGGCTGCTGTGTAGACAGACCCTTCTGTCGTCGAGTTGAGAGAGGGAGGGAGAATGGAGGAAGGGGGTGTCCGGAACGGATGAGTACGTAGCGGTCAAGGTCGTTGTCTCTCGCCCGTAAGCCAACCCTACACATCGCTGCCCTACACTTGAGGAGAGCAAAAGGTGAATACTGGATGTAATAGGTAAAAAAAAAGGCAGGCGAAAAAGGAAGGCGCAGTTTTACAGGTGTGCTTTAAGGTTGACGACAAGAAGTATGTAGAGTTTTATCTCCTGTGTCAGATTGTAAAGCTAAAGAATAAACATTCTGGACAGATGACCGATGGATCAATAAGGACAGGTATAATCGCCAAGACAGAATGAGAACGCTATACCCAAAGTCGCCTTCCGAGATGCATCGCGCGACCGGTACGTTTGGTTATTCGACCACAGTTAAAGCTGCAAACAGCAAAATTGTGCTTCTTGGAATAACGTATAATAACAATCTGGGCGTGAAAGCGAGGCATAACGCAATAGTTGGCGCCGCGCCTTCAGCACAGGTCATGGCACGTGCGATTGCAACATCCCACATGCTCAGAACGACGCATCCGATATATATTAGTGGACTGAACGAGTGCGCCTCAGTGGCTGCGTATGCATGTAGGTCAACCTCCAGCGCGCTCTGGGCTCCACTAAAGGTCGCTGACGGGAACGCGATGAAAGCAAAGGGAATGAGAGAGAGAAAGGAAGAGGAGGAAACGGAAAACACTGGAGGAAGTGAAGATGGAAAACAGAGAACACGTGGAATGGACGGAATTCTCCGGCCCAATCGCGACGCTGGCGAGCTTTCGCAAATGGTGCAACCCGTTGGCAACCACCTCGCAGCTTGGACCAACTGTTTTTTTTTTTTTTTGTCGTTTTTCGCACCTGGCGCGCTATGCGGCTGCGCTTGCATTTGGCGCGTTGTACTATAGCAGTATAAGTCTTGCTTCATTCGTCGCGCGTGAGCTCGGAAATTGAATGAATGAATGAATGAATGAATGAATGAATGAATGAATGAATGAATGAATGAATGAATGAATGAATGAATGAATGAAAACAACTTTTATTAGGTCCAGCAGGGCGCCGGCACATTTTCTGCTGGCGGAACTAAGCTATTCGCCAAGGTAATGTCATCTTATAGTATAGCAGTGTGGATATTTCTGTAATAATGGTCAGACACAGGTGCAACGGGTCATGAATAAAGCCACGACCCGAATTAAGCGGGAGGGCCGGCGTCTGTGGAACCGCTGGAAAACACGCTGTTCTTGTGAAGCTTTGAGTGACAGCTGAATCCGACGCAAGTGCCCTTGACGTGGCCTGGTGACAAGACACTGCGGCACAAGACCATCGCTCGCAACGAACTGAACGGGATATTGCGGCAAGTGAATGCTCGAAAGATGCGCACAGCACCGTCCCTCAAGCTAGAGCATCCGAATTGCACGCGCTTCTGCAACTGCATGAGTTACTGCGTCATTCGGTCTCGTGCCAAAATCAGGGGCGGCGCCAGCGGGGGCGCACAGTGTGACAGCCCCCCCCCCCCTTCCCACATAGAGCAAACATAGTCAAAACACAACGCATAGGTTCCCCGCCTGCCTGCCCGTCCCCCTCACCCCTAAAGAGACTCACTCGTCGTGGGTGCCCTTCCAGTGAACAAAGAATCCTAGCGCCGGCCGCCCCTGGTGCTATTCTGACGCCCAGGGGCCAGAATTGAGAATTGGGATGGGCCAGAATTGAGATAATTGAGAAAATGAAGATGATGTCTCATAAGAAGTTGATTGCCCACCGATTATACGACTGAACCTGCATCTCCAGCCTTAAGTGGGCTCAAGCTTCATCAAAATCAGTTATGGCGACGACCATACGTACGCTTTATTTGCAGTTTACTACTTTATTTGTAGTTTACTACTATCTGTACCGGCACTGGGAGTGTTAACCAGCTCCATTCATGACCATGGCGGTGGATATGGGAGATTTGGATATGGGCACAAGCACCAAGTGGCCAGGGGACTGGTAGAAGCTGCCATGATTAAGGAAGAGACTGACGCGTGTGTTAGCCACCCTGGGCCACAATTATCGGTGGCTGTGGACGCATATCTTCATCGAAACCTGTAAGATAATTTCGGTATCCAGTTTCGTTGACGTTAGCTTTGGTGTAGACAACTTCTTATTTCTGTTTTTCGTGCAAGTTAGAATTGTTTGTATGATTTTGTTTCATTCACGGATGTGCACGCGATGGCTTGCCTTGGTTGATTCGTTGTGATGTTCTTGCCAACTATAAGAAGTGGGATTCTATTTCAATAGACCTCAATTATCGGTCATGGCCTGTCCCGTGTCTTTTTCTCTCTGTCCTGTTTTCTTCGCACTAAGCCTCGCCATGAATCTATACCAGCTCGCCACATTTGTTTGCGTGTGAAGCCCTCAATGACTACAAGTTAAGCATGAAGAATGATTCGAATCATTTGTGTCACTTGTTTTATTATTTTTGTAACTTCGTGGGCCTATTGCTTAGCTGCCTCCTCCTAAAATTCACGCTCTACGTCGTGTGTTCAGGAACTTATGTTACATGTTAGGCCCTGTGACCATGAGTAGCTCTAGATAATACTCCCTGAGCTGCTTCTTGTGTGCATACAAAAACGTTGCAAAAAAGTGGATGGATAGACAGCCGACGCGGCAGCTGAACTGGTGGGGCATCGCATAAGTAGATGGCTAGCTTCAGCTTCCGATGCTGACAGGTTATCTTTTCCACCCCCTTTATTTCTATTTCCTCTACTATTAATATATTTCAGTTAAACAAACTGTTATATTCATTCATGCTTCGCTGCGTTAAGTTTTTGGCGGTTTCATATGATTGTCGACATTGACACTTGTATGATATCTTCAGCTAGACAACACTACTTTGAATATATATACATAAGTGCGAAAGGGACGTTAACGGGAAAGAAAGATGGAAAGAAGATAAGAAAGCAAGCCTGTACAAAAAAAAAAGAGGAAAGGTGAGGAACGGGAGCATTATAATTTGTCTAATAGGTCACTGCTCCGTAAAAAAAAAAGCCAATGAAGCCTTGATAGACTTCTAGTGAGACGACAGTCAGACGTGAGACGACTGCCTTGAGACGACTGCCGGCCGCTAGCGACACACTGTGAGCGCTGTGGCGAGGAAATCGGCGAAGCACAAGCTCAGTGGTTTCCTCGCTGCCGCAGTGATTGCACGCAGCCCTGTCATCCATGCCGATTCGAAAGGCAGAAGACTTCGTAAATGTTGTCTCGCGAGTGTAAAGATGGAAGGCGAGATCGAAGAGACAGATTCAGTCGGTGCCGACGTGACTTCTGGAAACTTGATGTGTTCCGTAAAGACGTTATTGTTTCAATTGCAAGCTTACCAATTCTCATTGCTGCATGCGTTCTTGAGAACGGGATGGATTCTTGTGCGACATTTTCGTATTTTTTGCTGATTACGATATGTATAGATATGTCAGGATGTTAGGGCATTTAATCGGCTTTTCAACACATGTTAAAAGCTCTCTGACGTATTCGGGAGCTGAACCCTGGCTTGTCAGATGCGTGCAGACATCAAGGTGCACGTTCGGAATCAGTGACGTATTTTACGAGTAGCACTCACATAAAAAGAAAAGTCGTGGTGTGATGCGTCCAGAGAAGGCTTGCCTCGTCCTGGTTACGAATTCATTGGTCTGGTCAGAGTGAGAGTCCAGCCTTGTCGCGAAAGCGCACCTCGCAATGACGTCCAGGGTATAGTGACCAAAGAACCTACGCAGGAAAAGCGAACGAGTCAACGGCACTGTTTGAGACACTACATAAAGAAGTGAAATTCAGGTGTGCAAGCTGACGCTGCCTCCATTAATACACCTGCGTTTGCTCAGAACGGAAAGACACTTACTGCTTCACATCGATGTCTTCCTTTTTGGGGGCCAGTTTCTTCAGGTGCTCCTCAGTCGACACTGCGCAGTCTTCGATCAACGAATTCATCTGCGTTATTCAGTATATGTAAATTAAATGGTGTCCACCGAAAAGAAACAAGCAAGAGAGAAAACTACTTATCGAAAAGCAAAGTAACAGCCACCATGCATTCCCTTCCATGATACTCTTCCAGGAATCATGGGCGGGGTAAAAGAGCAGCAAAGTACATCGTTAGTACGATATCTTTTCAACTAAAGCTGGCCTCAGTAAGTCTCAGATATGTCTTCCAGATGCTCTTCACTAGTTCCTTTTGAAACTGTCGCCTTAGCATTCAGATGATACTGTGCTCAATGCTGCCGGAATTGTAATGCATTCTTTCAGAGTAAGTTCAGGCTATGTCATCATAAATCTGCTGTGTTTCACAACATGAGCGATACAACACATGATCACCTTTCGCAACTTTCCAGTGGAAAAGGCTGGACTCGCCGCTGGTCGAATCCTCTTCCACTTTTCAACGGGAGTGATGTTCATCATGTTGTCCAGCAAAGGATCATAAAACGTGAATGTCTGCAATGCGAAAATATGTATAAAGCTGGGGAAATAACGGTTTTGGTACAAATATTGTACGTAATGACGATGTCACCTCGTCACCATTGACCTTATTGCAGGGCTCTTGCAACGTCTTCTCTTCAAAATTTACAACTCGCTGAAGTTAGTGCGATCCTTTTTGATTGATACATGTATTCCGACAAAATTTCCGAAAACAACCCATTATTAACAGCGGTATAAAAAGTTACACTGACGTTTCACTCCATGAACGCGGGCGACGCGCAAGCGATTGGATGTTATCTCCTTGTGCATTGCCGGTAGAATGTCTCTTTAGGTTAACTGTGATGGCCTTGTCGTCCTCGATGTTTCGATAGAGCGCACGGAGCATATCAGTTGCCACGGGCACGTTCACCACTGGCCCCCGTATGCCGTATTGGTCGCCATTGTGGAGAAGCCGGCGAATTTGCATAAACGGCATCAGGAGGGATATCAGCTGCTTTGCAACCGAGTTGAGCTTGGGCACGTGATGTGGTTTGGGCGGAGACACTTACCCACTGGAATTTTAGAAAGATGGGACCTTTCGGAACCGAGCCTTGTCAGGTCATTACGTCAGCCGCGGGAAACTCTTGTTCCAATACGGCAATCAGCGCCTCCTTGGCGGAAACGATGCCTCGCAGATGTCACAGACGACCATATACAGAGTGATGAGTCCCTGTCACTGTAACGCGACACAACGCTTCAGATGCGGTGTTGGTCAGCCCCGCTACCACCAGGGAGGAAGAGAGGGAACGGTGACCTCCTCTGGCAGTTGCGACGGCACCCGTTCGCTTGAGCGTCCCCTGAGTTCGCAGGTTGAAACGTCGCTGTAATGTTTACTGCAAGGGGGCGTGCACGCTCTCCTTTTATCCCAGTATCTGAAAGGACATGTTCGGGGTCATCGACTAAGATGTGTTTGTGTTTGCCTGAGCGTCCAGATACCGTGCTAGTTTCATTTAATTTGTACACGAATGTTTTCTCCGCCTACCCGCATTCTTGTTCTTTGCTAAAAACCGCCTCCTCCGCGACACTTCTTCGCTCCGTCTTCTTTCTCCTTCTCTGTTTTTGACCATAAATGGCGTTGTTTTGCGCTGACGCATCCTGTTGGCTAAGGCGTGGTTGCCAAGCCCACTCGATACAGATGCCTGGCCGCATCATCATCAGGAGCATAGGGTTCCTCGATATGAACCCGCGAAGCCACGATCCGAAGGCGAGCATCGCAACCACTCGGCTATCCAGGCACGCTAGCAGAGCATAGCATAGCCTTGCATAGTATAGTATAGCAAGAGGGTGGAAAGGGAAGTGAGGCTGAGGGGGAGAGATGTGAGGCTGAGTAAGAAGGAAAGGAGGTGGGGAGAGAGTAAAGCATAACATACAAAGATTGAGAAAGAGAGACATAGAGAGAAAGGCAGAAAGAGAATAAAGAGGGAGAATCAAAGATAGAAAGAGAAAGAAATAGAGAGCGAGAGAAAAAGAAAAAGGAAGCATGCGAGAAATAGAGAGAGAGAAAGCGAAGAAAGAGAAAGAAGGAAAGAAAATAGCAAGAAAGAAATAGAGAGAGAAAGAGAAATAAATAAATACAAATAAACACATGAAAAAAAGGCAGAAAAGTCACAGCGATGGGATAAAAAGAAAGAAAGAGGATGAAAGAAAGATAAAACTAAAGAGAAACAGTGCAGGCCACCCAGATCCGCGCTTCGTTCAGGCTTGGCACCATTAGTGCGAAGCTGCCTTATTTTATTTTTTTTTTTTTGTGCGCTATGATTCGGGCCTATAGCCTGCAGAAGTTACAAGAAAGGTGGGGCGACGGGAGCGTGGGACAAATGCCGCTTTTCTGTTTGTTGAATAATTTAAGAAATGCGTTTGCCACCTTTCCCTCGAGAGCAACTGTCCAATTGCTGACGCCCATCTACGGACTGTCGCGCGCGCTAGCATGGCCTGATATCAGGGTGAACTGAAAGCATAAAATAAAAAAAAAACTATATTGGTCTTTCATGCGATGTCGCAAGTTGTTGCTTGCAGCTTACTTGAATTTGGCTTGAGCATAAAAGGCAGCATAGGTACGAATAACCGGTATTTTTCTTACCGTGTTCAAATTGTGCTGTAGTGCCCCAGCGTAATGTATGAAATCATAGCGAAAGTCTTGGATTGTATAGTTCGTGCTTGAGTATGTGAAACGTTTTTTGAAGGAATTAACTGTTCGTGATATACACTGATCTACTGTTCGAATATTTCGTTTCTTTTGTCGTTGTAGCTTTCCCTCTGTCATCCAATTAACGTTCCTTGCGGCCGGCACATAACTCTCCGTCGCTGCTCAAAAGGCGGGAACTTAAGAGGAAATATTTTGTAAGGGCATGTTATTCGGACACTTCAGGACATAACTGCTTATTGAATTTTCCTAAATTTACTCACCCTTCGGTGTGGAAGGGACGGGAAATCTTTGACGAGAACCTGCTTCACGAGTTCGGGCTCGGCAACAAACAGAATGAGTTTATTAGACTCGAAGGCCCTGCAAAGGTGTTTGAAAAACAGATTGACACAAATGTTAGTGAATTCAGCGATGTTAATGAATTCAGCGATGTTCTACTTCTATTCAGTTTAAAATGTTATTGTTGTTTTATGTGCTCAGAAAAATGGTGTGCCAAGATTGTAGAAAGAAAGAAAGAAAGAAAGAAAGAAAGAAAGAAAGAAAGAAAGAAAGAAAGAAAGAAAGAAAGAAAGAAAGAAAGAAAGAAAGAAAGAAAGAAAGAAAGAAAGAAAGAAGAAAGAAAGAGAAGAAGAAAGAAAAAGAAAGAAAGAAAGAAAGAAAGAAAGAAAGAAAGAAAGAAAGAAAGAAAGAAAGAAAGAAAGAAAGAAAGAAAGAAAGAAAGAAAGAAAGAAAGAAAGAAAGAAAGAAAGAAAGAAAACTTGCGTGCGCGTTTGGAACGAATGACAGCTGAGATGGGTTTCGACCCACACTCCGATACACCGCCTCGTCGCACTGATCGCGCTTGAATCGCATTCAACACGGCAAAGCTGCGTGCACCCTTCTCCCAGTGGCGGTACTTCGATGCTGTTTGCTCTTCGAATGCGGGCGCACAGCGAGTGCGGGTTGACAACAAAGAACTAAAGACTAGAAGAAAGGATCGTGGGGCATCGGGCCGGCGTGGACCCATCCCCTGGCTGTCTGCAGCTACCGTGAAAATGCGAGTCTGCTTGGTTGCTGTGTCGCGGTTTCTTGGGAACCTGAGACTACGGGGAGGATACGCCGAGGTACGGCTCGTTGACATACTGAACGGACAGCGAACGGGACTCTCGCCATACAGCGAACACAGGTATCCTAAGCTAGCCGGCGCCAGCATTGTTATCGGAGAAATGCTGCACCGCTGCCTCGGTCGGTCGTGAGAACGTGCCGACGATGCAGTTTCCAGCTGACAAGGCAACACTCGAACGGCTGCCACTCTCAACCGCAACCGGCGATGGTCAAAAGCACAGAAATATTCACGATTTCGGCACTGCTCATGGTGAAGAAAACGCAACCACGCAACTACGAGCAGACGAGCTGTCGGTGAGACCGGAAGTGCTAATATTAATGTTTGTTCGGTGTTTTAACGGCATAACACAATATAAACATACATATTATCTACTTATTGAACTCAAAATTAACAACTAAGGTAATAATGAGGGTGTTATCGTGATTATAACATCAGCCAATGGTGAAACTGCCGACAATCGCGTCATATATTGCGGACTAATACATCATTTGTCGAGAGAAGAAGGAGCGATTTTCAGCTGACTTTGAGAATTTATTGTAAATTCCAGGCCGCTCGCTTCGCTATAATATTTGGCTCGCGTGTTCTCGGGAGCCTCGACTACCGATTGGCAGCGCTTTTTGACCCTGCTCAAAAAGTGTTGCAGGGCCCCTTTAAGCTCGGCGACAAGGAGTGCGTACTGCTATCTCCTGTGTCAGATTGTAAAGCTCAAGAATGGTTTCTGAGAAGTTGACAGACGGGCTGGTTAATAAAGAGCAAATTGCCGAGGCAGACAGAACGTGAACGTTATGCCGGAAGCCGCGTTCTGGAATTAATCGTGCAACCATCACGATTGGCTATTTCTTTTCATCACAGTCAAAGCTGTAAAGAGCAAAGCTGTGCTTCTTGGAATAACGTAATGACGATATGAGCACAAAAGCGAGGCGTAACGCAACAGTTGGCGCCGCGCCTTAAGCACATGTAATTGCAACATTCCACCTGGCGCTCAGAACGACGCATCCACTGTATTATTATATTCTAAACGAGCGCACCTCAGTGACTTCTTATGTATGCAGATCAACCTCCAGCGCTCTCCGGTGAAGGTCGCTAACGGGGACGCGGTGAAATCAAAGCAAAGGGAATGAGAGAGAGAGAGAAAGGGAGGGGAGGAAACAGAAAACACTGGCGGAAGTGAAGAAGGAAAACAGAGAACACGTGCAATGGACGGAACTCTCCGGCCCAATCGCGACGCCGGCGAGCTTTCGCAAATGGTGCAACTCGCCGGCAATCACCTCGCAGTTTGGACCAATTGTCGTTTTTCCTTGCTGTTGTTTTTCTCGCGAATGGCGTCCGCACCTTGCGCTCTTTGATGCTGCGCCTGCTTTTCGCGCGTTGTACTCGCACTGTTGGTTCCTCGCTCCATTCCTTGCACGTGCGTTCGGACCACGGTATATAGTTCGGACATTGCAGGCGGGATTTCCATTGGCGGAACGGAAGCATTCGCCAACGGGATGCCCTTGTATAGTCCAGATGTGTGGATATTTCTGTAATAATGTTGCAACACAGGGGGAACCGGTCACGAATAAAGCCATGACCCGAATTAGGCGGAAGGGCCGCCCTCAGTGGTTGAACCGCTGGAAAACACGTCGTCTCCGTGCAGCTTTGAGTGACAGCTGAATCCGACGCAAGTGCCCTTGACGTTGGCTGGTAACAAGACACCGTGGCGCAGGAGCAACGCTCGCGACGAATTGAACGGGATGTCGCGGCAAGTGAATGCTCGAAAGATGCGCGCACCACCGTCCCGAAAACAAGACCGTCCGCTTTACACGCGTTTGTGCAACTGCATGGGCTACTGCGTCATTGGGTCACGTGCTATTTCAGAGGCCGCGCCAGCGGGGGGCACGGGGTGACAGGTGACGTGCCGCCCCAAAGAGCACGCATAATCGAAACACAACGCACAACCGTACAGTTAATGACATGGAAATCACCGTGGAGGAAAGATACTAGATTTATTTGATATGGCTTTAGATGACGCTAGTATAAGACAGTTTTAAAAACAGGTCACACAATGTAACGTCCGTGCCGCTCAGTGGGCATGGCAAAACAATGTCTACATAAAAGATTCGTTTCTTTTCTTCTTTTAAATGCGAAGCATTTCTTAGCGAACTTCTGCGACATTGAGCGTATCTATCTATCTATCTATCTATCTATCTATCTATCTATCTATCTATCTATCTATCTATCTATCTATCTATCTATCTATCTATCTATCTATCTATCTATCTATCTATCTATCTATCTATCTATCTATCTATCTTCGTCCGACTTTGTGCTCTCGTGGTCGCTTGGTTCATCGAATGTGCACCAAAATTAGTATGGCGTAACATGACTGTATGACAAACATAAATGACAAGTCATAACATGAAAATCATGACACGCATGTCATGTACAGCATGACTTACGTGGCACGCTCATAGGGCGCTGGCGGCAGTTTCGCTAGCTTGATCTACCCCGAAATTGGTATTGCGCGACGTGACTGTGTGACGAACATATATAACACGAGATAACATGAAAATCATGACACGCATGTCATGTACAGCATGACTTACGTGGCACGCTCATAGGGCGCTGGCGGCAGTTTCGCTAGCTTGATCTACCCCGAAATTGGTATTGCGCGACGTGACTGTGTGACGAACATAAAAACTCGAGTCAACATGAAAATCATGACACGCATGTCATGTACAGCATGACTTACGTGCCACGCTCATGGAGCGCTGGCGGCAGTTTCGCTAGCTTGATCTACCCCGAAATTGGTATTGCGCGACGTGACTGTGTGACGAACATAAAAACTCGAGTTAACATGAAAATCATGACACGCATGTCATGTACAGCATGACTTACGTGCCACGCTCATGGAGCGCTGGCGGCAGTTTCGCTAGCTTGATATACACCAAAATTGGTATCTTGTGACGTGACTGTTTAATGAACATATAAATAACACGAGTTAACATGAAAATCATGACACGCATGTCATGTACAGCATGACTTACGTGCCACGCTCATGGAGCGCTGGCGGCAGTTTCGCTAGCTTGATCTACCCCGAAATTGGTATTGCGCGAAGTGACTGTGTGACGAACATAAAAACACGAGTTAACATGACAATCATGACACGCATGTCATGTACAGCATGACTTACGTGCTGCGCTCATGGGGCGCTGGCGGCGGTTTCGCTAGATTTATATACACCAAAATTGGTATCTTGTGACGTGACTGTGTAACGAACATAAATAACACGAGTTAACATGAAAATCATGACACGCATGTCATGTACAGCATGACTTACGTGCCACGCTCATGGGGCGCTGGCGGCGGTTTCGCTAGCTTGACCTACCCCGAAATTGGTATTGCGTGACGTGACTGTGTAACGAACACAAATAACACGAGTTAACATGAAAATCATGACACGCATGTCATGTACAGCGTGACTTACGTGCCGCGCTCATGGGGCGCTGGCGGCGGTTTCGCTAGATTTATATAACCAAAATTGGTATCTTGTGACGTGACTGTGTGACGAACATAAAAACACGAGTTAACATGACAATCATGACTCGCATGTCCTGCACAGCATGACTTACGTGCCACGCTCATGGGGCGCTGGCGGCGATTTCGCTAGCTTGATCTACCCCGAAATTGGTATTGCGCGACGTGACTGTGTAACGAACATAAATAACACGAGTTAACATGAAAATCATGACACGCATGTCATGTACAGCATGACTTGCGTGCCACGCTCATGGGGCGCTGGCGGCGGTTTCGCTAGATTTATATACAACCAA